>NC_068986.1:69825431-69832965 GCF_001194135.2 Octopus bimaculoides | reverse complement strand
TATATATATATATATATATATATATATATATATATATATATGCATGCATATATTCTTCTACATATGTTCATATGAATGGAGGTGTATTAGTTGGGAGGGAAGGCACTATCCATGACATGGTAGGGTCCCTGGAACTAGTAGGAGGAGTGAGTTAGGCAAGAAATTATCATCAAGCCGAAACTTAACTCGAATGCTCGCAATAGAGTGGACTCCGCTAATGGTATCCAAGACACCCGGATGGCAGGTTAGATCTTCCTCCTAACTAAGCTAATGGTAGTATATGAACGCAAAGTCCCGGAGCAAGTCTTATGTGATTACAGTTACGCCGATCGTCTATATTACACATTCAAGGTATCAATTTTTATATACTCTGTACCACACAGAAATCCTTCTCCTATTCGTCTGTAAAGGATCCGACTGAGCTCGAAACGTCATATATTAACTTTACTCACGGAAACTATGAAGAATCGAACCAGTGCATATACCGAAGATTTTGACTGCCACATATTGGAATTGGACTGACAAAACTGTCCTTCAGATGGACTATAGCCACAATTTAGACAGTAGGGCCTGGCCGCACAACTATCCCGCTGATTTTGCCCGAGAATCACGTTAAGGATACATGCATTTGTGGATTTCTCGGTCACTTAATTCGATAAGCGGGTAATGTAATTCACTTGATCGAAAAACAGAGTAACCTTCATTGAAGGCATCGGAGAACAATCTTTTACAAAGCAAACACGTGTGTGTGTATGTATCTATATTGTATATATACGTATGTATGTGTATATACATTTGCGTGTATATATGCATACGTACATATACATATATATATTAACATATTTTCATATATGTATGTACGTATGTATATTTGTGTGTGTGTGTATATATATATATATATATATATATAAACATATTTCCATATATATGTATGTATGTACGTATGTATATGTGTACATATACATATACATATCCGTGTAAAGTTATTTACACGAATAATGATCGTCTGTGGGAGAACCTTTCGTTGCGGTAATTGTTCCGGGAGACCATTCTCCTATATAATATATTTCATACGATTTGGCCGCAGACATAGGTATTTGAAACTAAACGGATCAGAGTTTAATTGTAAGACGGCAGCATGCCTTAGGGTAGGTAGGTGTCTTCTCGCATAGCCTCAAACTATTAGTAACTCGTAAGTAGTATTTGGAAGACAAAAATATGTACAAGTTTTTTCCACGTGTATGAATGGACATATGTGTATACGTATACATATATATATATATATTCATTCTATGTTTTAATGTGTAAAGCAAGCGAATCATAACAATAATGCTGAAAATTCAGATGCACATGCTCTGCATGTTACCTAATTGGATCTGTTTTCTTAGGTTACATAATAAGGAACGGCTACATATACACCCAAATATCAGATGAATCGATTGCTTAATTGCTTGTTTACTTAGATCAAAGTGAAGCTACGACAATAAATCCACTGCATTCAGTCTTACACTTTCCTAATTATACATTCATTTAACGTGTTTACTTTCTCATGTTTAGTATATTCTTATTCATATTTTAGTTATTGTGGCATTTTTCTCAATATTATCAATAATTCCACCACCAACAAATCGCTCTCTAAACGAATATATTAAGAACTTCTGTATGGGTAGCGACTACGTTTGTTGATTTTTACGGTTCAACTGAAAAAACATTTAATAATATCCTTGGATTGCCTTTTCCACATAACCTGATAACAATTCTCGATTCTTAACCAAAGGCATATTAGAAGTTCAAATAGGGTTCGTAATAAAGAATATCAAACGAAATATTCCTTAAATACAAACTATTTGCTTCTCAGTCTCTCTTCTAACAAATTTTCGCGGAGACAAGAATCATTGTAAAACGTTTGAAGTAGGAAAGTATATCCACAGACGATCATTATCTCATACACATGAAAACACATATAGACATTTACGCAGGCGCAAAACAGAGACATACGCGACACACACACACAAACGCATGTACACAAATACTCCGGTGTCTTTTATAACTCTCTTAAGTATCAATTCAAAGCACAGAACTAATATTAGAAAAGATTTTGCTACGCTGCACAAATCGTTCAGTTGACTGCAATGGATTCTTCAAGCACCATCAATTGATGTAAAAGACGGTATATGTTAACGTAAAGAAAACTAGCTACTTAGTTACTGGAAACCTCTTGTAAATTTACGCTGTAATTATTTTTGAAATTCGGTATTCTTGCAACGTTGAAAGCAGTAAATGTCGTCTCACTTGTTTTCTGTGAATACTTGTGTGGCACTATAATGTTCAAATGATAATAATCGGCTGGGGAGACAGATGGAAAGAAAGAGACTAACCAACGATTGATAGAATGATGAGAATAAACTGTTATTGATTCTTTTTTTTTTTTTACATAGAAAAGAATCAGAAATTTAGACCAGATGAAATGAAAAATCGTGTCTTTCAAGTTGCTCTCAAGAATATTTGTGATGTGAGTGGCCCAATCCAGTAATGGAAACCGGGTCATAAAACGATTAGATAAACTTTATAATATTTGACTAAGGTACCGCCATGTTCAAACGTGTGTTCATATTTCGTAACAGTGGCAAATTCGGTTCAGTCACCACTCATCTGTTTGAAACCTCTGGAAATGTATTCACAATTTATACTTCATAAAATATAAAGTATAGCGAGCGTACATGCACACATAATGTGTGTGTGTGTGCGTGTTTGTGTGTGTTGTTTTTATAAAGGGAATGTCACAAAATATACAATATGTACAGATATATATGCAAGCGCAATATATACAAAGTGCATTAATCATAAACACCCATAAGTGCACACATCATGTGTAATTCAGAATAGATCATGAAAATTGTATGTTTCACGTATAACTGACAGTCGTTTTTATCTTACATAATATGAGGTACGTATGCTATGCGTGTTCGTAGTGCTTAGAATATGGTAAGAAGCATGACGAGTTTTATTCTTCCTAATCGGCCAGATGTATACCAGCCGATTCAATAAAAACACGTTCGGAGACGTACACACATATATTCTACAAACGCATTTACATAGTAACACTTATAAAAGGGGTTATCAGTCAAAGCAAATATTTTCTTTTTTCTTTTAATTGTCAGTATGATTTTAAAATCAGACACTGGTAGAAATTGAATGACAAGACCGTTTGGCTGGTACCAATATTACATTTGGCAGGTTGAAGTTCAACAGGAAATAAATTTGCTAAGCAATTTAGATCACTATCTCGTTCTACTTAAACATAAATCTTATCCTCCTCCTCATCTCTTATCCAGCTCATCCACTCACAAAATCACACTGTGCTATCTATCCATCCATACACCCTCAATTTATCCAACCATACACCCACCCTGTAATCTATCAGATTTGCCAAAGACGCACCTATATTTTCACGTATCTACTGAGCCAACTTTTCATTGAATTAAGCTATCTAGTTACGTACATGTGTTTGAATGTGTGTGTATTATATACGTTTGTGAATCCATGGCCACGCATATACATTTCAGTATGTACAAGTGAACATATAATTTAGGAACGCACATATTTACAGAGTGCATTAATGTACACGCAATAGATAAACGATGTGTGTTGCGTTTGCGACGCAGCCACACGTGCAGAGAAGCAGAATACTGAATGTGTAAAGAAATAGAGTGACGGTGGAAGTAGTGGTGGAGAAGAAATCGATACAATAATTTGAAGAGAAGCTAACCCGCTCACTTTGAGAAGACTTGAAGGTAAAACATCAAAGAAAGCTAACGTCTTGTAAAGATATGACGAAGAACGTGATGGTAGTAGTAATGGTGGATGGAGCAGTGAGACGAAGTAAATACAGAAAGGAGAGAAGAGAAGAAAGACAAATAAAATTGGATAGCTAGAGAAGGCAAGAAAGGAGAAAAGGTAGATAGATGATAGAGAGATAGAGAGATAGAGATAGAGACATAGAGAGAACTGATGATACATGAAAATAGGTAGGATCGAAATTAAGGGAAAAAGAAGGTGAGAAGAATGTAGTTTAAAGGGAGAAGGTAAACATGGTGGAAAAAAAGTATGGGCTGCTAGCATAACAGAAAGGGAATAACCTGAAGGCTACATACATAGAGAAAGAAAAAAAAAAGAGAAAGAACTGAGAAGAAAAATAAAAAAAATACAAATAAAAGAAATCGGATTAAAGACTTTCGTTTTGCTTTCTACTTAATGTCTTTGTTCATTTATTTGTTTTTTTTTTGTTCATTGCTTTTTTTCTCCTATTTATTTCTTGCAGAAGTCAATGGAAGAATACGAATCTGGGTCATGGTAACACCGGTCGCTCTCTTCTTTGGCATGATGCAGTCAGGTCGATGGTGTGTGGCGGAGACAGCCGTCACGTGCTAGCTTTCTACCTTATCGATAATATGTGTGTATGTGTGTGTGTTTGTGTGTGTGTGTTGTGCTAACTTAGCGATTTTAATCTGTTCAAGGTCTTTCTACAGAAATATTGCAACGAAAGCAAATTACGAGAAAAGAAAATTGGATTGTGGGTAGGATGAGGAATATAGCAATCGTGTAAGTGTAGTTATTGGTGGTAGCGGCAACTATAGTGTGGTGATAGTTTGCTGACGGTGCTGGTGTTGATATTGTTGCATGTTGCTACTACAGATATTATTGGCGTTGGGGCAGGTAGCGTCGAGTGTGGTGGTAGAGGCAGCAGTTACTGTTGGAGGTGATGGGGCTGCTGCTTGCGGTGTGATACTAAATGATGATGATGATGACGATGACGATAGTGAAAGTGGGGAAGGTGAAGCCATCATTCAGCGGTGGTGGAGGCAATGGTATTGTTAGTATCGTGTTTAACAATAGACACTATCAGCGGTGGTGCTAATGCTGCTATCACTGGAGCAAACATTTTTTTGTGCTGATACTGGAGATAGTGGTTATAATAATAGTAATAATAATAATAATAATAATAATAATAATAATAATAATAATAATAATAATAATAATAATAATAATAATAATAATAAGAAGAAGAAGAAGAAGAAGAAGAAGAAGAATGGTGGTGGTGGAAAATATTCTCTGCAGTGGTGGCTGTTATCACAGTAATACTGATAGCTACAGAACTGCTGGGAAATGATGGGAGCGAAACCGGTGTTGTGAGATTTACCCATACTGTCAGTGTTATTAGAGATGACGTCGACGACGACGATGATGATGTTGATGATATCGGTGGTGGTGGTGATAGTGGTGGTGGTGGAAATAAAGATATCAATAGTTTCTATAACGGTAGACGGTATGACAATCGTTGCTGTTAGTACAGCGATGTTGGTGATGGTGAGAATGATGGATATCAGTGTTAGCGGTGGTTGTGAATAATCCAGTGCTAGTTACAGTTAAAAAGTGTTACTTATGTTGGCAGTGAAGAGGCGGTGGGGGCGGTGTGTGTGTGTGTGTGTGTGAGCATTGGTGTTAGTGAAGTAACCGTGATATGTCTAATAGTCATGAAGTTAGTGAAATTATTATATAGAAGAAAATGAATAACAGAAACATCGCACCACTACCAGCAACAACAACATCAACAACAACCACACCACAACAACAACAACAACAACAGTAAGAAGGAAAACAACAACAGCACTGACAACAAAGACAGCAGCAGCTGTGATAACTGTAGCAGTGGGAGAAATAGTTGTGACTGCAGCAACTACAACAGAAGCAGCAGTAGTAAACACAAATCGTTGGAGAAATGTATGTGTGAACGTGGTAGTGGTGGAGAATGGAGCGAAACAATTAAAGTAAGGTGGTAGTGGAGCTGTGTTGCAAAAGAGTTGTTGTTGATGTGGGAGTAGGGGTGGGGTTGTAGTGGTGGTGGTGGGGGATGCTGATGGTGGTGATAGTGGTGAATGGGAAAGGGTGGTGGTGGTGATGAGGGAATGAGGGAGTAAGTGAGAGAATGAAACACATGAAATTATTGGTGTGGATGTAAATAGTAAGGTGTGTTGGTGGTTGTAAAAGTGTTAATAACGATAAGATTACAGTATTTTGAAAGTGAAAGTGATAAAACAGATTTTGTTGTTGCTTGTGGAACTGAAATTACTAGCAGAAAAACAAATAAATAAATAAATAGATAAATAAAAGAAAAAAAAAACTGCTGAAGTTAAATCGGGGTGGAAATGATATGCTAGCGATGGTTATGATGGTCTGATGTGATGATGCTGATGATGATAAACATTGAACGCGGATTGTTAGATTAGCGTCACGTATGCGTGTATGTGCGTGTGTGTATGTGTCATGGAAAGTAATTAAAAAAATTTGCTCGATATTGTTTAAAAAAAAGCTGTATAAAACTACATAGATCATAGGGAAAACCTAGGTAATTTCATGATCCAGATAGAGATATAAAATACGTAGTGGAGAGATAGAGTAAAAGGTTACAACTTGTTCCTAGAGGAAACATGAACGTGACATAATCAGTTTTCTTTGAGAAATAAAACATAAAATGCAAATAAACTGGAAAAGAAAAGTTGTTGAAGTAATATGTTGTTCTATTGTCATTCTAATGTAACAGACTGCCGGAGAACCCAGAATAAGCTTCCTGAAATAGAATATTCCGAATTGCCTAAGTGTTTATTCTTTGGTGTTTATTTGTGATTACTATCTTAAACACAAATATCTCAACCATTATTCATTTAATCCATTATTTGGTACAACCGTTAAAGCCACGGACCTTGTAGTGGTCGTTCTACCTCTATGCGTTTCGGTTTCAAACCCATTAGGGGTTAACTTTAATTTTCATCCTTTAGTGTTCAATAAAACAAATAAATACCAGTTGTTGTAGACTGGGATCGATTTAATCGACTAGCCTCCTCTCGCAAAATTTCAGACCTTGAACCATTATTAATATTATTATTAT
This sequence comes from Octopus bimaculoides, assembly GCF_001194135.2. NCBI lineage: Eukaryota > Metazoa > Mollusca > Cephalopoda > Octopoda > Octopodidae > Octopus > Octopus bimaculoides. Next base: position 69,826,019 of record NC_068986.1, on the reverse strand, counting down.
TATTATTATTGGCTTTGCACAGCTTCTAACGCTGGAGATATACTACAGTGTCAGCTGTTCACTACCAGTGAACTAAGGTAACACCTCTTATTTTTCGAGCACATTCCGGAGTATTCGAGCGGGTCCAAGCAGTGCTGTTTTCTGTAAGTGTTCCTCTACCCTTATTGCAGCCCCTATTTGTTCTACGTACTTCTCGAGGTTTTTGCTCACTGTTCCCAGGGCTCCGACAATACTTGGTACTACTGCTACCTTTTTCATCGACCACAACTGCTTAACTTCCCAAGCTAACCTGTCATATCTCTCAACTTTTCTTTCTTCCTTATTGCATACCTTGTTGTCTGCTGGGCATGCTATATCTATGATCCAGCATAGATTGTTTTCTTTCTCAATTAAGACTGTATCCGGCTTCCTATTCTCTATCTCATAGTCGCACTGAATCATAAAATCTCATAGGATCCTTGCATTTCTATTTTCGACGATGCCTTCAGGTTTGTGGTTGTACCAATTTTTGGCTCTGTCAAGTCCATACTTGTTGCAGAGTGTCCAATGGACAAGCCTGGCTTTATTGTCGTGGCGTCTCTTATATTC
>NC_068986.1:69820194-69825287 GCF_001194135.2 Octopus bimaculoides | reverse complement strand
TTATATTCCTTCTGGACTAGTGGCGTACATTGGCTGGTAATATGCCATACGGTTTCACCATTTTGTCCACAGATTCTGCACTTATCACTTTCTGATGTGTTATCTATTCTGTATTTTATGTAGTTTGTTCTTAGTGCTTACTCTTGGGCAGCACAGATTAGAGCCTCCGTTTCCGGTTTTAAATCAATTTTAGTCATCCACAGCCATCTTTTTTCTCTGTCTGTCTTATCTTCAACATCCCTATGAAATTGTCTATGCATTCTTTTCTTTATCCACCTATTTTCAGTTTCATTCGTTTTCAATTCTTTCTTTAGTGCTTTATCTTTGCAATCTTTCATTCTACAAAATACTGACCTTCCTACTTCTAATAATAGCGGTTCCGTGGTATTTTTTACATACCATGCTATGTTGTTTTCTTCTGTTCTAATGCTGCGTTCGCAGCCAATAAGTCCTCTTCCCCTTCTTTTTCTTGGTACATACAGTCTGCCTGTGTCATTTTTGGGCGGAGTGACCCATATCTAGTTGGCAACTTCCTTGTCTTTCTGTCTAAGCTGTTTAGTTCGTCTACTGTCCATGCGATTACCCCTGCTCCATATCTAAGGAGTGAAACCGCCCAGGTGTTGATAGCTTCGATCTTATTCCGTCCATTTAATTTCGACTTAAGGATTAGTCTCATTCTGCGCAAGTGCTCCACCTTAAATTTTTCTGTCATTAATTTCTCTATTTCCAAAATCTCCAAGTACTTATAGTCCGTCTCTTCTATCTGCTTCATAACCTCCCACAACGGTATCGTTAACCCGTCCATACATTTGATTTTGCCTCTCTTCAAGATTAACACACCACACTTTCTCAGTCGGAACTCAATTCTGATATCAGCACTGATATCAACGAGGGAGATGACTTGGGCTTCGTCTTTACCATAAAGTTTGATGTCATCCATGAATAACAAATGGTTGACTTTTTGATGGCGGCTTTTGAATACATACCCAGCTTTTGCTTTCTTCAGAATTAGTGTTAGTGATATCAAGCACAGTACAAAGATCAGTGGAGACAGGAAGACCCCTTGGAAGATGCCCCTCCTAATTTCTGCTGTCCCTAAACTTCTTCCGTATGCTATCAGGTCCGTCCTCCAATTCGCTATACTTTTTCCAAGCAATACCAAATAGGTTCATACACTCCATAATCCAAGAATGCGGGATCATATCGTACGCCTTACGATAGTCGATCCATGACATGGCTAAGTTATTTTTCCTCCTCTTGCAGTCTCTAAGTACAGTTTTGTCTATCAGGACAGTTTTGTCTATCCTTGGTACATCTGCACTTACGCTTGCAACCCTTCTGCTCATGTGGTAGGACTCCATTTTTTTCCAGATGTTCGTAAATTGACTCTGCAAGTATTCTAGTCAATAACTTCCACATAAGTGGCAAATAGGATATCGGCCTGTAATTGTCTACCGTATTGCCTTTTCGTTGTTTTTTACTACTACTACTACTACTACTACTACTACTACTACTACTACTACTACTACTACTACTATTATTATTATTATTATTATTATTATTATTATTATTATTATTATTATTATGATTTAGGCGACGAACTGGTAAAATCGTTAGCGCGTCGTGCAAAATGCTCAGTGTCATTTCGTCCGTCTTTATGTTCTAAGTTGAGATTCCGCTTAGGTCGATTTTACCTTTCACCCTTTCAGAGTCGATAGAATAAGTGGCAGTTGAGCCCTAGGGTCGACTTCCCACTTCCCCCCAAATTGTTGGCATTGTGCCAAAATTTGAAATCATTATAATTATCATCATTATTATCCTCATAATGATTATTATCTTATATAATAATTATATTATATAAGCTTATTTATCCACATTATATTGCTTTTCTTTCTGTTAGCTATGCTTTCGTTTCACTTGATCGCTAAAAAATCAGCATCATTTTAGCAGTTAGAAAATCTCTTTTACCAGATAACTAAAATATTAGTCTGAGGATGTCTTATATTTACAAAAGTATTCATTGTATTGTTCTTTTTTTTTATTTATTCATCATTCATCTCACATTTATTTTATCTCATTATTTAATAGTATCTACTTAATATTCGACACAATTTTCAATATATTCGCCAAATCCTTTGGATAGGTCTCAATTTGGCGACACTTAATTCCTAACGATAGTTATCAACCAAACCTCACTATTCCAATTGTCTTCTTTCGAACCTCATATCTCTGACTCATATTGACCATATTTATGTATGTTCGCTCCGTTCACCAAAATAGCTTGTTAACCTAGAAGATTGCCCTTAAATTATGACAACGCGTGTACACAGTTCCTATTCCTAAATAAGTAAACGCAGATTTCATTGACGTCAAATAATTTCATCTTTGGAGCAATGACCTCTTTGCCTTTGGAGTATAACCTTCATCATATTCCTTCATAGCACTATGAATATACTAATTGTATGTTATCAAGCATTACCCATATAAATGCATAATTTTAATATTCATAAATATATATGCATGCAAATCTAAGCACACATTCTTTGAATGCATACAAATTTGTACAGAAAATCATATATAATTACTAATATATTCATATACATCCCCTTACACACATTACCGAATTTGAGAAAGAAGTTATATGCATATATATCAGCGTTTTTGTATATGCTCACGAATCCATTGCCTGCTTATGTGAAAGCGCATGAATTAGCGGTTAAGGTATTCGGCTCACAATCGTAAGATAGTGAGTCCGATACCCAGTAGTGCGTTATGTCCTTGAGCAAGACATTTTACTTCGTGTTGTTCCAGTCCACTCACTAGGCAAAAGTGAGTAGTATATATATATCAAAGGGCCAGCCTTGTACTTTGTGTCACGCTGAATTTCCCTGAGAACTACGTTAAGGATACGCATATCCGTGGAATGCTCAGCCAATTCGACGTTAATTTCACAAGCAGGCTGTTCCGTTGATCGGATCAACTACAACATTCGTCGTCGTAACTGACAGTCTGCCAGTTAGCTATAGTGACTACCTGCATGTATATACTACTTTTGTATGTATTGATAACTCTCCTACATTTGCTACTGCTTAGCCCCAGGTTAGACCTGATGGAATAAATATAGGATCAAAGGCATTCTAAAATATATGTCTACATTATCTAAAGTACATTTCCCGATTTAGGGTGAGTTAGTTGCAGTTTCTATTAGTTGGTGAAAACACTATATGATGCAGTTCTCAAACTTTTTATTCCGGCGTACCACTTCATTTTGTCAAGCCGTATTAGTGTACCCTGTGCAAAGAACATAGTGTAAAATAGCTGGATATACTAGAACAGGCCAAAGAGTTCAAATGCCATGGTAATCAGCTTTGTCTTTCATCCTGGTACTTGATAAAATCAATTTCTAGTCAAGTACTGAAATCGATTTATTGCTTGTTTCCTCATCCAGAAATCATACAAGAAATCAATTTAATTTAATTTAATGTTAAATATTTGAATGAGCTGGATTTGCTTGGCTCCTTCTAACAAGTGTGGTTCCAGAGAAGCGCACGTGCATAATATTCTCAGTTGACAGGATTTGTTTTCGGTTGTAAGCATCGACGAATACCTGTTCATAAGAAGTGGATGGGTTCAACAAAAGCATCCAGCTTATTTTTTAGATACACGCGTTACATTCTGTTCGTTGTGATTTCTTCACAGTTCCAGTATTTTTACAAATCTTTCAAACCTCCGAAATTTCTCTTGTGTACCGTTTTGAGAACTGCTGACGTAGAGCTTTCCTGCATTGGTTCAGCTCATACAGCTTTTCCACAATGTAAAACGACGATAAAAAAACAATCTAGAAAATGAATCTAAACTTATATTTTTATTGCAGATACTTTAATGGAATTGAAAGTCTGTTCTGATTTCATTTGTCTCACTAATTTTGATGACTCTATGCAGTTAATTTTAAATGATTGAATCGCTATAGCGTCGGAAAAAATGCCATGAATAATTGAGTTATGTAAATTTACATTATGATTTACTTTCTCGGGAAAGTGAACTTTGTTAAAAACAAAGTTTCTGAGGCTGCTAAAAAACATTATCAAATTACTAATGATCGATTGAATAGACTATAGCGATCCCCTTTAATTGGTGATCTTGTGCTCAAATAGGAAACAAATATATGAAAACTACAGATATGCACATCTCATCAGAATAATATCGCAATCTCCGACAATTTCTTTTTATATCAGTAATAAGTATCGTTTCTAGTACAGAAAATTAATCAATAACCGATTGTCTTGATTCTTCCATACGATAGTTACCAAGCGTTAACTCCAGAAACGAGGACAAGAAATTTGGGAATTTTTGTAGAAATAATAGTTAATAGATGCTCGCTGATTTCCTTGTACCGTGTATTGTTGGCTTTTATTACTGTGACATTCAACCATTTAGTCTATTGTTTTCACTTCGTCTGCTTAGATTTGTTGAAAATCAGGATAAGTTTAAGCAAAATTTAGACATAAATCTCTGCATATCACTGTGCGTATTATACTCCTCAGCATGACGTAGTATAATATAATGGAACGCATCTTGTTGTTCAAACGACTGCATTTGTAAGGTAGATAAGCTCAATCAGAGCTGATTGGGACTACACAACAACTGCTTTTCCTGAGATGCACCATTTTTTCTTTTCTATTTATCATCACTTTGTATGTATTCATCAATCCGTATTTGTACTAATATATTATATGTGCTGTTTTTAGCTTCTACTCGCTTTCTTTGATCCAACGTATACATATACACATGTATGACTTTCGAAAATAAATCAGTAGCTTCGGGAAAAGGATAAAAATATCTATTGTCGTAAAGGATAAAAATATATGTTGCCGTAAAGGATAAAAATATATGTTGCCGTAATACTAAGTCCAAATATATATATATGCATAAAGAGAGAAAGAGAGAGAGAGAGAGAGAGAGAGAGAGAGAGAGAGAGACAGACAGACAGACAGGCAGACAGACAGACAGACAGACAGACAGATAGATAGATAGATAGATAGATAGATAGATAGATAGATAGATAGATAGATAGATAGATAGATAGATAGATA
>NC_068986.1:69804199-69819663 GCF_001194135.2 Octopus bimaculoides | reverse complement strand
TATATATATATATATATATGAATGACCATGGGATTGCTCCTAGAAAGATACCCACCGAGGAACAAGTTCAGGCAAGTTTGTTTATGGAAGAATACCAGTCGCCCATGCATACCACGCCACCGATGTTATCCAACGGAACGGCAAAAGCCAATACAGCTTGGCACCAGTAATGTCGCAACTCATTTTCTACAGCTTAAGAACACAACGCACATCCCAGTCCAGGAATCGAACTCACTACCTCATGATTGTGACCCCGACGCTCTAACCACTGAGTCATGCACCTTGCACACACACACACACACACACACACACACACACACATTGAAAGAAATATAAATGAATAGATAGACGCATAAAAGTAATTTCATCATTCCACTTTTCTGAATGTCATAACTGGTTTCATATGTTTGGTAAGGTCATGTAATTGTAGAATATCAATCAATAGAGAAAATATGGCTTGTTATCAGAAATTGTATTTCTGCCTAGTAAAAACAATTTTAATTTTCTTTTGATCAGATAGAAATAAGTAGATTTATATCCTACAATTTCGCCAATAGACATCTAATGAAAATGGCACAATAAAATTAAAGGAAAACTACCACATATCAAACGGATTAAGTTAGATGACATTGATAGCAAGTGTTAGTGTAAAGCATGCGATGCTTAGAACACGTGGAAGAATAGTGAAATAGGCGATTTTACAGTGGAATAAGCAATTTTTCTCTTGGGCTCTGCTTAGAATTGCAGAAAGAGTTAAATAAAATAGGGCAAGAGTAAAAATTAGGGATGCTGTTGACGATGATAATGATGAAGATGATAAAGAGGAAACGAAGAGGAAAAGAGATAAAGAAGTCGGATTTTTGGAAGAATAATTTGCGCTGATTTCCTTTTGTCGCTCTATTGGAGCAGAATGTATGCAGTTGGCTAGTAATATATGACGGGTGAGAATCACAGAATCACACATCTCATCAGATTACCATGTGAAGTTTTCAACAACGAGACATGCAAATCATAAAATGAAATAGAAATGACCCTTTAAGGATTACAGATATAACTATTAGGTATAAAGAATGTAAGTTATAACACGTCTTCACTAACTGTTATTCAACACAACTTCCTGATTATAACTCGATATAAAGGGAACCACGAGACATTGTTTCGAAACTTTTTGTAGAAATTATTGATATAGTTAATAGCTACTCGCTGGTTCAGAGAATTATGCTGCAATCTTTTCTTGCTTCTTTGTTTCTGTGACCTTCTGGCATGTCATTGATTGCCTTTCTTTATTGTGTTTAGCTTTGCCAAAATTGATAATCAATTTTGAGTAATGTTTTCCTTAAAAACAGCGAAATATGCCTATTTATTTCACCGCTATTCTACCTTTTACATATATAACATTCTATTATTGTTGTTGTTGTTGTTGTTGTTATTATTATTATTATTATTATTATTATTATTATTATTATTATTATTATTATCATTTCGCATTCTGTCTTTCAAATGAAATCAATAAATTGATTGAATGAGTATGGACGTAAGTGTTCCTGTGTTTGTTTGCTTGTTTGTGTGCTCAAATACAAATACATACATACATACATACATACATGTGTGCGTGTGTGTGCGTGCGCGCGCGCAATATGTATATACATATGTCTGTTAATATTGTCTCATAATTTATATATGCACGTTTCCTTAAATGCAAGTAGTTTGTGATTTTATTTGTGCAGATATTTGTGAACTGTGAGTATGTATGTATATATGCATGCATGTATGTATTTATGCATGTATTGGCATAGTTCTCTAGACAATGAAAAAATATTCATATGTTTTCGATGTACCGAGAATAACAATGCCAAGAAATTGTTGGTGTTCTAATAGTATATGATTATCCAGAAATACAATCACACATAAATATTTCCATGAAAACATGCCAATGTTTATGTAAACATGTAAATATTTCAAATCGTCGTCAATCGTCTAACATAATATTGTATTTTGATATATTTTTGGAGGAAAGTAAAGTGCTTACCTTTAGAAGTAATATGAATATATTAGATGAATGGAAACTTTACTCTAAGGAGGAATATGAACTTGTCTAGTCACAGTCCAATTGTTTGTAGTTTTACGTTTATGTATCTATGCATCTATATAGCTTTTCTTTTATTCCTCTCACAAGGCTTTGGGCAGCCCGAGGCTATAGCAGAAGACATTTGAGCAAGGTGTCACTCAGTGGGACTGAACTTAGATTAATGTAGTTGGGAAGCAAACTTCTTACCACACAACTACGCCTGTGTCTACCCCCCCCCCACACACCACATACATACATACATACATACATACATGCATACATACATACAGATAGATAGATAGATAGATAGATAGATAGATAGATAGATAGATAGATAGATAGATAGATAGGTAGATATAGGTATAGTGATGCAAAAAGCAAAAGTAAAACTCAGAATATGAGTATATGTATATTTTTATTAATTTTTAGCAAAACTAATAGAGTGACTCAAGGTCCGACAGCTTCGTGCGTTGGCATTACTTGATAAGTGCCAACACACGAAACTTTCGGACCTTGAGTCATTCTGCTAAATATATGTGTGTATGTGTGCGTGTGTGTGTGTGTTTGTGAATGCGTGGATGTGCGTGTGTGCGTCTTTTTGTCTGTGCTTGTCACCCACTATCGTTTGACAACCGGTGTTAGTGCGTTTACGTTCCCGTAACCTAGTTGTTCGGAAAAGAGACCGAGAGAATAAATACCAGGCTTAGTAAAATATTAAGTACTGGGGTAGATTCAGCATAGCCCAGTATAATGACTGAAACAAGTGAAAGATAAAAGATATACATATATATCTATATATGTATATATATATGTGTGTGTGTGTGTGTGTGTGTGTGTGTGTGTGTGTGTGTGTGTGTGTGTGTGTTTACGGCATTGAAACATGGGCCATGACTGCTGAAGTCATGCGTAGGCTTGAAAGAAATGAAGGTTGTATGATCCGCTGGATGTCTAATGTCAATGTGCCTACACGACAAAATGTGAGCGCCCTGAGAGAAATGTTAGACATAAGAAGCTTCAAATGTGGACTGCCCTGGTATGGTCATGTGTTGTGTATGGATGAGGACAGCTGTGTGAGAAAGTGCCACACCCTAACTGTAGAATGAACCTGTGGAAGACATGGGATGAGGTAGTGAAGCATGACCTTTGAACATTGGGCCTTACAGAGGCAATGACAGGAGTCCGAGACCTTTGGAGATATGCTGTGATTGAGAAAACTCGGCAACTAAAGTGAGATCGCAGCCATGGCCGATGCTAGTGTTGCATGTCCGGTCCATTTAAGAGTACCCTTGATGCGTCGGGCGATATGATATGCTTTATATAAGACCTGTTGAATCAAGGAAAACCAACATCGTAGCTGTGACCAGTGTTGCCTGACTGGCTGCCGTTCCGGTGGCACGTAAAATGCATCATCCGAACGTGGTCGATGCCAGGTCCACCTGACTGGCTTCCGTGCCGGTGGCATGTAAAAAGCGCCATTCGAACGTGGCCGATGCCAGTACTCCCTGACAGCAAAGTATTGAAATACAGTCGATGTCTCCTTTCGAGACTATAGAAAATTTATTATTATTTTCTGTTTTATATTTAGTCTTATTTGGTTATTTTTCTAAGTATGCAACATAATGTATGTGAATCAAATACCTAAACCTAAGCTGAAAGTATACAGTCTTGAAAACTTGTATCAGTAAACGAATACACTTCTCTGAACTCAGTACTGTATAGAAAACGCCTGGCAACTAGTGCTACAATTTAGTAAGTTTTGGAAAGATTGAAAGCCAGCTGTTCTGGAAAATCTGAATAGCAAATACACATTAATTATTTATATCAAATAAAAATGTCCAAGTCTGAATACTAAATAGGTATTAACTATTTATACCATATGAAAAACGTCTAAATGCGTTGTGTCAGTAATTTAAAACTGTAATAAAGATTACCATTTGGAAATTGTAGCTAACATTATAAACGATCCATTAACATGAATTAAATGATTTCAAAATATTTAAATTTAAACGTAAGTATTGATAATTCTCTGTGAATTATCAATACGTAATATCTTAATCTTTCTTCAGATTTCGAAGTGTCAGCATACTGAGGCAGAGCCTGGATGTATTTTGTTTTTTCATATTATTTAAGACATTATCTATCATTAGCTAGAAGAAAAGCGGCGAGCTGGCAGAATCGTTAGCACGCCGGACAAAATGCTTAAGGGCATTTTGTCCATCCCTACATTCTGAGTTCCTTCAAATTCCGCTGAGGTCGACTTTGCCTTTCATCCTTCCGGGGTCGATGAAGTAAATGCCAATTACGCACTGGGATCGATGAAATTTACTCCATCCCTATCCTCAATTTGAAGTCTTGTGCCTATTGTAGAAAGGATCATTAGCTGGAAGAATCGCTAGCATGCCGAAAAAAGTGCTTAGTGACATTTCTTCCGGTTCTTTACGTTCCGAGTTCTAATTCCGCCTAAGTCGACATTGCCTTTCAGCTTTTCGGGGTTGATAAAATAAGTATCAATTGAGCACCGATGGTTGATGCAATCGACTAACCTAGGCCCCAAATTCCAGGCCTCGCGCCTACATTAGAAACAATTATAATAACTATCAAAAGGAAATATTATTTAATCAATGTATGCCTTGTTTTGAGTAAACCTACGCACATTGTCTATCGTAAGAGATGGGGTAATATGCATTGTAGTTTCAAGGTAACCTTTAGTATATTGAAACGATCAAAATTTATCGAAACTAACTTCAGAGTGATCATCCATTGTATTACATTGCTTTTTCTAGCTTCTAGTGTGTCCTAGAATTTAACAAATTACTTAATCACTTGCTTGGTTAAGAGATATCTCATTTTCTGTATTGGAACACCAGTTAGTCGAAGGGTCATATTTTAGTACAATACGACTAAACATTTTCCATATAGGTAGTGATTTATCATTTTAGACTCTTGAACTGTAGCTCTCCAACTACATATATTTGCAGCAAAGCAGTCTGTTTTATTGCAAAATGTGTTTGCTCGGTACACCAAATAGCGCCAGTGACGAGATATGTAAACCTTTGACCGATATTTATTATAAAACATTATCAGTTTCTGTAATTCTCCATCTCTTTCAGGTTATTATTGTTAGTTTTATGATGTTATTTTCTATTGAAACCAATGAAATTAAACAGCTGCTGTCTAACAAACTTTTAACAATTTAAATTTATATCAGCCAACTTTATTGAAGTACTTTCAAGCACTTCACCACAAAATATTGTTCTCCTCTAGATATTTGCTTCATGTGAAGAAATCCCTTCTAACAAACTTACTTAGCTCTATTGAATCATACATAGGTCAAATGCCCCTTATTGATTTATATGTCTAATCAATTATTTGACACCTTAAGAGAGTTATTTATAAATTTAGATGCATGTCCTCAAAAGTGAAATACTTAATATTTTGAAAGATCTGTTTGAAATTATAAGCTTCATACGCAATTTCAGTGCTATATACAGTATCATATTACAGAAACGTATGAAATGAACAAAAAATTATTACATGAAATAGCACAGGTTCTTCAAAGACAAGAATCCAGACATTCCTTAGATGTACTTTTGAAACGTATTCTAAAATCAATGAAGTTTGCAAAGCTGCAAATTTATCTGCCACGAAAACTTAAGTACCTTCTTGAAGTTATATTACATTATTGGAGATGTCACAATGCGTTCATGTGCGTACGAATATATTCATGCACATACTCAACATGCGTGCACACACATACACATATTCATGAACATGCATATACATGCACACACACACACAAACACACACACACACACACACACACATATGGATGCTTATATGCATTCTCCTATGTATGTATATATGTGTGTCTATATTTCTGTGTGTGTGAGTGTGCGTGCGTATGCGTGTGTGCGTGTGTGTGTGTGTGTGTGTATGTGTGTATGTGTGTGTGCGTGCGTGTGTGTGTGTATGTGTAAAGTAAAGTGAGAACAATATTAGAAGATAGTAGCAAGTATGGTAAAATGGGATGGTGAGAAGGATCCGAAGTCTATATTCTCTCATTTAGAAATTGTGCAAGATTGCAAGTATTATTTGCTGATGTTACACTAATGCATTGGTTGTGAAGAATATTGAAAGTGTTACAGCGTATGCTGTGTGTAGGGATCGTTAGTGGGAAGATACTTTAGAAAAGGATGCATTTGAGAGTGACAGACTGTCTTAAAATAGAGTTAAATGTGAAAAGAATTGAGTGAACGTGATCAGAAAGACAAAACTGTATCAGGGGGAAGAAGAAACTGAGAGAGAGAGGGAGAGGGAGGGAGATAGAAAGGCAGAGAAAGAGAGAGAGAGAGAGAGAGAGAGAGAGAGAGAGAGAGAGAGATGTTAAACAAGGAGTTTATACCTCATTTAAAACGAGGGATAGAGGATTGAGGATGTGAGAGAGGAAGAAGAGAGGGAAGAGAACACATTTATACTGAGATAGCAGGATAAGGAATGCAGAGAATGAAATAAAAGAGGGTGGAGAGGAATGAGTGAAGAGAGCTAATATAAATATATAGGGAAGCAGGGGAAAAGGAAGAGGGGAGAAGAGAAGAGAAGCGTAAGAGTCAGATGAGAATGGAATGGATTAAAGCGAAATAGAATTTTGGTAATAATGGATGTAGAGAGAAAGGAACATGAGAGAGAGAGAGAGGTGGGGAATATATGAGATTAAGAAAGAGATGGGGACGAGTAGAAGATGAAAAATAATAGTTTGTGAAGGTAGACTGAATTCTAATGGTACAAGAAATGGTGGGGGTAGATAAGTGAAAAATGACGAGAGATGAAAGGATTGGAAGGTATTCTGTAAGAATAAAATGCTAGAGCGGGAAGTAGAGGATGGTTAAGTTGCATCAGAATGAAGATGTACGACGGGATATAAGTGAAGGTAGGTGCAGGTAGGCTTGGCGAAGATAGGTTTGAGGAAAATAGGGAGACCATGAAGAAGAAAAAAAATGACTTAATTACAAATAAAAGAAAGAAAGAAGAGCAAAAAAATGAGTGTAAGTAAATGAATCAAAGTAGGAAGAAAACAACGTTTAATCTTTAGCGAATGACAGAGAAATTGTAAGAGGAAAGAGAGAAAGAGTTCACTGCAAATGAAGGGGGATAGAAAGAGAGAAGTATTAACAGCAATTGAGGGAGGAATGCTAGAAGTGTTTAACTGCAAACGATTAAAAGAAACGAAAAAGTGTTGTGATTGACTATAACAAAAAATGGGAGAGAAAAGGTAAACGTGAGTGAGAGAGAAAGAGAGAAATGAAACATAAGTGGGTTTGGGAAGTAATTTGTAGTTGGAAAGAGGTGAAAATAAAAATATTTGAAAGCAGAAATTGTTATAAATAAAGAAACAATCTGCTATTCCTTTATATTATAATTTTTTACTCTAAAACATCTCTCTGCTCTCTTTCCTTGAATGTTGCTACTATTCCTCCATCGTGACCTCTTTTTTTCTTTCTATCTTGGATTACCTTGAGTATTTCTTAAAATTACCTTTAAACTCTAATATCTTCATACAAATCTTGATACTCGGTTTTTCTGAACTTATTTTTGTTATTAATATTATAGTAGATCGTGAATGATAATGTTGAAGGAAGGTAGATATTTTTGCCGGACTTATTGAAGTATTGTTGCATTTGTTCGCTTGCTACATTAGTTTTGTAAGTGTTTTTGCAGTTTCAGTAACTTGTAGTGGCAGTTGTTGTTGATATATAATGGAGTGGATAATGGCTACGTAACGCTGTTCTGATCAATGGTAGTAGAGCTTTACTTTCGTTTTTTTTTATTAATATTATTCCCTCGTGTAATCAGCTGCATTTAGATTAGGATTAGATTTTGCTGTTTCTGATTACGCAGCGTTGTTTTCGCTGTTGTTGATTAGCTCCAGGTCAGCTTCGATCGAGTCGACCAATCATCAACAAACACTTCATCCGTAACTATAACACCTTCTTTCAGGCAGTGAATTACATTCTTTTCTTACTTTAAGAACGCTGGGTGTGGTTCTGAAGGAAATTTAGCTAATGTTTCTAACAGGTCGAATGACTAGAAAAAGGCTCCATTGTTGGCTCATTACATTGTTAGTAACTGCAACTCTAATACATGTTGTAGTGATTGCTATATCATCATGGCTGTGGTAGCTGCGACAGTAGATGATTTGGTTAGTAGGTTGAGCAATATTAGTATTATTATTATTGTTGATCACGTTAGTTATGAAAGTGTTGGAGGAATTGAAGCGTTAGCATCAATGTTGTAATCCAGTGCACCCCTCACATTTGGTTATTTGTTGTAGTTATTATTGTTGACTTTTATGCCACTGATGACATAGTAGGTTTTATTCAGTTTTTGACTGTGTCTATCTGCCGTTAGATTTTTTTCAAAATTCCACTCCTTCATCTAACAGCTGTCACCATCGACATCGACCAGCACGCTAACATTATTTTTCATTTCTGTATGTTGGTGAAATTTCCAGCGAAACCTGAATCTGTCGGGACAATCTTAACTTATTAAATGATCATTTCACTACTAGCAGAATCTCTCTCTCTCTCTCTCTCTCTATCTCTCTCTCTCTCTCTCTCTCTCTCTCTCTCTCTCTCTCTCTCTCTCTCTCTCTCTCTCTCTCTCTCTCTCGCTCTCTTTCTCTCTCAATCTCTCTCCTTCTCCCTCTACCTCTCTATCTTTCTCACACACATACACACATACACAAACATGAACACGTTCCCCAATCAAAATCCCTCTAATAGAATTGTTTTTTTTTGTTGCCTAGTATAGTACTGGATCTGTTATCCGGCTTTCAGAAATCAAGAATTTCCTGAAAAACAAAAGCATTGTGCAATATCATGTAATATACTGTACGAGGTATTGAGTAAACAGACCCTGTTTTTGAAGTTGGTCAATTTGGATACTGTGTGTTGAAAGTATTCTTGCCCTGTTCTTTTTTAAGTGGTCTATATTATAAAGATTAAATATATGGTACTTCGCCATAGAAGTATATTAGTTTGTACCTGTATCTGTTAAATAAAATCACATTTTTTCTTTCCTTTTTTAAATTTCATTCTATAAACACTAAACTGCATACGTGCGCGGTATGATATATTAAGTGGATTAAGATATATCAAACAAACCCTGCTTAATAGGTGTATTAATTTGAATCTGTTAAATACAATTTATTTCTTTAATTTTCATAGTTCACTTTAAGTATATATTTAGACTGGCTCCAGAAAACCGAAAAATCCAGAAATCCGGGCCACTTCCGGTTGAAAGTTTGCCGGATATTCGGTCCCGTGCTGTAATATATTGATTCATAAATTCGAACATGTGTTAATGGCATTCATTTGTAGATGTGGATTCAAAACAGTGTAGACATGCGTACGTATGCAGGGTCGCAAAACGTCTCTGTACCAAGGGCCTTTGTAGGCTCGCATACATTTCTGCTCAATAGTTTTCTGCATGCTAGAAACTCTTGGGTCGAACTTCTTGGGTCGACCAAAGCCTCATGAGTAGATAGAAACTGAAAGACGCGCGCTCACGTGTATATGTGTGTGTGTTTGTCCCCCACTACCGCTTGCCAACCGATATTGGTGTGTTTAAATCACCCTAACTTAGCGATTCGGCAAAAGAGATTGATAGAATAAGTACCAGGCTTTACAAACGTAAGGACTGGATTCAATCTGCTCGACTAAATTTCCTCAAGGCAGTGCCCCAGCAAGGCCGCAGTCTAATGGCTGAAATAAGTAAAACATAAAAGATAAAAAGTATAATATATATTTATATTCTTGTATGCATATGTGTGCATGTATGTACGCATGGATATGTATATACGTATATACTAATATACATGTTTGTATAATTGCATGTGTATTTGTGTGTATGTGTGCGCGTGCGTGAGAGCAAAAATAGCCATTGAGATTTGTGGCTAAGTGAGAAGAGGTAGTGTATTATTGCTCTTAAGCACAATATGAGGATGTTGAACTTAGTTTTCAGTTCTTCAACGACCACACCATAAGGAATAAACTTCACACTGTTATCGTATTAACGTATTAGTTATACTTGAATGAACGTCAAGGAAATGGACTTCACTGTACAAGCATAAAGTTTTGTCTCTAGTTATTGAATAAAAACACTGTTGTATAGATGTATGTACGTTTGTGTTTTGAACCTTAACACGGAACTCTTTATAAGGACATCTCATTTACATAGACAAAATATAATGGAAAAAGTGCGAGTGATATATAACTTTCTCCACTTAGCCTATATTTATGTGCATGCCTGAGTACAATGAATAGATACATGAATAGCTAAACACAAGTTAAATGTTTGTAGCTCTATTTGTAATTCCATGATATATAATTGAGAATCTTATTTTTGCTGAAGTATGTTCTAGTGCACCAATAACTTTATGTACGGACATATCGTGGTTTTCTAAATTTCCATTTCTATTAGAAAACAAATTAATTTTGGCCCAATAAAAAAAGAAAATCACAAGATTTTAGAAATTTTTATTCCAGTATGGTGCTTGTGTAAATGCCTGAATTAAGTAAATATTACTAAATTAATTCCGCACCTACATTGGTGGGTTCTACTTGCAAATACCTGCCTGCCTGCCCGCCTGCCTGCCCGCCTGCCTGCCTGCCTGCCTGCCTGCCTACCTGCCTACCTACCTACCTACCTACCTACCTACCTACCTACCTACCTACCTACCTACTTACCTACCTACCTACCAACATACATACCTACCTACCAACATACATATACACAAAACCATATGCACTTATCCATACATATACAGATAGATAGATAGATAGATAGATAGATAGATAGATAGATAGATAGACAGACAGACAGACAGACAGACAGATAGATAGATAGATAGATAGATAGATAGATAGATAGATAGATAGATAGATAGATAGATATACAAACAGACAGACAGCTAAATAGGTAGACAAATAGACAGACAAATAGACAAATAGACAAACAGTCAGACAGATAGATAGGTAGACAGAAAGACTGAAACACAGCTGGTTAAAGTGTGCGTATATTGTGTATATCTAGTCACTTTTATGCTTGAAAGCAAAAAGAACAAAAAATAAAAGAAAGAAAGAAAACGGAAAAGGATGGGAAGGAGGGCAGATTTATAAGGGCTTTCACACAGCTAAGAACATGATGACAGTAATTCCTACTCGGAAATATCAATTAAATATGATAATCTAATATAAAGAAAATAAATCTTGCTTCAATTGTTAACAGCGAATGTTACCATGCATGATTCAGTGATGCGTAAGAGGATGATTCGAAGTTGCTATCGATCAGCTTTAACGTTTAGCTACAAGTGAGATTATAGCAAATTCTATTTTATACTTTACAAGATAGATAATCGTTTTTGAGCTCTTATCTTTAACATACAGATTGTTTGTTTGCACTGAAATGAATCAGAAATATGGCTGAGCTGGAAATAAAGACTTCTACTGAATATTTATTTTTAGCTGAGTGAATTGTCCTGGAAGTGGTAAACGGAAATATTGAAGGCTTGAATGGATTAAATAGATTCTAGACGGTTGTTTCGGTATCAACAAATCGTAAGAAAAAAAAAAAAAGATTAATCATAACTACGAGAAATAAGTGCAGGCATGGCTGTGCAGTAAGAACTGTACTTCGCAACCACATGATCTTGGCTTCAGTTTCACTGCGTGGCACCTTGGGTGAGTGTCTTCAACTATAGCCTCAGGCCGACCAAATCCTTGTGAGTGGATTTCATAGATGAAAACTGAAAGAAGACCGTCGTATATGTTTATATATGTGTGTGTGTGTGTTTATGTTTGTTCCCCACCATCGCTTGACAACCTATGCTGGTGTGTTTACGTCCTCGTAACTTAACTGTTCGGCAAACGAGACCGATTATTGAATAAGTACTAGGCTTACAAAGAATAAGTCCTGGGGTCGAGTTCTTCGACTAGAAAACCGTTAAGGCGGTGCTCCAGCATGACCGCAGTCAAATGACTGAAACAAGTAAAAGAATAAAATAATAAATATACCTGAGTTTGTGTAAGTTACTGACTTGATTAGTTTCAAGTTGTGTTCGGCACGTTAAGTGTTTTAACACTTGTTTCCTGTTATATCATATACATTGACTCAAATATCATATGTGAAATTTAACTGCATGAAGAGAGTATTACATTTTTACAAAGAATGTAAAAGATGGATAAGATTTCCCTCAAAACTGTTGAGGTCACAACCTAAGGAAATGGATTTCTATGGAAGGCAAGTTGTGGTAAAGAAGAATAGTTCTGGTTCAAGTTTTAAAAGCTTTCAATGTAAATTAGGCGCAGGCAAGGCTGTGTTGTAAGAAGTTTACATCCCAATCACATGGTTCTGGGTTCTGTCCCACTGCGTGGCACTTTGTGCAAGTGTCTTCCACTATAGCTTCGGGTCGACCGAAATCTTGTGAGGGAAACTGAAAAAGAAGCCCTTCTGCTTGTGTTTGTCCTCCACAACTGCCTGACACCTGGAGTTGGTTTATTTACGTCTTCCATATCTAGCGGTTCAGAATAAGAGACTGATATACGTTCCAGATCTAAATGTAACAACAAGGGTCGACTCGTTCGGTTGAAGCCCCAGCATGGTAGTAGTTCAATGACTGAAACAACCACAAGACAAAAGAAAATTTTCATTTAAATCTAAATCCGTCTCTTTTGCTTTGAATCAATGCATCCCATAGACAAATAATCTTTCTAGGAACAAATGTTTAGTATTAACTGTAATGTTGTATAGGTGGAAATCGCAATGGATATTTTAATACTATTTCCTTTCAAACATGTTAGTTTTATCCACTTGAATGAATATCAAGGTAATTAATTTTTTGACTGAGATTTGTAAACTTTATCTTCATAATTTTGTAGTTAATTAATTACTATAAACTGAACCATTCAGTTATAATGAATTCTACTACCTGATCTAAACGATAGTTTGAATGATAAGTTGATAACATTATAGAATTGCAGTATATAATATAGTATTTATTGTTATTTTTATTTTATTAATTTATGAAACAATAGGTAAAAAAAAATTTAATGCAATCCAGGACTAATTAATCTTCCTGAGACTCATAAAGAATGAGTGAATGAGTGAGAGTGTGTGCGTATGTGAGTGAGTGAAGAGTGAGTAAGAGAGAGAGAGAGGGAGGGAGAGAGAGAGAGAAAGAGAGAGAAAGAAAGAGAGAGAGAGAGAGAGAGAGAGAGAGAGAGAGAGAGAGAGAGAGAGGTCTTCGTTAGGCAAGCAGATTTGTAGACGTAAATAGCTGGTAATGCATACAAAAATTCAACGTATATGACAGCGGGCAAACTAATCAACACAGATTAATCAAAAACTATCAAAATCTTTGCAGGAGCCAGCGCTGTAGAAGTTATTTCCTATGTTAGGGGATATTTTGCTGTAACAACAATCTATCCATCTATGGCCTCGGGTGGTTACCCGGTCGAAAACCACACACACACCACACGCACGAGCGCGTGCATATACGCACATAAACACACATTGTCTCTCTGTCTCTTACCTCTCTCTCTTGTCTCTCTCTCTCTTGTCTCTCTCTCTCTTGTCTCTCTCTCTCTTGTCTCTCTCTCTCTTGTCTCTCTCTCTCTCTCTCTCTGTCTCTCTCTCTCTCTCTCTCTCTCTCTCTCTCTCTCTCTCTCTCTCTCTCTCTCTCTCTCTCTCTCTCTCTCTCTCTCAAAGCCTTCCTGTCTACCATAACCATTTTGATGTGTCCTATTTGTAACTCGTCATCACGAGATAGTTGATCAATGTATGTCATTCTGGGTCATCCAACATGAGAATTCCCATGCCTCAAGATCCATAGAAGGAGCTCACTCATAAATTCGTCTTTGTTTCGATAGCAGTGACCAGCATATCTTATACTCCGCTCTCGAATGATTGATGATACGTTAGGGGATATTATCACAAACCCCTTCTTTCGTTGGACGTTGTTTTCATGTTCTGTCGGCAACAGCATGAAACATACGTGTACACGTTACATCAAGCTTTCTATTCTTTCTATATATTTTGGTCAGAGTCCATGCTGAATATCTGTAAAGAAGAACTGATTTTGCCGAAGAATTCACTTTTCATACGCTCAGAAAATAATACATTAAGAACTAGAAAAGCACTCGGAGAGCGCAGTCCTCCGCCAAGCATATATTTAAACTCCTCTAATTAAAACTGTCTCCACAAGGAAGATAACCCTTTCTACTATTGGCACATGGTCTGAAATGTTGGAGGAGGGGACTAGTCAATTATATCGACTCCACTATTCAACTGGTACTTGTTTTATCGATCCCAAAAAGATGAAAGGAAAAGTCGATCTCAGAGGAATTTGAAATCGGAACGTAAAGACGGACGAAATGCCGCTAAGCGTGCTAGTAATTCTACCAGCTCGCCGCCTTCTCCGCTAGGAAGATAGTGCTATGTATAAGTGTTAATTATAAGAAAATGTAGAAAGTAAAACTTTAACAAAATCAGCGAAGTTAGTTATGAAATCTACATGGAAAATAGAAATGTATCTTCAGATAAGCGGAAAGTTTTCATTACTTTGAAAGATTGCAATATAGACTTTGCTAGTTTACACTTACTAACCTAGCAAAAACGGAAATGGGTTTAATAAGTAAAAGGATCTTAAATATAAATTAAGTTTAAGAAGTAAAAGATCTTAAGAAATATAAATATTACTCTTAGCAACCGAAATAGACTCCAGCACGGTTATTAGATAGTTCAAATACATAAAACGGTTATCAGACGGTTCAAATACATAATAAAATTAGGACATCTCATTGTAGATTTCTGATCCTGAAATCTACTTTCCTGCAAGATAAGGCACTGAAATTCGCTAGACGATAAGTCGCTTATATTAAATAGGACACGAAATAATTATTCACACACTACAAATTGTACTTTTTGATGAAGTATCACCTTGGGTCAAGAAATCAGAACCTGTAAGGATTTGGACGTAATTATAGTTTCAAACTCAGGGGCCTGTATATAGTGAACCCCTTTCAGAGTTGTTTCGTGACGACTTTTTAACGCTGTCTCATCATTATGACGCTTACACACTAGATACTTATATAAAAAAAAATAAAAAATAAATAAAAAAAATCACTGTCAGTTAAAATTACTATATCTACCAAAGTAGATTGCGTACCTCTTTCGCTTAGAATCAAATACTCACAGACATTCCGTCAACCGAATTAAAACATATACTAAGCAGTCTCTCCACACCCTTAAGTTTTTAGAAAGTTACTACTATCAATGATAAGATCTGCCTATAATACAATAAAATTTTAGCTAGCGATGGCTTTAAAGAAACGTTTCTTAC
>NC_068986.1:69801547-69804135 GCF_001194135.2 Octopus bimaculoides | reverse complement strand
GGCACTCAGTATAATTTAGCACCTGTAAATCGTTGTTAAACGAATTCTCCCTCGCATGGGCCTTTTTCTCCCATATCCAATTTGATAAGACAAAATTGCGTGACATTACATCCTGACAGCACATCGCATTTGACAAATATGTTTTAAAATTTAATAGTCTTTCATGAAAATTCTAAAACTTAAAAAAAAAAAATTTCTGCAACATATTTTTGCATGAAAGAATACTGTTGACGTCACCCTACTGATATTAACAATACACTGACCCAACAAAAGGATTTAAAGAAGTACTCCGAGTTTTTCATTACTGCTCGTATGATAGTGAATACGTTCATTGTTTTCTCTGAATAATATGCAATATCAATAAATGATAAATCGCATTTTATGTCATCACAAAATAAATTGTTCTCATCCACTCAACAGTTCGAAATCAGTGGGTATATTTTTTTCTATCTCTCCACTTTATATATTCAGCCTGAAAACTATTTATATCTATAAGATGGAAACTTTAGAGATGATTTAAGATATCTTAATATCGGAAGGAGAGGCAACGGAGAAGAACGGCATCATACGTGATGTAATGCACAAGGATAGCAAAATCTGAGATAAAAACGACTAACAAGAGAGAAAGGGAAATCTGTCAAAATACACGAATAAAAATGTCTGTTGAATTCGGCAAATAATAAATGAAAGCAGTAGTAAAATCGGATCCACCATAAAAATCTATTTTGCATAGAAGAACTTTCCTCTCGTGGGATTTCTAAAAAGATGCCTTTCTTTATTGAGAACTTAGAACTTACGAATTGAAAACTGTTGTCGCTAACATTTCTAAAATTCAAACATCTCTTTCTACTGCAGCATTCTAAAACAGATTTGTATAGACTCAGTTTCTCATTGGTAGATGCACTACAACATATTCTGTTCGGTTAAATGTAAATGTAGTATGCAAACTGCATCTTACCAAGTCAATAGGATTCCTCTAAAAGCTGAAAAATCGACAGTTCACCTTATGTGACCGTTATTGAATTTTAGTGCGATTAAACTTTGAATAGCTTAGTTCACCTACCTCGAAACAGGTTCTATGATGAATTGTAAACTGTAAGCTTATAAGTATACATAGAAGAAATACTTTATAATTGATTATTGTTGTATTAGACTGCTTAGGACTACAACTGATATTCAACATCGACAGCCAATACATTTACAAGCTAAAATCAAATTAATTTTTACCGGAGGAACTGGAGAAGGATAACATGGACATTCAACAACTGTGGCTGTTGTTAAATGTCAATTTGATGAATGAATTCGTATTTCATGAGTCATCTTTATGAAATCTTTTTCTTCTTTTCCTAAATATATATTCTTTGTCATACTTACCGTAGATATCAGTACCAAATAATTTCAACACAGTGATACACATAAAGCAATAAGTGATTGTTGCTATAGTGAATTCTAAGCGCAATTCGTCTTTGTCGTATGAATGTCACAACTCTTAACTTCGGTATTCTTAACAATAGCGTCTGAAAACTCAAGAAAACCAAATTTACAGATTCCTCAAGAGAATGAAACAATTTTCTTAGTTGAGATAATTCGATGGGTTGTACACTTTCACATAAGCTTATAGAACAATGCACAACAGTTATCGTATACAAACTCAAATAAGGTCCAGGCGATTCTAATTCGATAACAAAACTGAGACAGTTTGTGATGCTGATGGGAAACTGAGTTCTTGCGTTGCTTAGCGTTAACTTCTCTAGCTTCATAGGCGTGGAATCTTGCATCTACTCACAAATGGATGGAATTAGACAGACACAGTGAAATAATTTCATTGAGGATCAAGGACGTTTTATGAAAGGATGGCTCGCAATTCTGTTGTAATGCTTCGTCTGTGGGGCCTATTAAACCTTTGAACAATGGTCTAAACAAAGTAAATTATTACTGCAGTTAAGAAAACAAATGTGTGTTCTGTATATGTATGTATATACTAATACACGAGCACGCACACGAACACGTCGCTCGCACCTCCCCCCCCCACACACACAGACACAAACCCAGACACATATGTAGAGAAAGATGTGCATGTATATACTAATACACGAGCACGCACACAAACACGCTCGCGCGCACACACACACGCACACATACACGAACACATACATATACACACCACACACACACACATTTGGAGAGAGAGAGAGAGAGAGAGAGAGAGAGTGGAGTGGGGGAGAGAAGAATCTTTTCAACGTCGACCATGACCAATAGTGTACGAATATTTAATACATATATTTATATATTTTATAGCTTTTATCTCTTACCTGCAGTCATTAGACTACAGCCTTCTTGAGAAATTTCAGTGAAACAAATCGACCCCAGAACTTATTCCTTGTAAGCCTAGTACTTATTCTATCAGTCTCTTTTGCTGAACCGTTAAGTTACGGGAACGTAAACACACCAACATCGGTTGTCAAGCAATGGTGGGGGACAAACACAGACATACAAACATTCATATATATATATATACACGACGGGCTCCTTTCAGTTTCCGTCTACCAAATCCACTCTGAAGTCTGTAATTAGCCGGAAACTATAGT
>NC_068986.1:69793221-69798158 GCF_001194135.2 Octopus bimaculoides | reverse complement strand
ATATATATATATATATATATATATATATACATATATACGACGAGGCTATAGTAGAAGACACTTCCCCAAAGTGCCACGCAGTGGGACTGAACCCAGAACCATGTGGTTGGTAAGCAAGCTACTTACCACACAGCCACTCTTGCATGTATGTATGTATATGTATATGAAATAGATATGAAATGTACGATTGAAAGAGTAAGACGTGGAAAGAATTAAAGATGTAGAAATGAGTCTTCTGATTGACACGTGAAACTATATTCAGAATATCTCATAAATAACAATTTAAAATATTTATAAACTAAAATACAGACCAATGACCGCTGTTGTTGCTTTTTTTTTTACACTACCTTGCGATATGTATATTTTCTGAATTACCTTTGTGTTTTTACATTACTCGCACTAACTTTAAATAGTTTGAATTATACAAACCATAAATAACATTTGCCTTAACAGATATCGCTCACATTTTTATTTGACGACAGGATAGAATATTGTGATATTGATGCTCTTCTGAGCATATTCACAGTGTACTGAACGTGAAATTGCGTCGATAGGGAAGTAAAATGAAGTTGCATTCTTGGATTTAAGCTTGTCACGGGCAAGCTACAACCCGCGTGCCTTACTGAACAGCTTGCTTGATTTCACGAACAAAAGAACGTTTATCAGTAGCGCGGCCCAGTTAATAATGAACCATATCTCATGTGGCCCTCTTCTCTAAATAGGGTGCCTATGCCTGATTTAGACATACAAGGTTCCTAGTTCAATGTCTCATTTTGGTCGCGCTGCTTGCACGGATCCCCATGACTCTCTGTCGTTACCCACCCACTGTTCCTCAGTGGGTCATGAGGTTAGAGTCCTCAGGCTTGAGTCATAGTGAATCTTTGATTAGCTGATTACGCCGCTCCTGTGGATGTGTTGCAGTTACTCTCTTGACAGAGCTTGGTAATCCTGATTGCTGATCTAGGATTCTTCCACTCAGCATCAATGTAAGAAGCACCGTTGGCTTAGTTGAGCTATTCTGCTACCTCTTCACAATCCAACATGCTACAATCCCATGACTTCACCGTATCCCTGTAAGGGTGGCTGAACGGGTGCTATGCCTTGCCAAAGGGCAGCCCATAACTATGCAGGGCACGGTCGTCACTCCGTGAGGTTTTTTTCAAAGTACCTCCATATATTAGTTCAACGACTACTCTAAAACATTAGTCGTTTTCGAAATCTGGAATTACAATGAACTGAAATCCATCAAGGCTGTTGCTAACAGTGTTGCGAAAAAAAGTTCATTTATTTATTTATTTATTTATTTATTCTTTTGTTTGTTTTGTTTGTTTATTTATTTATTGATATGAAAACATTAAAATTACAATCAGAGGTAAAATATGTCCTACCTCTTCACAGTTATCAATTTATTTCGTTCCACTTTTCTGGTGCGGTGATATTGATTATTTGAAGATCCTGGTCGGTGACTGATGTATTTCAGCTTTACATATTTATTATCTATGACTCAGAACACCGGTGTTGACAGAGTCGGTAGGGGGCAGGTTGCAAACTTGCAACATTAAAAGTTAGGTACGTTGTGACAGTTCTGAATTCAGATATTTCTATTTGTAATTTAACTTTCCTTTCACCGTTCAACGAGAAAATGATTTTCTGATTAATGATCACATACACATAGGTTGCCATTTCAAATGATATGTGATACTACCGAAAGTATACAACGGGGAAGAGGAACTGTATAGTGAGTGCGTTTATTGGTAGTCTTTAAAATTGAGTTGAATTATTCTTTGGACCTAGTACAAAGGCAAAAGGTAGGTGTGTGTGTGTGTGTGTGTGTGTGTGTGTGTGTGTGTGCGTGCGTGCGTGCGTGCGTATGTTTGTATTTACATCGAGTACAAAAAATACAGAATATATATATAAATGCCACAATATTTTAACAAACTTTGGAATCGTCGAATGTGTTTCGTATTTTATAGACAAGAAAGTAAATTTCCAACTGAGTATAGCTGTGAAAACAGCAGAAAGATTGGGTAATTACCTTTATTAGGCAGAGGAAGTTGTCAGCAGAGAATGTTCGTTTTTATGTTCAAATTAAAAAAAAAAACAATTTTGCTTTAGATTAATGGATTAGTCAATACATATGTTATTACTCAATATATATGGTATTACTAAAGACATTTGTGACGTTTTGAATTCAAATCCGCCGAGGTCGATTGTGCCGTTTGCCATTCATCCTTTCGTGGTCGATAAATAAATACCAGTTGAGCATTGGGGGTCAATGTAATCGACTTACCCACCTCCCGACGTTGCTGGCCTTGTGCCAAAATTTGAATTGTATATTGCTTTAAAGCCTTGAAATGTGTTTAAACGATGTATGTTTTTTTTTCCAACTAAACAAGAGTTGTGGAATCAGTTTTCAACAAAGCAAATTTTTGCCAATAGTGGGAGGTAGAAATGATAGCGAGATATTTGTTTCAGATACTAAAGCAGTCTTTGGTTTCATAATTCTTTTGTTATCGTAATAAAGAAAACAATATTTTCACGCAGGAAATATTGTCAATAGAATCGTCGCTATATATCATGTCTCAGGAAAAGTATAGCTATATGTTCAAATATAGATTATATGACATAAAAGAATATATCATCAAATCTGTTTCACTACGTTGTTTATGCTGTTAACCATTAACTGGATTCAATAACGTTTTATTTACATATTAGAATGTTATCGAATCCCTCTCTCCAGTGCAGATGATTATGTGTGCGCATATACAACTTCGTCTATGAAGTAGATATTTACAGATATAAGTTTACATATTTTCACCAGTCTATGCTGTGTTATTTATGCTAGTGTAAACTGACAGAAGCAATTTGTTGTTTTTCGTTTAACAGAACCACGAAAATATATATTTCAGTCTCAAGCAAACATAATTTACCTGCTATCCCTGACAGCTCTTGCAAACTAGATGACCTGACTTGTCGCTTTACAATAACTCTACTCCAGCTGATTTCTTCAGATGCTTTCCGTACTCGATATGCTGTGTGATTTGCCATCCGATAACTTACTAAAACCAGTGGATTCATATTTTTAGCTGTCTCAGCTTTCCTTTATTTCCTTTGTCAGTCGGTAAAGCTCACTGTGAGCTTTAATTGATATTCCAACCATTGAAAGCGGATTTGTACCAAAAACAAGGTGGCGAATTGAAAAAAATATATAGGCCTCGTTTTGGAACTAAATGTAAAAACGAAATGTAAGAGATAGATGACAGGAAAACAGATCGACAACATCTAAGAACTCATATGTCAGAAACAGATACGTGTTCTAGCGCTAAAAGAGAGAAAAATATAGGAATTCAATACGGCGCGGTAGGCAATGACAACGTGCATATTAGTAAAGGTTGATATATCAAGTGAATATAAAACGTGTTAAACCGTCGACAGATAATTATAACTCCCTAAATACTAATGGGTTGTGCTGTGTTCCGAAATCCCCGCACCAAACATTGCTTTCTCTTTATTCTTTCGATGTTTCATACATATATATCTGAACATTATTCTTTATTTCAATCATATACTCACATGCATGACTATACATACATACATAGATACATAGATACATACATACACACACACACACACACATACATACATACATACATACATACATACATACATACATACATACAGATATATATATATATATATATATATATATAGATACACATACACACATACATACATACATACAAACATACATACATAAACTCCAGTGAAGGTAGAGTCAGTAGAACCAGTGGCAATCCAGATGGAGTGCTGGTATTTTGATGAGGAGATGTGTTGAAAGTTCGGTAAGTGGTTAAGATACGCAAGTCCAGAGAGTAGGAAGTTCAATCAGGATCAAACTGGGGTAACCAAGTAAGCCTATAATATACAGATGTAATTTATAGAAAAACGAAAGACGAAGACAGGTGTATGAACAACAAGCAAGTGTTTTAGTTTGACGCTCGGGAAAAATGCAGAAGTCTTTTACGTTTCGAGCCTACGCTCTTCAACAGAAAGGAATAGGAGAAAATAAACTGAGAGAGAATGAAAAAAAAACTTGTAGATTTCAGCGGTCCAGCGTAGGCTTGAAACGTAAAAGACTTTTTCGTTTTCCCCGAGCATCAAACTAATACACTTACTTGTTCCTACACCTGTCATCGTCTTTTGTTTTTCTATAAATTTCAACTATATACATACATACACGTATATATGCATAAATGTATATGTAAATATAAACATCTACATGACGTAGTTATATATGCATTTTTATATATGTTCGTGTACTTGCAAGTATTTGTATATTACAATTATATATATATATGAGTGTGTATGTGTGTGTGTGTGTGTGCGTGCGAGCGTGCGTGTGTCTGTGTGTGTAAATATAAACATACGTACATGAATATATGCGTACATACAAGACGTTTTGTTGTTATTCTTTGAGTATATCAATACTTGAATGCCTCCTTGCTTTCTTTCCTGCTAGTTGGTGTACTGGAATGCAGAGTCAGTAGCTGCTATGGTTGGGTACTTCATTTAAAGGTCTCTAGAGCCAATCATCTTTTTTTACTCCGCCTCAGAGCCGCGGTTTTTCCGGTCACAGGAAAAGGAATTTGAACCTACAAACAGATAATATTCTGGCATTTTGTCCATCGTACTAACTTTCCGCCCATCCACTACTCTAGCCTGGTAGACTTTTTTTTTAAATTTTATCCAGAGAGTGAATTGGAATTCAGATTACTAAAAGTCGAAAGAAATACCACAAGGCTTTCACATCAGTTCTATGAATTCGGCACTATTTGTGCTTGTATGTATATATGTATGTATGTAAGTGTGTGTGTGTGTGTCTGAGTGTGTGTGTGTGTGTGTGTGTGTGTGTGTGTGTGTGTGTGTGTGTGTGTGTG
>NC_068986.1:69785370-69792902 GCF_001194135.2 Octopus bimaculoides | reverse complement strand
CACACACACACACACACACACACACACACACACACGCACTCAAGATTTTATAGCAATCTACTTTCTCTAGGAGTAGCTTCTGCCCTTCAAACTATTTACTTCATTTCCTATATAGGCTTATATATTTTTCGACGATAATGCTTTTCTGTGTGTGTATATATAAATGTAAATGCTTTCCCAAATTTAATTGCACTTCATTTTTGAAGCTGCAATGAGGATGAGTGCATCGCATCTTATAACAGATATAATTTATTATTCCCTCGTCATTTATTTAATTTCTCATATAAGAATTACATGTATATTTACAATAAACTTATACATATATGCAATTCTAAATCCCTGGAGTTTATTGGTCAGGCAATACTCATAATAAATTTCGAATTCTAATATGTATTCTATAAGATAAACAGATAATTAATTAAAAAAACTACATTGACCTATTTCAATAGTTAGTTTCGTCTGTAAAGGGAAAGGATTCATTATCAATTCACATTTAGATTAAAGTGGATTTATTAGTTTTTGGCAAAAATATATTTTCATTTAGAAAATAAAAAGAATTCTTTAATAGTAAATGCGTTCAAATAATAGAAACGTGTGCATTTTCTTCTTTTCGTTTTTAATCCCACTCAGAGATATATTGGTCATATATGGCTGCCAGAAACTATCGCTAATTAACGTAACAGATACAAAAATGCACGCACAGTCATACATGCAAACTAACATAAACACACCATATTTCACAAATTACACACACTCGCTCATTCACATTTTTTTTTTTTTTTCACATTTCATTCATCTATTTCTATTTCTCTCCATACGTTGTTTCTTTGTCACTGTCATCATGTACACATTTCCTTCTCGAAATTTTACTCTTCTGTTCCTTATCTTCCTCTCCATCCCGCCACCCATTTTCGCTCATGTTTCTTTTGTTCTTTATTTCAGAATCTTTTGTTACTTTTTAGATTTCTTTCCATAATTTCCATTTACAGTTAATATTTTTCGTAATAATATGGAAACAAATCTTTTCTGCCAAAGAAAATATATATTTGTTATCTACTGCTGCTATAACAAATCTCCCTTTTCTCTCAATCTCATTAATTTCATGCCCAATCCTACTCATCTACATTTGGAGACAAGAACGAACTACAAATACTGCTGATCATGCTAATATTACCTTCTATTCATGATAATAATAGCGTGATCATTACAACTACAATCACAACCGTGTGACCGATATTGCCATTGCAACCGTTATAATTTCTCTCAGCAACAACACCACTGCAGATTGCGCTATCATTATCTCTAAACTACTGTCAACACAGCCATCATCATTATCACAAATACAATGACCATAATCACCACAATCTACAATAACTTCTTCGAACTTACTACCGCAGCATATACCTCCACTACTACCACTACCATAAATCAATAAGAAATTTAAGAGATAAAATATGAGTGAAACAATACAAGAAATTAATTACGATAATAATTTAGTATCGCCATCTAAATTAAAATCCATCATTGAAAGAATTGCAACAATTTATCCGTGATAAATAGTTAAATGTAACATATTTAGTTATACACACTGCGCAACCCCCTCAGGCTGATAGATAAGATGAGTGATAATAAGGAAGCGCTAGAATTAAATAAATAATAAATAATGATGATAATGATTTGTTAATTAGGTAGGAAACATAATTATAGGAAAAGAGCAACATCAAGTGAAATCATTATGCTGCCAACCAACAATAATGACATCGTGAATGATAAAATAAACGGTGATGAATATTTTGAAAATTACGGGATTTCAAATTTTTTCGTCAAACATCCCCAGACACCAATACAAATACCACAAAACAGCTACATCGTCTTTCTCCTCGTTGTAATATATAATAATAGAGCTTACGTTGGCAAAACACATTCCAGTGTTGAAAAGAGGCACGAGTTTCACGTGTGACGTGAAAAATAAATATAAATGGGAACTTTTGGCATAGTGAGTGCTCTATTATCAAATTATTATTTTTTTTTATACATAACAGCAATTGTTTTCATATATTGGTTTCAAAATTTGGCTCAAGGCCAGCAATTTCAGGACAGGGTATAAGTCGATTACATCGACTCAAGTACTCAACTGGTACTTATTTTATCGACGTCAAAAAAATGAAAGGCTAAGTCGAGCACGGTGGAATTTGAACTCAGAACATAAAGACGGAAGAAATGCTGCTAAGGATTTCGCCCGGCTTATATTGAGAAATGCAAGGTGTTCCATACGCAGAACCGGTAACATGGCAAATGCATTGTGGTATTTTATATTCAGGTTTCAAATTTCGCCGACGTCATATTGGTCTTGCGTAGAAATAAAGGCTTCTAGTTCTAATCTACTCCGGGACTATGCAAATATGAAGAAATAGACAACATAATGAATCCACACACACACACACACATACACAGTATATTTATGGCACCTATAAACTACCCGCATACAAAACAACATTCATACATATATATACACACATACATATAAAAATATACGCACACATGTTATGCTTATTATTTATTTACACTCAACCATATATAAATGATAGATGCTCTGTAAACACACACACAAAAAAAAATACAAAAATGCCAAGATGCCAAGAAGAATTTCTGCAACTTTAATGTGATGTAGGTGTTGCAATCGGAAACAAAGTGTCAGAGAAGATACTACTGAATATCAACAAGCCTGTGAATGCTACAGATTCTTCTACGAAACAGGTTGTGACCTACGCAATAAGTTCGGATAATTCCCTTCCACTAGGTTTGTATTCAGTGGGGAAATAGAAACAAGAGCTTAATACGAAACAGTAAGACACATTTCTTTCGAACATCTGTATTTAAGATGTGTGACAGGAACTAAATGACTTATTCACGTGCACCTATAATTCTACCTTCTGTTTAAATCGAAGTTTATCACCTGCTGTCATTGAGGTATCTTATTTACGGTGGCTGGATATCTGTTGCATACACATACAGGCACATACTTCCACAAGACACTCACACACACATACGCACTGAAATTTGCATGCTCTCTCTTTCTCTTTCTCTCTCCCTCTGTATATATATGTGTGTGTGTACATAAATATCTAGCTATCTATCTATATGTATGTATGCGTGTGTGTGTGTGTGTGTATATATATATATATATATATATATATATATATATATATATATATATATATACATACATACATACATACACACACACACATATATTCTATTAATGGTTTTTGTAAAGTAAAAGACCAAATATTTTCGAGATGGAAGCCATACTTTGCGGAATAGATCTCTGTCACTTGTAACTACTTGTTTCCTCGCATTCTGGTAGGATAAGACATAAGTTAACTCTATGACTTATTGAACGCCGATACCCATAAATCACAGACACATATACTTTTGCTTTCACATTAATGCTTCCATACACATAGATATATAATCATCTATGTGTGTGTGCGTGCACGCGTGAAAGTGTGTTTGTGTGTGTGTGCGTGTATTTGTATATATGGATGTATACTGTTGGGCACGCGTATGCCAGTCATGTTTTAATTTACACACATTTGGGGACTCTCATCTAGAAGCCCAGTTCCCATACAGCGTATACACACATACACGTTGCCTTCTTTTAGTAGAAAGAATCGACAATGAAAATATTTTAAAGATAAATGGAGAAAGAACACTCATATACACATAGACAAACACACATATAGAGATACATAAACACACACATATATGCACACGCAGACACTCACGCACACGTTTAAATATAGACAAATAAAAATAGGTATACATGCGCAGATTCTTACGACGTTGTAAATTAAACCTCTGCATATATTTGCATTTATAATATCTATTATCGATGGTAATTGTTTACTTTGAATTTACGCCTATATTGGTTTCCCAAATCAGTGTCTAGTAAGATGAGCTTTTTGATATACATAGTAGAATCACATCGTAGGATGAAGGCATAAACAGAAACATAAAGGAAAGAGAGGAGAGGAGAAGTGTATTGCAATAGGTTGGAGTAAATAAAAGGGAGAGCGAGCAGGATGGGAGGAAAGACTTATTATGTGCACGGTTAGCCTAGTAATAATAAACGTTGCATTGAATCGCCTGTTAAAGAAATGTCATTGTTACAAGCAATTAGTAAGAATGTTAGTTCGGGCAAGTTTGATCATGTTTAAGAAGCTCATTGCTGTACATTAAGTATTCCCGCAAACACACACAAACACACACACACACGCACGCCCCACCCCACACACGTATATATGGTTGTACAAAAATTATGGATGTACGTATACTTTTAATTCACAATTATACGTAAAACTACAGATTTACATACAAAAGAAATATATAAATGTATTTATGTGCCTATGAAAGCACATAGTGGAGGTGCAATGGCCCAGTGGTTAGGGCAGCGGACTCGCGGTCGGAGGATCGCGGTTTCGATTTTATTGAGCGAAAACACCAAAAGCTCTACGAGGCTCCGGCAGGGGGGTGGGTGGTGATGACCCCTGTTGTACTCTTTCGCCCCAACTTTCTCTGACTCTTTCTTCCTGTTTCTTGAGTAACGCTGCGATGGACTGGCGTCCCGTCCAGCTGGCGGGGGGGGGGGACACGTACGCCATAGAAACCGGGAAACCGGGCCTATGAGGCTGGCTAGGCTTTAAAAGGGCGCAAAAAAAAATGAAAGCATATAGAAAAACGAAGACAAAATACGATAAAAGAGAACAGAAAAAGAATAAATATGAATGTGTAACACAAAGATAAGAGTGAAGACGTTGCACCATCTGTAGAGTCAATTGAGAGTTATATACCGTAATGTATTAGTTGTTCGTATGATATCATCAATACAAGCAATCAATTGTCACAGCCTAAAATTATTGATTTCAAATTTTGGCACAAGGCTAGGAATTTCGGGTGAGTGGTTAAGTCGATTACATCGGCACCACAATTCAACCCGTACTTATTTTACCGGCCACGAAAGGGTGAAAGCTAAAGTCGACAGCGGCGGAATTTGAACTCAGAACGTAAAAACAGACGAAATTCTGCTAGGTATTTTACCCGGCGAGCTAATGATTCTGCCAGCTCACCGCCTTACAATCCAAAATTATTAATCAATTTGCAGATGGCGTATTTCCAATCTCGTATTTAAATACTAGTCCAATCTAGTATTTAAAACTTTGAGGTGTGATTTATATCCTTTAATGTTCCTGTGGTGGATCTCTAATCCAAGGTGTCGAGCTGAAACTAGATATCACGATTCGCTATTTTTCGTGGGGCACAGAATAAAGTTTGCACGTCTTTCGTTAATTTGCAATCCCTTATATGCCACAAAGCGGAATTCAAGATGTTAACGTTTATAGAATGTTTGAATTTAATCAATTTTACCAACTATAAAAATGCATTTCTCTTAGGGCCGCAGAAGGGTCAGATTTGGTTAATTAGATGAAGATTACCACTTGGATAGATTATCCATCCAATTTATGTAAATTCACTGGAAGATTCGTTAACTATTGCAAATCGTTAGAATGTTGTGTTCTATCTAGAGACACAATGAAATGTTCGCAGCTGATTTAAACTCAAATCTAATGATTTAATAAAGTGGCGTACCCATTCGATCGTTCCCACATTCCGTGCATATGTAGTATGTTAACATTCACTCATGTCTTTTATCTTCATGAAATACATCTACTAGATCCAATAGACATGCTGAAAGTTACGCGATTTTAAACAATAACATTCACTTCAATTATACCAATTCAATTACATCAAGTTACAATTTTATTTTTTTGTGCATCTTCTCATGAACGCATCTGAGATAAAAACCACTTCACTGATCAATAATGGCGGAAGATGACATTCTGGCATCCGATTCACAACTACTATTTTTTAAATCACCCTCCGGTGGTTATCAAGATTTTATACAAACAAAATTCTTTACTAATTAGGAAAACATGATTCCCTTCGTCGATAATTAGGAAAATTTCCAGGAATGAAGAAAACAATATGCATGTAAGCAAGTGAGTTATTTTCCTATTGTTAGCTGAATATTTCTCTACCTATCGTTCAAACCAATTCTAATTCCAGCTTAGAAAAACGATGCAACTCAATGAAATATCATTTTCATAGAAATATTGGTGAATGAATGTGTGCATATATGTATATGATTGACTGAATATGCGTGTGTACATATTCGCGAGCGGATTTGGTTATGCGTGTCCGTTTCGATATAGATATGCATGTAAGGATGTATAACAAAGAAGTGTTAAAGTGTATATGAAAGGGTTTATAAACAAATGGACATATATGAAAATGAATATGTGCCTGAATGTAACAGCATACTTATCTTTGCATAAAAAAGTATATTTTACGCATGTTCATGAATGTCTATATAAATATAAATATGTATATATATATATAAAAATAGGAAGCAAACAATATCTTTTACATCTCAAACCTTATTTCTTCACTTCTACAGCCGTTTCAATAACAATATTTATGTGTGTGTGTGTTTATGTGTATATTTGTGTATGTGTATGCGTGTGTGTGTGTATGTGTGTGTGTGAGAGAGAGAGAGAGAGATAGATAGATAGAGAGAGAGAGAGAGAGAGAGAGAGAGAGAGAGAGAGAGAGATAAAGAGATAGAGCGAGAGAATTTGTATTTATATAACTAATTTTCAATTATAATTGTATATGCACATTACATGTTAACTATTCGAATACTCCAGAGTTAACTTTCACTCAGTCACCTATTTGGCTACTGTATCTAAAACAGATACGTCGTATTACTACACATATATTGTCAATATAAAATCACCGTCTGGATGTGTACGCTAAATGTACCGGCCTTGTCTATGATTCTCTTACGAACATTACTGTGACATATGTATCGACTGCAACGAAGATAGAGATTTTATATTTCAAAACATTCCTGACCAAATGATTCTCACGTAATTATAAACCTCCATTATTATCATTCATAATAAGTGATGATAATAACCATTGTGAATTATATAATAATTATGTTATATAATAATTGTTATTGATTATTAATAATTATGTTATATTATTATAATTGCTGTTACAAATAATTATGTGGCTGCAAACCTCCATGTTTGCTATTGAAATTACTGTAGAAATAAAGAAATAAAGTTTTAAAATATCAGTAATATTATTTGTTTTCTTTTTTTTTATTATTAAATATGTTTTGCCATTTGCATACATTATACCAATTTCAAACTTTATGCATTATCACCCTTGCTACTTTTATTATTGTTGAATTGAAGTAAGCAAAACACTACGGCTTAATGTAACATTAAAAATTCAGCTCTAACATCTGCAAGTATTTCTTTCATGCACAAGTACCTTTCCATCATATTGAAATGAAAATATTTTATATGCATTTACACACACATACACTCGCGCGCACACACACGCACACACACATACACTTATATAAATATATATGTATGTATATATATATATATATATAT
>NC_068986.1:69781263-69784741 GCF_001194135.2 Octopus bimaculoides | reverse complement strand
CACACACACACACACACACACACACACACACACACACACACACACACACACACACACTCATACACATACACACAAACACACAAACACACATACATATATGTATAGAAAATGTGAAAGAGAGAGAGAGAGAGGAGAGCTAGAAAGAGAGATTGAGAGAGCCAGCAAGCAAGAGGGAGCTTCTACACTACATTCGTGTTCAAAAACAGTTACTGAAAGTGCTCCACTGAGCGATCGAACCTGGAAACATGTCTTATGAGCGGACTCCTTAGACTACAGAGACACGTAAACAACGAAATAACTACACATATACTACACACGCACATAGATTGACTTATCCACTTGCACTCACTCATAGAGGAAAAAGGAAGTGGAGTAGAAACGAGCTGCATAGATAGGAAGAAAAATATGTATATGCCCAGAAAAGAACAGAAATGTGTATGTATGTATGTATGTATGTGTGTGTGTGTCTATATGCTTTTGTATGTGTCAAAACAAGAGAAAGAGAGAGAGAATTATCAACGAGTAATGTTAGAGGGGAGGCAGCGTGAAGAGAAAACATGAAGATTACTTTAGAGATATTGGCGGTCTAGAAGGGAAGTTAATAGTATTAGATAAAATAGCACTATAAAACCAGTAAATCATTCATTTATTGTCGAGGTTTCATTTCTTTTCCGACAGAACCATTATGATTAATTCATTAAATTTCATTATCAATCAGCGAATCCATTTAATAATCAATGTTCTTATGATATCAATTATCTGCCATGTGTTTTGAAAGTGCAGCCAGATGCTTGTAATCCAGTTATCAAATTATACAGGCTTACACAATCATGGAATTAAACGTTTAACCCTGCAATAACTTCATCGCAACGTCTAATATAATTTGTGTACACATCCTTACCTAAAAATGTGTCGCATTATATTGCCTTGGGACTGTCTAAAAAATACTACTGCTACTACTACCACAACCACCACCACCACCACCACCACTAACAGCAACATCACTACAACAACTAATACTACTACTATAAAAATCACTTCTACTTTAGGCACAAGGCCTGCATATTTAGAGTACTATTTTAGTCTTTTACTTGTTTCAGTCATTTGACTGCGGCCATGCTGGAGCACCACCTTTTTTAGTCGAGCAAATCGACCCCAGGACTTATTCTTTGTAAGCCTAGTACTTATTCTATCGGTTTCTTTTGCCGAACCGCTAGGTTACGGGGACGTAAACATACCACCATCGGTTGTCAAGTGATGTTGGGGGGACAAACACAAACACACAAACATATGCACACACATACATACATATATATATATATATATACATATATACGACAGGCTTCTTTAAGTTTCCGTCTACCAAATCCACTCACAAGGCTTTGGTCGGCCCGAGGCTATAGTAGAAGACACCCGGAACCATGTGGTTGGTAAGCAAGCTGCTTACCACACAGCCACTCCTGCGCCTAGGAGGTAAGTCAATTACAACGGCCATATTACATGAATGTTACTTTATTTTGTTAACTTTAGAGAGGTGAATCTAATGGATTATCTCGCTCCCCGACGAACATGTTCCGATACTACTGCGTGAAACGTTTTGGATGTTTCTTTCTAATAAATATATATGTATGCATGTATGTGTGTGTCATTATTGGTATTTCAACATCAACAACAGGGTATTTTTGTTTGTATGTATGTATGTATGTATCTATGTATGGGCAGATTTGTATGTTTTATGTATGTATTCTCGTGCATATAGTTACATATCTAGACATGCTCATATATATTTAAATGATAAACTTGTCGAAAGTTTTACAAATTTTTACAATTCCAGTGATGGATTAGATATGTAGTCTTCGAATTAGCTTTGTTCTTTCTGGTTTTGAGAAGCCTAATTTCTCAAGATCGGTATTTAGGCAGTGTGTTACATAAACCTGAACTTGTAATCTGAATAGAGACGGTTTCTTCTATAACTACAGCTAGAAAGAATTTGTTTACCTGTTGAGCTGTTGTTTTCGTTCTGTTCTTCGCTTGTGTTGTTGATATTGTGTCCAGCCATGGTACTTAATTTAACGACACCGAAAGAATGAAAGGCAAAGTCGACCTCAGCGGAATTTGAACTCAGAACGTAAAGACAGACGAAATACCGCTAAGCACTTCGCACGGTACGCTAACGATTCTGCCAGCTAGCTGCCTTCCTTGTGATCCTTAATAATGTTAGGAAAATTGGCCAGTATTAATTTTTAAATATCAAAGAGGCGAGCTGGTACAGTCGTAAGACCGTCGAACAAATGACTTCCGGTATTTGTTACGGCTCTTTAACCATCCAAGTTCAAATCCCACAGAGGTTAAATTTGACTTTCAATCACCGGATCAATAAAATAAAGTATTGGTTGGTGTCGAAGCAACCCCCATCCCGCCACCAAAAAATAAAAAAGAAAAAGAAAATATCGTTGTTTTAACTTAGAAAGAATCACTTCCTTTCCATGTCAAAATTATTTACTATTTAACTAAAATCGTCTGATAATACACGATCTCTCACTATCCTCACTCACATCTAGTTCGTGTTTCAAATGTTAAAAGTTATTCTTTACCGCTTTTTAAAACTCAATGATAGTCTTAATGTCATAACTATGTCATCAACTCTATGACTATTGTTGTTTCTACGCTTTTATTTTTTTTTCTCTCTGCCTTACGAAATATATTCATCCGATGCTATAAATGCTGTTGTTTAAATATGTCTGTGATAAATGGCCGTTAACAAAATTCTGAATCCATAACACAGTAGGGTATTGAAACAGTATTTCCTTTCCAACCGTTGTTTACACATCACTGATTTTCCACATTCTTCCTGTAGTGTTTGAGAATAATAGTTCTTTGTTTATTTTCTGTGTGACTTTGGCCACCATAGTTGAGACTGCGTGTTAGAATTTTTGCGATCTTAACAAATGCCGTTCTCTGGATGAGTTGTTTAGCACAAAAGTCGACGGTTTTTAAGCGGTCAACCATATGGCGAAGCGTTCTCAGTGAGCTAAAAGGTTACGTTTGCATTTTCAGACACAATAATCCAGTCATCCTTATCATCGTCATCGTCGTCGTCATCGTCGACGCACTCATCATAATCATCGTGATTTTCAATAACAACATCATTATCATCACCATCATCATCTCCCTCTATACAGGCTGCGTCATTATTATTATGTTGACGAAGGCGTTACTGTCTTCATCAACTTCTCCCTTGCATGTTATTATTCCTCGTTATTGTTATCCATTACAGAGGTGTTTTCCACGAACAATGCCCGCTTCCTATCCGTTGGTGTTTAGAGTCAGCCAGTCGATATTAACTAAAGAAATCTGTCAGATCGTGGACTGCAAGGAATGTTCGTTTGATCTTTAGATCTCATACAGGAAGAAAAAAGAAACACACACACACACACACACACACACACACACACACACACACACACACACACACACA
>NC_068986.1:69772850-69780881 GCF_001194135.2 Octopus bimaculoides | reverse complement strand
ACACACACACACACACACACACACACACACACACACACACACACACACACACACATACATTCACACATATCATATAATATACAGAGAATACATATTATATGTAATCTACTTACACCTCCCCTAAAGACTGCTGGCTTTGTACCAAATTTTGGTGTACGCAGCAGCTAAAGTTACTTTTCCTTTCGCTCCTGCAAGCTGGTAGATTAGCATAAAGAGAATTCAGCTGAAATACTCGGCAATTTTAGAACTTCATAACACTGTGACTACTATCGCCGAACCTCAAAGGGCTAGTATTATTTATTTATTTTCGGTGATAGAGGACGGAGCTCGAACTCAGAACGGATGGAGCTGACACATATTTCGCAATGATCCTTCCTCGATACTTGAACATTCATTATTGAGTATGACTACCTTTTATTCTAAAAGTACAGACTCGATCCCTTCCCACTGTGGCCTTGGAACACGACCAAGATATGTAACGTATATATCAAAGTCAACTATCCATCTTGAATAGATCGACGGTACATAAATGTAGGACCTCAATAAAACGGGTAGATTCAACCGAGTAGCCATGCTCGAAAGGTTTTACACCCAGTCTTGTTTTCAATTTATACTAAGTGTCAACCTAATACATTCCATGTGTACGTCTTTTTGACTTTTATTATCTTGTTATTTTTAATTTTCAATTTGCATACACGCGCATACACACACGCGCATACACACACGCGCATACACACACACACGCACACGCACACACACACACACACACACGCACACACACACACATATATATATATATATCACCCTCTCTCTCTCTATATATATATATAGAGAGAGAGAGGGTGATAAATTGAATATTACACATGTTGTACACACACACACACACACACACACACACACACACACATATATATAGATAGATAAATAGATAGATAGATAGATAGATAGATAGATAGATAGATAGATAGATAGATAGATAGATGGATAGGTTTGGTAGAACAAACAGGATAAATAGAACTCAATACATAAGTATAATTATATCATTTTTTTTAATGGCAGAAGTTGTAAAATCACTCAAGCATAGAGAATTTTGTGCATGGCTGTTTTCGTTAAAAAACATTTATTTCATATCTTACGAAGTTCCTAAATTCTTACGATGTAAACAACATACAGTTCCCACTGTGAAGTACAAAATTCTAAACGGG
Source organism: Octopus bimaculoides (assembly GCF_001194135.2). Taxonomy (NCBI): domain Eukaryota; kingdom Metazoa; phylum Mollusca; class Cephalopoda; order Octopoda; family Octopodidae; genus Octopus; species Octopus bimaculoides. The sequence goes on along the minus strand of NC_068986.1, from coordinate 69,779,676 downwards.
AGTAGGGTGGGTTGGGTTAGGGGGTGAGATTTAGAAGGGTTTTTACTTTCCTGTGATGGTTGAACATTTGTCATGTTTGCAGAAGTCGTGGGTTCGTGTTCCCGGGTTGCAGACCTTGATGTGTTCCCCTCGAATATTTTTTTTTAACCCAATATTCTGTACGTTATTACTTATAGCTATAAGTACTTCGAGTTCCAACATTAAAAACGTTTTATTTCATATCTTTCGAAGTTTCTAAATTCCTAATGACATAAACGATATCTTTAATTTTAACGATAAAGTTTTTTAAAATATGTTTTCATATCATTTACATCGATTTTAAAGCCCCGCATCGACAAAAATTGAGTTAATTAGTACTAGAAACATACTGAACATATTCATGCTTGTCTTAGCGGAAAAAAAGTTTTCCTCTGGGTTTCGGGACGAAATGTAAGATCAAATAATGTGTTTGCCGTAATTCTTCGTTTACTCTTATGACGTCTGTATACAAAAAATTCATGGTTAGTGACTTAAGTTAAGTATAATTCGATATAAAATAATTACAGAAAATGTAGAGTGTGTTTTCCATCTTAACAGCAGGAGAGATTTTAATTGAGATAGTTTACAAGGCATTTATTCACATCATAGTGTATATTAAACATATACGTGTGTGCGCGTAGACACACAGGCATACATGTGTGTCTAAGTGTGTGTGTGTGTGTATGTGTGTGCGTGTGCGCGTGTATGCATGATCTTTCGTGACAAAAGTTATATACAAGAAAGAATGCAATTAAAAGGATACTTAAAAATCATTTAGTTAGTCACATACCCAACTAATGGATAATTTTATTATTTAAACACTTGATAGTGTTATCGATTTGTTACGTTCAGATTTTAAGGAGTTCTATGAAAATAATCATTATCTTCCTATGCATGACACATACATACATACATACATACATACACACATATGTATATACGTACATACATACATACTTATACATACCTATACATACGTACATATATATATATATATATATATATATATATAGGGCAGGGAATCGTCAATTAGTAATAAAATTAATAATTAACAATTTTGCCGAGTAGCTCAGTATGAAAAAACCTTTATCGGTAAAACCATTTATAATCATAAATATACAGGGATTAGCAGGAGCTGCTTCTCCAACATACTGAGAATTCAGAAATAGCAGTCAAAGAACTACTGATTCCAAACTACGGAGAAAAAATTTGTAGTTTGGAATCAGTAGTTCTTTGACTGCTATATATATATATATATATATGGTATGTATGTATATACATATATGTATATAGGCGCAGGAGTGGCTGTGTGGCAAGTAGCTTGCTTACCAACCACATAGTACCATGTTCAGTCCCATTGCGTAGCACCTTAGGCAAGTGTATTCTACTATAGCCTCGTGCCGACTAAAGCCTTGTGAATTTATTTTTTGTAGAGATATATCTATCTATCTATATCTATATCTATCTATCTATATATATATATGTATGTATATATGCATGTATGTATGTATGTATGTATGTATGTATGTATATATATGCATGTATGTATGTATGTATGTATGTATGTATGTATGTATGTATGTGTGTGTGTCTGTGTTTGTCCCTTCAACATCGCTTGACAACCGATACTGGTGTGTTTACGTCCCCTAACTTAGCAGTTCAGCATAAGAAACCGATAGAACAAGTCCTAGGCTAACAAAGAATAAGTCCGGGGGTTGATTTGCTCGACTAAAGGCCGTGCTTCAGCATGGCCGTAGTCAAATGACTGTGTGTGTGTGTATATATATGCACGTGTGTGTGTATGTTTGTGTATTGTATATCCATGTGTATATTGTGCGTGAGTGTGTATGTATGTATGTATGTATGTGTGGGTGGATGTGCATGAACGCACCTCACCATGACTGGAGTTCAGCGACTGAACTCAGTAAAATATGATTCACCATCACCATCATCAGTTCGAACTTGCTTGAATTTGAACGATCCTGATCCTATCCCCGTCTGTTGTCGCCTATGAGATAGGCCCTTTCGTTGATATCTAGTGTCGTCTGTTAACTTTTCAATATACATTTTATAGCAGGGCGGCCGATGTGATCATGTCTACTTCAAGGTGTCGAAGGTAGAATGTTTCTCAGTAGCTAGCTTCTTATTTTTGCAATGTTCAGTAAAGCGACAATTTATTTCTCGAATAATGACTGAAACATTAGAGAAGTTATTGCATAATCTTTACTCGGTGGGATGTTGTTTCTCGAACATGCTCAAGATAGTGCAAAGCATGCGCAAAAGGGTACGAAGTAGCCAGTAAAGCTTCAAAGCATTTATTTAGTGTCCATATGAAGGATCCATAATGGAAAGTATATTCAACAGCTACACGAAAGAAATCCGTTTTTCAGATCCACTAAGTGTTTAGGTTTCCATATACTGAGACTTTAAGTGTTGTTTAAGCACTCACCACTGTTTTTATGAAAAACAGATGGCAAAGTAGAACAACTAGCCATACGCTTGGCATAGAGTATTTTAAAGGACCACCGGAAAGATACAAGTCGAACTTATAGGGGGTACGAATTTCTGTTTTCCTGTGATATATTTTGATATAGAAGTAGCAGAATCGCGTTTTTGACATAACAGACATGACATTTTTCAACGTATATGATCAAACTTTTATTATTTATTTCTTTCAGTTATTAGACTGCAGCGATGTTGGGCACCGCCTTGAAGAAGTTTTTGTCCAATGAATCGACCTGAGTACTGTTTTTAAACCTGGCACTTATTGTAACGGTCTCTTTTACGGTGACATAAACCAACACCGGTTGTCAATCAGTGATGGGGGCGAAACATAGACACGAACACACACACACACACACACACACACACACACACACACACACACACACACACACACACATATTTGATGAGATTCTTTCAGTTTCTATCTACCAAATTCACTCACAAGACTTTGGTCGTCTCGAGGCTATAGTAAAAGACACTTTCCCAAGATGTCACACAGTGGGAGTGAATCCAGAACCATGTGGTTGGGAAGCAAGCTTCGTACCGCACAGCCATGCCTGTGCCTATATCAATGAGTAAGCTGTGAAAGAGTCTATGTGAAAACATAGCAGGGAATTTTGAATTCGAAATATGTTATACAAAACAGGTGAGAGAGGAGGAGAGAAGAGAGAGTGTAGATGTAAGTGTGAAAGAGAAAGGGAGAAAGAGAAAGGGAGAAAGAGAGAGAGAGAGGAAGAGAATGTATGTAGGTATGTGTGTGAGAGAAAGAAAGAATAGTTTATGTGTATGTATGTGTGTACGCATATGTCTTACTGTGTATATATACGTATAGAATAATCTTCAATATCATTCCGGTGTCTAAAATATATATCACTCTTGTCTATTCAATCCTTTATGCTAACACCTACAAAATTGCTTTTCAGCTCAAAGAAATCATTATTCTTTTATGGAACTATGAAAAGCATTAGAATCGGTAGGATTCTAGAATAAATAACTTACGGTATTTCCTAATATTTCCTTAACATTCTAAATTCAAATCTCGTCGAAGTTAACTCCAAGATCAATAAAGTATATGACTGTAATATGCTGCCATCGATGAAATTTGTGTATTTCGCCAGAATAAGACGCATTTATCGTTGTTATTGTTGCTGTAGCTGTCTTTGCTAGTAGTGGCGGTGATGATTGTAGTGTCTATTGATAGACGAGTTAAACGACTTGTATCTCTTAGATATTATTGTCGCTTAAATTGTGTGCGTTCGTTTACATTGTTCATGAAAATATTCCATGTCTTCAAGTGCTGTTGTTGTATTGACGTGCGATTGTGTGCGTTAAGTGTACGTTTGAGTGTGTATACCGTTAAGTGTCCATATGGATGTTTGTAGTTTTTAGTTCTCAGCAGTGTACGAGGGGAAGAGAAAAGCGTTAAAACTGCCTCTAGACCACACAGAGTAAACGTGTAAAAATGAAAAAAATAAAATGTGGAATGTATACATTCAACGGTATTGGAAGTGTCTTGATTTAAAGAAACATGTTCGTGGCCAGAGGCATTGCAACTGTTGTCATTCGGGAAAGTCATTCATTTATATTAAGAAAGTGTCATTATTTATTGTTAAACAGTCATTTAGAACGGAATTTCAAAATTGCATAGATTAGCACGTGTAGACTGTAGACAGCCACTGATTATAGTGCGACACATGTCTGTCTAAGGTGAAACGAGGCAAATTTTCAATGGGAAAAATAAATACTATAGACTTCTAGTTAACATTGTAGAAGAGGAAATGCTGATCACCGCTTGAAATTGGCCAGAAATTTAATCCCATTTATTAATGTTTTTTTTATAGAAATATTATCTTTTTAAAGCGATCAGTATCAGCGAATAGTGTAAACTGCCAGAATCAAATATATAGAAATAAAAACAAATCAAACATTTAATGTGCAAGAAAAATATATCCGATAATAACTTCGGGATATCTGAGCTAAACTGGCTATTTGGAGGTTAACAGGATATTGATCCAACTATGTACGAAATTCAATTCTTAGCATATTTACACATCTGTTGTAAGTTTCGCAGCTATATAATATATATATTATTTATCATTTAGTTGTTACATTAGGTTATACCACTATGTTACATGACAATAGCCTATTTTGTCATACTTAACACCGAAAAAAAAATGGAGCTAGACAGATGTCATATGTTTGTTTCCTTTCGTTTTTTGGTTTTTGTGTGTGTGTGTGGAAAACCATACATGTGACCTTGTTAACAACTAATTGAAAACATGAACATCATCGCCAAGAATCAAAAAAGAGGTTTGAGTTTGTAAGTTAATCGCCAATACAGTAAGACCATGGACGGCTTGTTCTTTCGAACACCCATTTTCTGTCTTCCCCTCTCTCTCTCTCACACACACGCACATACGCACACACACACACACACACACATGTGTGTGTATGCACATATGTATATTTGTGTGTGTGTGTATGTGTGTATGTGTGCGTCTGTTTATGTATATATGTATATGTATATCATCATCGTCATCATCATCATCATCATCATCATCATCATCATCATCAACATCATCATCATCGTCGTCATCGTCACCGTCATCATCATCATCATCATCATCATCATTTTTCCATGCATGAGTAAGGCGATTCGATAAAATTCGACGAGCTGGAGGCCTGCGTTGATTTCCAGCGTCTGCTTTCGCTTGGTTCGTACATCCCGAGGCCTTTAGTAATGCCAACCATTTTATAGCGCATACTGTGATCATTTTACTTGGTAACAGCACTAGTGTGGTTTCCAAGTAACAAGGAAAGCAGAAAAATTCCCCTCGACTGAGTAGGAGAGGAAGAGGTGGCTTTACGCCAAGCGTTGAGAGTCTAAAGTATGATGGAGGGACAAGAAGAGGTGTCTTGCAATAGAGGATGTACATGGTCACACAATGTTAGGTAAGGTTGAGTGGAGTAGGTGGAAAGAGAGATAATTATGGTGCTGACAAGAATGTTACTATAAAGGAGAATATGGGCAGAGGAGCGGGAAGAGTGGATGGTTAGTGTGTAAAAGTGTGAGAGGAGAAAGACGTGTAGTTAGAGATGGAGGTAAAATGGATGTAGTGAACGATGACCTAGTATGGGCATGAGGTCGATGGTGAGTATCAGTTGAAAGGAAGAAGGAAGACGAAAGAATGGGAGTGGCTCAAAAAGGAGGAAGTGGGAGTAGAGAAATGTTAGAGAGCAGCATTATAGTAATTCTGTAACTATGATCATAAAACAGGAAAATGATATACAGAGTGACAGAATGGGCTGTGCAGGAAGATGGTGTACAGTGACAAAGATGGAGTTCAGAGGTACGTAGGAGCGGATATAGTGCGTGGCGGACAAAGATGAGGCTCTATGGCAATAGTAAATATGACAGAGCGTTAATAAGTTATGACATAAATAAGCTGTACTTTAGGGATAGGGAGAGATAACTCATAACTCAGAAAGGGATGATCAGTGGAAAGTGAAATCTGAAACGGTGAAATTAAAAAGGGTGAATATTGAAAAGAAATATTTCCATGAGGTCACTGGTAGCACAAAAGAGGATGAAATATATGCAGTTCTGGTCTCGTACAATTACAGCAGTTAAATAGTATTGTAGTTAGAAGGGTGATGGACAAATGGGAATTAGGAAGAGGGAAGGCGGTGAAGGTTTGACGGAGGTTAACTGGATGAAAGAGCAAGGTCCACCTAACTGCTTTTACAACGTCACTTTTGCTGTGCCAGATGAATCTTCTCCAGCACAGCAAATCGCCAATCATCTCGGTCTTCCGCTATTAAGTGCGTGTAGGAATGTAAGTGTGTGCGCGCGACGTGTATGTGTTTGTGTGTTTCCCATCAAATTAATGAGATTATGTCTCGTAGATTTTTAAAAGAATAATCGTACTAACTCTTGGACATAACTCATGACACTAGTGTCGCTGTTTTTCGGCGGAAGAACGAGGTTCAAAATCATGGGCGAAGAGAATCGGAACAAATTCCGCGGAGCATTCTGTCCAACACTCAAACGATTCTGCCAGTTGCCACTCCAGACACACACAAACGCATACATGTGTATATATACGTACACAGATGTGCACCCAAAACATACATGCAAATATGTCTGTCTGTATGTCTGTCCGTCCGCCTGCCTGTCTGCCTGTCTGTCTGTCTGACTATCTATCTATCTATCTATCTATCTATCTATCTATCTATCTATCTATCTATCTATCTATCTATCTATCAGTCTGTATATATATATATATATATATATATATATATA
>NC_068986.1:69767769-69772413 GCF_001194135.2 Octopus bimaculoides | reverse complement strand
TCTCTCTCTCTCTCTCTCTCTCTCTCTCTCTCTCTCTCTAGTACTACTTCAATATTGAGGTACTTTTGAACATATAAGATATCAACTATGGGTCTAAGTTAAAATGTTTTCTGGACATTAATTCTCTGCATTTTGGGGTTGTTATTTACCTTAAATTATCGTAAGAAGTCATTAAATATTAGGAGACTCAGCACTTATAGTGACTTTGGGGGTTTGGTTATTTTCTATGTGAGGAAAAACTGAAAATCAAAGCTGTCGTTGTTACTTTAACCTATGCCATGCCTGCTTGAGTAAACCTATATCAAAGATATTATTTTAGACGATAATTTAGAAAATTTACTGGAGTATGCTATCAACAAATTGATCAAATGCTGTAAAAACCTGTTTCGGAATTATATATGGCAACTGAACGGACTTATTCTGCAATCTTTTACAAAGTCTAGCATTGGCTTAAAAGAGTAAGACAGACATAAATGCTAGAGGTATGAGTGGTTGAGATATAAATAATAGAAGTACGTGTGTAAAAGAGTGCAATTTCCTGTATAGGGAACGCCTAGTAAGAGATTACTAGTTTCTCTGAAATTATTGCCTCATTATTATATTTAATAATAGTTTTACAGAAAGTATCTATTCACTTTGACATCGAGGTAGAATGTACTATAAGAAAGTCATTAATTTTAAACCGAGTCTACAATAAATCGAACAAGTGTACTTCTACATTGTTCTCTTGGATTTCAGTCAAGCTGGGAACAATCAGTCTGTATTCGAATGAGATATGAGCGACTTATAGCAGCACCAACTATTATACTCGTACTTTTACATAGAATACTATATACTGATATCTGTTACACTTCCACATAATAGAGTAAACAGTATGCTGTGAATATGTCCATATGTATATATACATATTATATTATATATGAGTATATGTAGTTCACTGTCAGTACACACAATCATCGTAGCTTTATGAAGGTGCACTTTTTCGATGTGACAGTTAGCAAAATGTTCAAGACAAAGATAGATAATATGAATGGGAATAATTGGTTACGAAAATGATTTATTTCTCTGGAACAGCAAGGCAACTCTTCGACATAGAGAAGCAACAGATGTGATTAATTAACTGATATTTGACATTATACACTCTAACAATACACCAAGGAATGTTCAGCAGAACTTTATACAGAACCCTGCTACAATTGCCTCATTAGGCATACATATCTAACATTAGTATGAAATGTGATATAAATACATACATACACACACACACAGGCACGCGCGCATACATACATATATATATATATATATATATATATATATATATATATATATATACATATGTGTGTGTGTGTCTCCATAATACTCATAAACATACAGATATATATATATTACTAGACGGACACACATACACACGCATGTGTGTGTGATTGGACTAAGCAGAGATAGAGAAATCCTTGGTATTTATCTTTACTGCTATTTTGCGTCGTGCAGTATGTCTTCTGTCATGTTGCTCTCTTTATTATGCTAAATTTGTTGAGGGTTGGATTGCAAAGAGGCACAAAATATGAAATCAAAGAAGTTCCTCAACTTCAGACAACGAATCAAACTTAATTTTTACAAGTAAAATATATACAAACACTGTAAAAATCAGCAGTCTCATCCATAGAGCATAAAAATTGAATACTTCAGAAATATAAGCCAATCTATATGAGGAACAATTAATGAAAAACTGCTTGTAGCGTATGAATGAAATTACTTTTATGTTGAATGCTTGGAAACAACTTTGGAACTAACGATAGCTTTGTTTACTGGGAGATAAAACGCCAGCGCTTTATTTTCTCTCTCTTTTTAGTTATTATTTCTCTCTATTACGGGTAGTTTACTCCTTAACCCCAGAAATCAGAGAGCCGTATACTACTGGTCACACAGTGATTCTATTGTTTTTTATACCACCTGATGAGATCTATTGTTCTCAATACAGAATATTCTGTAAGGCAAAACTTGACAAAAGAAAAGATTCTACATCTTTCCTTTATATCGTGTATCAGAAGATAGGTCTTTCACTTTGTAAAGTAAATGCTGTAATGTCAGGTAATTCCAAATTTATTTGAACATTTGTTGAGTGATCTTTTCAAAAGATAACCCACTAAGACACGTTATGATATAACTTGTGGATATGCTAACGTGTATATATTGTTGCCCAGCAAACATGCACACTCATATATACTCATACACTCCCTATATATGTGTGTGTGTGTGTGTGTGTGTGTGTGTGTGTGTGTGTGCGTGTGTGTAAATATGTGTGTGTCTGTATGTATAACACCTGTGTCCCTGTATGCTTGTCTGTGCTGCGCTCATATATACGTATAAGCGTTTGACGCTGTAATGTAATCAATGCTGCTAGTCATATATGAGAACACGCCCACCGAGACAGAGAGGCAGGACACATACTTTTCTATTGATAATCGATGTAGATATATTGCTTTTTCTTTAACTTCTCAAATTTAGAAAATTGTTCTTCATCAGAACCAATGCTGTTAATGCAGTGTTGCTGTCGCTATTTGTAAAAAAAAGTATCCACAAAGGTAATGGTTCGGAATATCGTATTTATACAAAGAATGTACTTCTTAAAATGTCATTGTTTTGATAAGAAAAAAATATAGTTTAGACGGGATTTTAATATGTAATAAAGTGAGTAGTACAGGTGTACAGATACTTTTCCGAGAAGAGTTATGTAGAATCCTGAAAACCCTTAAGGAATTATTGTGTCTGATCATCAGAAATGAAAAATACACTGCCGATGGTTTTTTAATCCAATATTATTTATCTTCTCGCCACGTATGTATAATAAACAAATGAAAAAAAAAATTAAAAATAAAAACTGCTTATATACAAATCCAGCTAAAAACTCGATAATATTCAGCTATGCCACAAACTAACGAGAAACTCAACAGAATAACCTTAATAACGATATAACTATTTATAAGTGTTAAATGATATTTATGACACCCCTATAATTACAAAAGAAAAAACGATGCCATGTCAAGATGCTTACACCGCGTCTACGGTAATACGAGATGTATTTTGCAGTTCTTCATAATCCGTGTTCAATGTATGATCGATGCTTCAGTGAATATTATTTGGAAATATAGTATAAGTATAAATTTCTCAGGAAACACACTACCAATATTCACTGCGTCAGGAAATTAATTTAAAACAAAAATATGACTCCATAAAGTTTACATCGATTACGTAATACAAATAATTTCAAACAATCATAATGTTTTTTGTTTTGGAAGAATTGTTTTGTTTTCAGTAGAACTGCATGTAAACCTATAGTACAGAGATAATCAGTCGGAGCAAGTGATTATGAAGAGCAAATATGCGGACAGCTAAATATGGCATTGTCAACAGCCTGATGCTTTGACACCTGTTTTATTTCATAATATACTCTTTTACATGTGGGACTCTCGTTATTGTTTAGTTCTTGGTCAACCTTGATTGGCCAGATATATCACAAACTGATCCCGTGTGTTTTAGAAGTATCTAAGATTTGATTGTCTCATGCCTAACTATCCTTTTTTAAACAGCGGTGTGATGTTTGAAAGAAATTTGGCTGCGATCATTTGCAGGCCGAGCGACCATATACAAGGGTCTTTTAACTGTGACTCAGTGATTTCTAACGATTTCGATACCATAAATGTCAACTAAAAGTGGTTCATAAATCCCCAATTGGACAATAGATATACACTGTGTATTTGCAGTGAATCTTCATACGAAAAGGATTTGAAATAATCTGCACACGCGGTTTATAGGCCGATAAGTTAAGGTCTTTACAGAAGATGTGAAGAAAGTAGTGGCGTTTATGAATTCACAAAAATATTATTGACAGTATGAGGAAATAATCATGTTATTTCAAACTGAAATATTAATGCATTGTCATGTTTCCAACAAAGATAAACAATGACAATGCTAAAAATATGAGATACAAAGCAGAGGAATCATCGGAAAAGAGATATTTATTACAAAGGCATCAACGATTGGTCATTTCTTCTGTAACAGTACACATCTAACGAACATCAAATTGCTTCGTTTTTGTACATTAACACATCTATTGATATTAACGATTATTTATAGCTAAGCAAATTGCATCCAACATGCACAAATACATATCCATTCATATTAATGAGTGACACAAAGAAAGAGTGGGATTGAGCGATTGAGTAGATAGAAATTATATATATACACACACACATATATATATATATATATATATATATATATATATATATATATATATATATATACATATATATACATATATATACATACATATATATGTATACACACATATATATGAGTGTGTATATATATATATATATATATATATATATATATGCATACATACTTACGTACATACATGCACACTATATATACATTACATACACACACATACATAAACACGTATATATACATATATATATACATATATGTATACACACATACATGCATGTATACACACGTATATATATGTGTGTATGTATGTATGGATATAGATATATACGCATACAAACATACACGTAAATCTGTTTATTAAGATATACATATACATATATACATACATACATACATACGCACACACATATA
>NC_068986.1:69765861-69767209 GCF_001194135.2 Octopus bimaculoides | reverse complement strand
ATATATATATATATATATACATATATATATGTCATATTGATTTTGATGCAGGGATCTGCATCTATGTTGTTTTAGCTAGTAATTCATTTCTGTATGTCAGCATGTATACAAAAAATTAAATGCAAATGTGTATGTGCGTGTGTATGTGCGTGTGTATGTGTATATAGGTGTGTGTATGCGTGTGTGTGCGTAGAGTCATATACACGTCTGTGAGACGAAAAGTAAAATCCTGCGTTTTCACATATGCTTCTACTCTTTTCATTGAAACGCATCTATAGAAATTCCCCGTTAGTTTTGTTTATCAATTCAACAAAAACTTGCAAAGAACATATTGATTGAATAAGTTGTCAGTCTTAGAAAAAAATCCATTCAATATTAATGAACAAAAACAAACAAGTTAGATGCCTGCGTGCATCTGTGCGCGTTCGCATGTGTGTGCATAAACATTTGCATGGATCTGCATTTATACATGTATATTTAAGTATATATACATAAAGAGGGAAGTGAGACATAGATAATAAGAGACGCGTGTGTGTACACATATACATGGTCGTATATACATCTACATATATAGATACATGCATTGATAAATATATATACACACATATATATATGTATGTATGTATGTATGTATGTATGTATATGTATGTATGGGTCTGTACTACAGTCATGCACACGTATATGTTGTTTTTAAATACTTGTTACATATGAACATTCATAATAACAACGAAATACAAATGTAATTTGATTAACAGTACTTCTGTTTTTCACAAGTTACTAGATATTGCTAGTTGAGGAATTTCATTGGGCAAAAACCTATTTCTGCCAAATATGCTGAACTTCTTGTATTTCATATTTCATATGAATGTCTTGTATTTAGAAACCGAATTTGAATCAGTGCGTTTGCCCTGCATACATGTGTGTGTGTATGCGTGTGTGTATGTGCGTGCGAGTGTGTGCGTGTGTGTATGTATGTATGCATGTATATACGCAAATGAGTATGTATGTTGTATTTAGGCATGCGTCATATATATGTATCCACATATATATATTTATATGTATACAAACATGTACATATATATATATGGTGGTTGTCTACTCCTTAAACAGAGTTTGACCACCTCCTGCACCTACACCTTAGCCCTTTCATGGCGTCTGATGTGGCTTTTTAAACCAGACAGTGTTTTGAAAAAACACCCACACAGATTGCACCTCTGATTTGCACTACCAATACCTGCAAGTAAGTTCTGCTCATTGTGGATCCTAACATGTCTTTTAAGACCCCCATTGGATTTGCAAACCCTCTGGCACACACCACATTCAAACGTGTGCACAGACATATAATCAT
>NC_068986.1:69758952-69763171 GCF_001194135.2 Octopus bimaculoides | reverse complement strand
TATATATATATATATATGTATATATATATATATATGGGTGTTCTTCTGATTATGAGAACAAATCTACATATGTATAAAAGCACCAAATTTATTCTCATGTTTTTCTGTGAAATTTTAATATTCTTTTGGGATAATATTTGCTAATGCTATTTCGATGAATAAATTCCCTTTGTGCTGTACGTATGAACTCTTATACACCTCTTACTTTAATCTCTAGATGATATATCACACGGCTATTTGAACACGTCTTGCTCTTTAACCATATCCTCTCGGCAGTGTCATTTTGAATGCGCACTCTTATCTCAATTTCTTCCCACGTTAAGAGAAAACTATATATGCTTAATTTTTATTGCATCATTAATATTTTTCGATTATCTTTTTTCTCAGAACATACTCTAAGCCTTCAGCTGCACGATAAATTCCAGCATTTTAATATCCAACCGAAAATGCGATAAAATATAACAGAACACAGCAAAGTGACATATTTAATTTGTTTAAAGTGAAAGCTGTCGTTAAAACACGTTAACATACCTTCGTGTCTATGTTCTTGTTAGATACAGAAATGCAATAAATGTTTTATTTTCACTACTCCTGTATGTTTTCTTCCATTTTTTCTTATGTATTACTGTTACTTAAATAACCTCGGTATACTAGCATAAATGGAAACATTCGAGCGATTTGAGTATAGAAATATGACACTAAACTTGTATCTTGTCTGATTTTGTTTCTACGCTCCCACATTTACTGAGGTCAAGAATGTTTTCTGTATTATCGCTTCAGATCTTTTGCCTGAAAGGAAAGTTATAAATGGTCAGGTGCATGATAGTCGTACGAGTATGTTTTCTGTTCGTCAATGATTGTAATATGAAAGAAAGACTTGGAAGTATTTTTAAACCTTATATGACAAACGATGACAGAACATTGATCACAAATTTTGGCACAATGCCACCAATTTTGAGCAGGGGCAAAGTTGATTACATCTATTGGCACTTATTCTATCGACCTCAATTATGAAAAGGCAAAGTCGACCTCGGCGAAATTTGAACTCAGAACGTAAAGACGAGCGAAGTGCAACTAAGCATTTTGCCCTGCGTGCTAACAATTCTGGCAATTCGTCGCCTAAATGGGTGACAAAATACTGGTTTCTCATTTTGGCACAAGGCCAGAAATTTCATGGGAGCGGTGAAGTCGATTACATCGACCCCAGTGTTAAACTGGTACATATTTTATAGTCCCCCGAAAGGATGAAAGGCGAAATCGACCACGGCAGAATTTGAACTCAGGATGTAAACACAGATGAAATGCTACTAAGCATTTTGTTCGGTGTACTAATGATTCTGGCAGGTCACTGCATAAATGGATGACAGAATATTGTCGCCAAATATGCCTCGCTTTTTTTCTTACATCCTTTTTAATTATGAATCCAAATCCCGCCATGTTCGACTTTGCCTTTCATCCCTACGAAGTCTATAAAAAATGTATACGTAGGCGATATACTCAATTTCCTACGTCGCCAACATGTCTGCCTCATGACTATGTCAGATATCATGATTTGCTTTTTATTCATAGACCATAGTATGGCAAAAGCGAGTAAGTGCCTAACTAAATTATTTACAATATTTAGTTCTGTCACTTTATTTATTGATTTCAAATCTTTATTATTTCCAATACCGATAAAATATATCTTTTATCTTATCCGATCAACCAAGCACATTCCTTTCAAATATTTTTTATCTTATACTTGTTTCAGTCATTAGATTGCGACTATGTCGGAGCACCGCCTTGAAGACTTTTAGTCGAATGAATCGACCCAAGTACTTATTTTTTGAAGGCCTGGTATTTCTTCTATCGGTCTCTTTTGCCGAACCGTTATATTGCGGGGACGTAACTACACAAACAACTGTTGTCAGGCGATGCTGGGTGACAAACACAAACACACACACGCACACATATATAGGGAGAATTCACAAAAAAAAACCCACAAAGGATGAAGAGAGTTGGTGTAGAAAACAAACAGATGTATTAGTATATACAACGAGTTTCGTCTACGAAATCTCCTCACAAGGCTTTGGTCGGCCTGAGGCTATAGTAGAAGACACTAACCCAAGGTGTCACGCAGTGGGACTGAACCGGAAATCGTTGGGTTGGGAAGAAAGCTTCTTTCTACACACCCAGACCCATGTATCTTATTTAGATACATTATTACTTTATATTATATAGCGTAAAAATGATTATCAAAACTTAGGTAAACGACTAGCTTTTCTAAGTCTAAATTCTTTCAGCAACAGGCTTTAATTTTCGAAATGTAAGGTTCAATAAAATTAGCATAGTTTACACTTTGTGTTGATCCTCTTACAGAATTAACCTTGAGATAAAGCAAAAATAATTCCAAACAGCTTACTTATATTACAGTTTTAATCTCAAATACGACTAACGCTAGTCTGAAATATTTCGGTTAAGATAACACGAAAATCTTAATGCTGGTGTTGATAGATTATATCCCCGTTACTAGGAAAACAGAGAAATAAATTTCCTGGGCTTTCAGCGACTCTTTCAGATGTCTTTAGACACACGTGAGTTATGAGTGAAGGCAGCAATTCAATCCTTTAGTGGTAATGAATAAACGGTGGCTACGTAAAATAATTATACACACATATTTTATATATGTGAGCAATTGTACAATGTTATCAAGTAGGTGAATAAATGTAATTTCAAATATAAGTATGCGCACACCTGCATACACACACGCATGCATACATATACTCACAAATTTGAATATACATATATACTTACATACCAACCACATCTATCTATCTATCTATCTATCTGTCTGTCTATCTATCTATCTAGCTAGCTAGCTACACACACACACACACACACACACACACACACACACACACACATATATATATACCACGGGCTTCTTTCAGTTTTCGTCTACCAAAGCCACTCACAAGGCTTTCAGCAGCCCGAGGAAACTTGCCGAAAATACCATGCAGCGAGACTGAACTCAGAACCATGTTGGTGGGAAGTAAGCTTCTTACCACACAGTCCCGACTGCGCCTGTGTGTGTGTGTGTGTGTGTGTGTGTGTGTACTAAGAAATTAGGTGCAAGGTCAGCAATTTTCAGAGGTGTTAATCGATACTGTGGATTCCAGATATTCGATGTTACTTTATTTTATCGAACCCGGTAAAATGAAGTACCAGTCACGTACTGAGGTTGAGAGTATTAATTAACACTCTCCCCTCAAACTTAATGGCCTTGCGCCTAACTTGGAAACCACTTGTACTTTTCCTCCTCCTCCTCCTCCTCCTCCTCATCATCATCATTATTATTATTATGGGGGAGGGGACTAGTCGATTACATCCATCCCAGTGCTCAAATGGTACTTATTTTATCGCCTTTCATCCTTTCGGGGTCAATAAAACAAGAAGTTGAACACTAGTTCGATGTAATCGACTAGTTCCTCGCCCCTCACCGATATTTCAGGCCTTGTGCCTATGGTATTGTTATTATTATTATTATTATTATTATTATTATTATTATTATTATTATTATTATTATTATTATATAAAGGATTGAAATAACTCCTCTTGAAAATATAGAGTCAAAATTAAAAGAAGAGTGCCATTGTTATCTAGCGAACGATATTTCGACATCTTGTGTATCTTCAACTGGAGTTACCCCAATCCTTTATATATTAACCAAAATGAAGTAGATTGACAAATTTATTTTTTGAACCAGTTGAAAACACACAAGATATTGAAATATCGTTCACTAGATAACAATGGCACTCTTCTTTTAATTTAGATTCTATATCTTCAAGAGGAGTTACCCCAATCCTTTATATATTAACCAAAATGAAGTAGATTCATAAATATATATATATTATTTTGCTTAAAAGAGTTCCAACACTGTCTGTTTTTTATGTTTTATTTATATTCCTGCAGAACTAATGTGAGGTATAGAATATGGAATATACAATATATAATATGATATACAATATACAATATAAAATAAAATAAAATAAAAATGGATGGCACCATGAAAGAAAGTATTGAATGTAGATGAAATATTGAGTGTTCAATATAAAGTATCAAATATATAAATATATAAATATAAATATATATATATAAAGGCGACTTGAGTTTCATGGCTATTTCCCTTCGTCATGGCCGGTATGACAGACTTTAACAGACTATATATATATATATATAT
>NC_068986.1:69750808-69758571 GCF_001194135.2 Octopus bimaculoides | reverse complement strand
TATATATATATATATATATATATATATATATTATATATATGCATGCATAAACTTAGATACATAGGCATACGTGTGTTTGGGCAAGTTATAATCTTTATATACATATATGCACATATGTATATGTGCACACACACACACACACACACACATACACACACACGAACATACGCGCACGCGCACACATATATACTAGCGTAGTACTCACATCAAAGAGCATATGTGCGCGAGCGAGCTTAGTGCGATTTGTGTGGTGTAAATCCTCAAACGATACAGACGATTCTCTTTAGCTCTCATTCACACGCAGAGTCCTTTATCATATTTGTTTATCCAGGAAATATATTTATAAACATCCATCATTTTAGAATGTTACATGTTATCATACGTAGAGTTAATGCTTCCACTTGTCGCTAACTCAAGTATTCAGAAATCCATAGACATACAAATAAATTTGTTGACTTATCAAATAAGGGAGGAAAGAAGAAGCAGAATCAAAACAAACACGCAGCTGCCGTTGCCAATGTGTATATGATTTCTTGAATAATCTAACAGATATTTTCTTCGGTTAAATATATTCCACACATGCTCGCTTGGCTAACCGATTATATTTTTTAACATGCTTTTTTTTTCTTCTATATTTGTATATGAAATGTCTGGTGTTCAAAAAGGAGTTCAGAGGTGTATTTAACTGTTGAGATTCGCAACGTATCTGCAGCCTTTACCCATGTGCCAACACGACAACATCAGGGAGGAAACAATTTTTTTCTAATTATAGAACATGTATTCGCGACACTTTAAATATCTCTTTGTAGTCGTAAAAGTTTGTTACTGTCACAACTACAACTGCTGTTATTAGTAGGATAGTGATGTAACTAATGGTGCTGAAGTCAAGAATGTAAAAAGTAAAAAAAGAAAAGAAAAAAGGAAGCTGAATTGGTGCGCGGCAGGGTCTTTTAACTTAAACTGCATAACCAACAACAGGTCTGGAAAGTAACCCGATACAATAAGAAAATAATCTTAAACTTAATTAATAAAACATTAATATACACCATTACTACAAACTATAAGGACAACTACAACTATTATTACTACTGCTGCTGCTACTACAACAAACAACTACTACAACAATTGCTTCTGCTGCTGCTGCTGCTACTACTACTACTGCTACTACTACTGCACCATTAATTCTATTATTTATATTGTATGGTAGTAAGCATGCCAGGCAAAATACTTTTCGTCCGTCCTTATGCTCTGAGTTCAAGTTCGAGGTCGATTTTGTCTTTCATCCTATCGTGGCCGATTAAATTAGTACCAGTTGAGTACTGAGGTCGGCGTAAATGGCCTATCCTCTTTCCCTAAATTGTTGGTCTTGTGCCAGAACAGGAAATCAATATTGTAAGGCAGTAGGGCAGTAAACTAGCAGAATCTTTATCACGCCGGGAAAAATGCTCAGCGATACTTCGTCCGTCTGCACGTTCTGAGTTTAAATTCCACTGAGGTAGCTTTTGCCTTTCATCCTTTCGGGGCCGGTAAAATAAGTACCAGTTGAGTACTGAGGTCCATGTCATCGACTTAGTCCCTTCCCTGAAATTTCTGGCCTTGTACCAAAATTTGAAACCAAAATTGTACAGCAGTAAGGTGGCGAGTTTGCATAATCGTTCGCAATGGGGTCCATGTAATCGACCTAGACCTCCGTCCAGCCCCGAAATTATTGGTCTTGTATGAATATTTGAAATCAATATTGTAAGGTAGTTTCTCGAGTCTGCAAAAGACAGTTCTGCAGCTTTTTGCTGAACAAGCCGCACAAATGATCTGATGCACATTAATTCATTCTCCCCATCAAATCGACATTACCTGTACAGGTACACAGTGTGACACACGTCAGATGTTGTATTGATCGCAGAGCAACAAGAGTTGAAGTGTTTTGCACATGGCGCACCGCCCTGTCCGGGAACCGAACCAACAGTGAGTGCAGCACTAGGCCATGCGTCACACCTATTATCAATATCATAACTACAGCTACACATCCAGTATTAATACTTATATTGCAACCGAAGTACTGTTACTATTAAAGCTAGCACCAGCACTACTATTACTGCGTATTGATAAGGATTTCAGAAGATACACAAAACTATTTAATGTGGCTGGTTGAATGAATGAGATTGATGATATTTTATCGACTTCAAGAATTTGAACTATAAAAGCTGATCTTAGCAAGAGATGGCCTCATGAGCATTGGGACCGATGTGAGCATTGGCCCCAAAATTGCTAGCCTTGTACCAAGATTTGCAGCCAATATAAAGACATGCTCAAATAATTCGTTTTTAACAGTTGTACTCGATCTGGAAGAGCTATAAATATTTACACGCTTTTATTCATAGCTTTTGTATTTCGAGTTCAAAGGCTAAAAGCGAATTATTTTACGTTCTCTCGAAGTTTCTAAATTTCTTGACGTCAACAACATCTAATATTTTAGTCTACCTTTCAGCTCATTTGATGGGGCACAATACTTCACCGATACTGGAAAAATGTAAAACCGTGACCAGAGATCTGCGAGATTTGAACTCAGAACGTTAATAATACAATTAAGTGCCACAAGACATTTATTTCATTCTAGTGCACCACAATTTTTGTCATTTCCCTACAATAATAATCAGGATTTTTGTGATCGACAGGTATCTACAAATAATGTGCGAAGGTACAGTATACTATATTTGATTTAATAGTTGCCTGATACAATTTTATGAATGTTGGAAAGCTAAGAGGGCGGAAAGAAAACTATACGCGTACCTAACAGTAGTGACAGAAGTAATAATGGTTTCAAATATTGGTACAAGGCCAGCAATTTATATGGCAGTAGGGCAGTGAGCTGACAGAATCGTTAGCATGCCGGGATGAATGGTTTCAAATTTTGGCACAAGGCCAGCAATTTCGGGGGCGGAGTAAGTTGCTTACATCGTACCAAGTGTTCAACTGATACGTATTGCATCGACCTCAAAAGGATGAAAGACAAAGACGACCCCTGTGACATTTAAACTCAGAACATAAAGTCGGACGAAATGCCGCAAAGCATTGTACCCGGTGTGCTAACGATTCTGACAGTTCGCCGCCTGTGTGTCTCTGTTTGTCCACCCCCACAGCATCGTTTAACAACGGATGATGGTGTGTTTAAGTTCCCGTAACTTAGCGGTTCAGACAAAGACACCAATAGAATAAGTAGTAGGCTAACAAAGAATAAATCCTAGGATCCATTTCTTCGACTACAACCCTTTAAAGCATGACCACGCTCAAATGATTGAAACAAATAAAAGAATATATATATATATATATATATATATATTTATATAGATAGATAGATAGATAGATAGATAGATAGATAGATAGATAGATAGATAATTGAAAAAAAAACTGAAATAATTTTTTCTATATATAAGTATTATAATTGACACGGCAGACAGAGAAGACGATCTTGAAGTCGAGAATCTGAAATTACAGAGACAATATTTATATATTGCCTGAGGAAGCACAACTAGATCTCAAAATGCAGGGAAACGGTTGCATAATCAAGTACCTGCACGTCTGCACAATTGTAGTGACTGAAAATAAATGTCCAACCGTACTCCTTGTTGACTTCAAATTTTTTCAGTTATCGATTTACACACGACAGAAGCCCAAACACAAACGTGGAAGTACGTATAATACTACTACTGGATACCACGGTGAAATCTGAAGGAGGTCGAGCTTTGTACTCTACTTTACTACGTTCTTAACATAATATACCATAACTACACACCCATATCCACACACACACACATATATATGCGCGCGCGCGTGCATGAGCGAACGTCTCCCCTCCTTCTTCCTTCACTCCCTCTTCTATTTATCAATATCTCTAACTACAGACCTCACCTGATTCTTCAGTGTTTATTAGTAAAGATAATTATCTGTATCTGAAGAATTAAATCTAATATCTAAATGGCAGACTTGTGGAGTAAAAGGGAATAAACCATGGAAATAATTATACACACGGGAGCAATTGGTGACTAATATGCAACAAGGAAATAGTTGATATTAGAATAAGTAGATAGTGCCTAACATCCGCATAGGCTAATGTTTATAATTTTACAAGTTTCAATGCCATCCACGTGACCGACATAAATTATTGCTTTCAGTCAGCCACGTGACTTGACGGGATAATTGCTTTTGGTCATTAATTTTAGAATCGAAAACCAACAGACCGGTATATTAGTATTCAGTTTTATATATCATCACGTGTTAAAGTCGGTCTAACTTGACTTGATCTTTTGTCTCTTCAGTTGTCTGTAAAATAAAAATTAACAATTGTACGCTGAACGAACCAGCAAGCAAGCTTCTATGTGGCCGCTCGACGTGCAACAAATAACAGCTAAATCTTCCCTTAATGTACTCTACAAAGAAGACAGGTCGTCGTGAATGGGAAGCTATTGATCATAGGCATGCCCATTCAGCTTTTAGTTCAGGGTTAAACATGAAAAATTGCATATTGTCTATGGTACAATTAACTATGTCGCTGTTTGGTCAAAAATATATCACATTTTGTGTCACCCGCCAGTTGTAAGCTACTACCATGTCAAGTGATTGATCCGGTTGTATTTCAGCATGCAATCACCCCTTAACCGTTGCCTTGAAAACAATATGATGGACACACCTGCAAATGTTAACACAGGACCAGCAAGTCTAGAGGAGGGTGTAAGTCAATTACATCGACGCCAGTGCTCAACTGATATTTATTTTATCGACCCCGAAAAGATGAAAGGCAAAGTCGACACGGACAAAATGCCGCTCAACATTTTGCCCGGTAACAATTCTTCTTGCTCGCCATCTCAGAAAGCACAGATATTATCGTAATGAAAGAAGTTATATCGCCATGTGTTTCCGGTTTTAAATTAAAACTGCTATATTAGTAACATTTGGTTTAAGATGGACTCAATATTTATAGCCTTTGCATGTTAATCATGTAATCAAAGAAAGCTGATGTGGTCGAAGTTGATTGTGAACTACTGTAGGCTACGTAGCTTGTGGTATAAATTGAATGTAGAGCTGGAAATCCGGATTATAGAGATTTAAATTAAATATTTTGGGGCGAATTGCTTAGTGAATTTTTTTTTTTTTTTTTAGGAAGTGTAATCATGGGGTATGGTTGAGTTGCTAGTGTCTCATAGAGAAAGTTTATCAAATGAGGGCAGTTGCTGTTAGAACAAAGCAAGCTGAGAATACTCCACTTAAATCATGTACGAAGAATATTGCTAAAAATTTGTAACGCTTGTAAATTTGTGCTGATAATGACCCCAATTTTGAACGTAACCCAAACATTACTGTAGGGGTTTACAATGACAGTTCCTACACTGAACTGTACAAAGAAATGATGTATAATAAACATCGAACAAATTGGATAAGTTGGTCACCTCTCAAGCAGATGCTGATGAGGGGGAACTATAAGATAAATGCTAGTGTCTCTCATCCTCCCAATCACTCCGATTTTACTGCTACCACCAACCCTCACATAATAGCCAACATCTTTTTGTTGTAAGAACGTACCCTATTACGATAACACGATTCTTATTTGATAAGATATTTCTCTTCTAATGTTTTATGCATGCATAGAGTACTGTGTATGTTTCTAGATTATTTTCATACATAAATGTAATTATGTTGCTTTTTGCTATACCCGATAACAATCCTGTAAAAGTTTAGCATTTTGCAAAAGTTTCTTGAACTAGATACACTTCTACTCAAAATCTTGATCGCTCCCGTTTTTCCACGAGACGGTGAGCTCGATCACTATTATCTACATTTAACCCGGGTTTGTCTGGATGATTTTGGGAGAATTGCAATCTTTCTTCCAAGTCTTCGTAACACGCGTATGAGCTTCTTAGTGTAAACTGCTTCTTATCATTTGGAGTAGTCAATGATTTTTCTCCTCCCCTTACGTACTTCATTGATGGTGTTGTTTCACTGAAGTTGCGTTTCTTGTGTCTCTCATGTTCCAGGGAGTGAGCGTCACTTGTATCCCTCTTCGATTATGTCGGGGGTTGCTCTCTCCATAGAGTACACAGCTGATTCTCATTTGTGTTGCAGTTCCAGCTGCGCAGATTTGTTTTGAGGGAGGAAGCTGGAAGTCAAGAGGAGAAGATATAGCTACCACAGCCGACCCACAAATGTTTCGCCTAAAGAACCATGGGCCCAGATTTGAGTGAGAGTGCGGCGTCTTATAGCTTCTTTAGAGTTATTTCAATGAAACGAATCTTTATATGTATGCATTATATATTATATATCATACATGTGAGTGCATGTCTGTGTATCTGTCTACCATTCAGTCTATCTATCTATCTATCTATCTATCTATCTATCTATCTATCTATCTATCTATCTATCTATCTATCTATTTATCTATCTATCTGTCTGTCTGTATATTTACAGGCACGTTCTCGCACATACAAAAACATTAACAGCTGTATATATATATATATATTCAATAATATATTACACACACAGTATATTACATACACACACATATACAAGGGTTGGACAAAATAATGGAAACACCTTAAAATTTCAAACAAATTTATTTTAATATGGGGTAGGACTGCCTTTGGTTGTAATTACAGCTTGAATTCTATGAGGTATGGACTCGTACATACTTTGAATAGTTTCCAAAGGAATATTTGTCCATTCTTCAGATAAAACAGTCTTCAGTTCTTGTAGTGAGGATGGTGGAGGATATCGACTCCTTACTTGTTTTTCTAAAATGCACCATAAATGTTCAATAATATTGAGATATGGGACTGTGGTGGCCAGATAAGATGTTCAGCTTCACTAGAATGCGAATTGGTGCATTATCAATTTGAAAGATTGCGTTTCGCTCCGGAAACAGTTCCGCTACCGTGTGATGAATTTGATTAGATAAAATGCTTAAATAGTCTTCACTATTAATTCTGCCATGAAAGGAAACCATTGGGCCGGTGGATTTCCAAGATATAGCCGATCATCACAGATCATCCTCCATGTTTAACAGTTGGAAGAAGGCAGTCTGGGTCAAATACTTCTTTTGGCTGTCTCCACACGTATATTCGGAAATGAGGTAAAGGTTGACTCATCCGAGTAAATAACATTCTTCCACTGCTCAAGAGACCAATTTTGTAGGTTTTTACTCCACTCTAAATGCTTTGCAGCATTTGTTTTTGAAAGTAGTGGTTTTCTGATTATAGCCCTCCCGTGAAATCCGGCTTTGTGCAGCTCCTGGCGAACAGCTTTTTGTGGAAACTGGGTTCTCGAGGTGGTCATTAAGCTCTGCAGTAATTTTGGGAGCTGTACTTTTGTAATCTTTTCCAACAATTCGTGTAAGAGTCCGATGTTCCTTATCTGAAAGTTTTCGATTTCTTCCGGAGTTTTGTTTCGACGAGGAGGTTTTGCCTCTTTCTCAAAGGCTGTTATTACTTCCGAGACAGTACTTCTTGATACAATAAACATTTCGGTTGTTTTCGTTACGCTAGCACCTGCCATACTAGCACCAACAATTTGACCTCTTTGAAAGTCCGATAGATCAGTCATTTTAATGATTTTAGCAAAACATATTAAGTAATACTAATAACAAATTAAAAAACATAAAAATAAAGGAGCTTTTAATGGTTTTATAGATATTTCAAAATTATGATGCTATGATTCTACGATGCAAGGTGTATCCAGTATTTTGTCGAACCCCTGTATATATATATATATATATATAT
>NC_068986.1:69742236-69749736 GCF_001194135.2 Octopus bimaculoides | reverse complement strand
CTTCCTGTAAGCTTTATTCTCTCGTTTCTCTAGTTTCCTTGTAACTCGTTTACTCTCTTTTCCTACCCCCCCTCTCTCTATATTACTCTCACTCTTTTTTCGCGGAAATACATACATACACATGCATCGATATATTTATGCAAATGCATTAACATCTACGCATTGTGTGTATGCGCGTGTGCATGTGTTTGTACTTATGCAGATTTGTCCTTCTTGTTTTAGTGAGTCAGAGGTCGTGTTTTTCTTTATCAAGTCGGTTGATCAATTCGTGTTACTGTTCAAGTGAATATTGCTGTTGGCGAAACGAATGGCCATAGCATATCTATATGTCTGTTACTTTCGGGGAGTTCTTAGAATGTTAGTGTTCGTAGAAGTGTGTGTCATTGCAGATCATCGCCAATAGCAGTAGTTTGGTTCATACAAACTCTTATTTGTAGTTTTTATTTGATAACTGCGATTTTCCAGCTATAAACAAAACATGCTACACGAAAGGAATGCATTAAATGCGTGTGTATGATCTATTCACTTGACACCCAAAATATGTAATGGTTATAGGAGTGAATGACTGAATGCGATATAGTGGGGTGCATCCGTTTTGTTTAGCATTTTCGAGCATAAGCACGACTACGGAAATTTGACAAGAGAGAAGTATTCTATTTACAATCAATCCTTATACTTCACTGGTATTTTCTTTTTATCAATCCCGAAAAGATGAAAGCCAAAGTTAACCAAAGCAAGAACTGAACTCAAAACGTTAAGATTCAGAATAAATATCACAAGAAGCTTCATTCCCATATTCTAACGATTTTGCTACGAAATCGCTCTTAGTAATGGCTTCTAATTAAGTACTGGGTCAGCAATCTTAAGAGAATATAGAAACACATTCCTTCTAATACTTTAAGCCATTCCAGGCAATAAAACAAAACAAAAAACAAATAAACAGCTAAGAGTGCTATTATATGAATAATAGATGACCAAATTTTCAGTTCATATTAATATTAAAAAAGGAGTAAGAAATCTTTAATCGGTATCGATGAAGAGATAAAACCTTATAAATTTTGAATAATACATCGGTTAAATTCCAATATCTTCATTAAAGAATTGCACTAATTAACAATAAAAAAATGTGAGTTTTTTTTTTATTCTAAAGCATAAATATATAGAATGCGTGTGTTTTGATAGATACATAAATAGATATTGAACGTAAGACGTTATCTTTAAAATGGGCAGGATTCGCGACAGACGATGTGTAGACAGATACTTCGCTGCGGGCTAGCTGGGAAGTTGGTTAGCTGGAAAGAAAAGGACTTCCGGGAGGAATGTACATACAGAATGTATGTATAGATACATACAGAATGTATGTATCTATCAAAAAAAGCTATCCTATCCTTTTCACACCCCACCACAAGCAAGGCTCTACATCGATTCGTGGGCATAGTAAACTTATATCATCGTTTCATCCCTTCTGCAGAAAAAGTGATGAGGCCCCTATACAAGGCACTCTCAAAAGAAGGTGCAAAAAGACAGGTGGAGTGGGATAGTACAATAACTTCAGCCTTCGAATCCATAAAACAAGCTCTGGCCCAAGCAACCATGCTGTCCCATCCTCACATGTCAGCTCGGACTGCACTCATAGTTGATCATCCGACACAGCTATTGAGGGTGTTTTGGAACAATACATCAACAGTCAGTGGCGACCGCTCGCCTTCTTCAGCCGACAACTACGACTCCCTGAACAGAAATACAGTGCTTTCGACAGGGAACTACTGGCTGTCCATCTAGTTGTCCGCCACTTTCGGTATTTCCTTGGAGGCTGCACGTTTACAGTATTCACGGATCACAAACCACTCACCGTTACTGAGCAAGCTCTCGGAGCCTTGGTCTACACGCCAACAACGACAGCTATCGGCAATTTCTGAGTACACTACAGACATCCAACACATAGCTGGCAAGGGCAACCCAGTTGTTGACGCACTCTTTCGTGCTCTTCCCTGCTCTCGCACCTACCTAACACCAATAACGGAAGGCTTGGATTACGAAGCTATGGGTGCAACTCAACAGACAGATAACGAGATCAGGGTCTACCGCATTGCCATCACATCACTTTCTTTGCAGGATGTACGCTTTGACTCTAACGGCACAACCCTACTGTGTGATATATCCACTGGCAAGCCACGACCGATCGTCCCATCAGCCTGGCACAAGAAAGTTTTCGACTTCATTCACGGACTTTCCCACCCAGGTACTAAAGCCATGCGGCGGCTGCTGTCAAGCGAATTTATCTGGTACGGTATGGCCAAGCAAATCGGGGACTGGACCAGGTCCTGCATCCCCTGTCCAAGGTCCATCAACACACCAAAGAACCCCTCGGCAACCATGAACCACTTCAAGCCCGATTCAACCACGTCAACATCGATCTTGTCGGACCCCTACTACCTTCTCAAGGTTGCTCGTATCTACTGACCAACACCCGTTGACCTGAAGCTATCCCTCTCCGCAGCACAGAAGTACAAGAAGTTAGCCGAGCTTTCATCGCAAACTGAGTCGCCCGTTTCGGTGTCCCAGATAGCATCTCATCCGATCGGGGTTCACAATTCACTTCAAAGTTGTGTAATGACATATGTGACCTTTTCGGAATCACAATGAACTGCACAACAGCCTACCACCCACAGGTCACCCTACAATGGTCTATAAAGTCATGCAACAGAGAAATAAAACATTCCAGCACCTAATTGGTGGATGACAAGACACAAATCTCCATCAATAGATTGAAACCAGCCCATCTCGATATTGACAGCCCTGTCTAGGTGACCCAACCACCAAACAGGGGCCGTCCTAGACAGGTCACACCAACCCTTGACAAGGAACAGTCACCAAAGAATCGAGTAACAGCACACAGGAGCAGGGTAATTGAAACGCCATCCCGTTTCTAATGACAGCCAACAGTTCTGGAGGGGGGCTATGTAGGGCAGGATTCGTGACAGACGAACTGTAGACAGATACTTCGCTACGGGCTAGTTAGGAAGTTGGTCAGCAGGAAATAAAAGGACTTCCGGGAAGAGAATGAAAACAGAAGAATGTCAGCAGCGAGCGTGGAATAAATCTGAGTGAACTATACAAAAATAACTGACGATATTGTACCTAAAGTAATAAACCTTTGGTAAAAGTATTCTCGTCTCCACTAGTTTGTTTGCGTGCAGCTTAACAAAGCTAGTCTACGTTTTCGTGCCTGTTATCAGTCTATACGTATGTATGCATGTTCTATTAATCTGTCTATTAAATTGTAAGTGTTTGACGTGTTGTTGTATCTGTGACAGCTGGTCAAGCTAGGGTAGCAGCACTATTTGACAGCTAAGACAGCTACAACTGTGAATAAAGATCTTATCAAAGATAGGACCAACATTTTTCAACACAATCACCAGGAACTCCGCGGGGCTATTAGCTGCCATTTATTTTGTTAAGTTACATGTGTATATGTGTCATTTTTATAATTTGGATTACTCTGTGTGTTTATGTATCTGTATATGTGTTAGTGTATATATTAGGATCATATATAAATATATAGTTATACATACGTATATATACGCATATGTACGTGTGTGTATATATATACGTGTATGTACACACATACACACATACACACACACATATATATGGCTGTTAAATATGACATTTTTCATCTTATAATTTAGTTTTGTCTACCACATCCATGGATACCACACAAATTGCTGAATCGAAATCTGGCGGCACTAATTCTTCATAAACTTCTTGATCCACACTTATTTTGGTTCTCTGTCGTCTTAACACTTGGGTCACGCGCATAATCTAATAGACAGTTGCCAATGAACTAAATATAAATATTCAGAACACCATATGTTAATATTATAAAATCTCTAAAGAAATTAGTGAAGCATGGCAAAGAATTTCATCTTCATCCACGCTGTGTAATATAAATAGAAGGCAATCAACCGTTATAGATTCAAATGTTGTTCTGAAAAATCAAAAGTAAAAAAAAAAAAAGAAACCCTCTAGATTCTACAATAAAATAATTCTACAATGTAAAAATAATAAAAAAAACTTGTGCCAAGATCCTGCCAGACTGAATATTTTTTTGTATAAACTTTAGGGTACAAAAGGATCTTTAGAGGGTACTAAAGATTGTGGATGTTCCTATTTAGATTTCGATTTAAAATACATAACTCACTATCTACATCATTTTCATCAAAGATTGTTAACGAAAATCCCTGAGAAACATTATACATAAACATTATCTCATGGTATCTACGGCAGTATAGTTTGTTCTAACAGAACATCCACTAACATGTAGGGATAAATATTACCTCCCGGTATAGATATTGCCTCGCTAATATACATTTAACCAAAGATGTTTGGTTTTCGGCCCGACAGTGTGACATCAAAGGTGCACATTTTGAATTCATAATCAAATTTAAATTCAATAGAGTATTTACCATAATTTGATTGTAAGAGTATGTGCCATTTCGTATACTTCTAAATAAAAGTTTTTTTTCAATCTACGGCATTATCATGAAAATATCTAAGATATAGGGGCGCCACACTAAATATTGGTTTCAAAGTTTGGCTCGAGGCCAGCAATTTCGGAGGAGAGGCTATG
This sequence comes from Octopus bimaculoides, assembly GCF_001194135.2. Classification (NCBI taxonomy): domain Eukaryota; kingdom Metazoa; phylum Mollusca; class Cephalopoda; order Octopoda; family Octopodidae; genus Octopus; species Octopus bimaculoides. Next base: position 69,745,103 of record NC_068986.1, on the reverse strand, counting down.
TCGATTACATCGAACCCAGTGCTCAACTGCTACTTATTTTATCGACCCGAAAGGATGAAAGGCAAAGTAGACACCTGGGCGACATTTGAACTCAAAACATAAAAACGGACGAAATGCTGTTAGCCATTTTGCCCGGTGTGCTAACGATTCTGCCAGCTCACCATATTAACACCAGGCTACTTAGTATAGTGTTATTCTACTTGCTGCATTGGACACTTAACATTCTCACTTAACATATTACAACTGATCGTGGACTCAATTAGGTCGCACTAGTTTGTTGAATTCTTGTCACATTACAAGAAAGAAGGCGTTTGCGTCGATACGCACGCTTTAAGTAGTATTCCCTCTTTTACTCGATATGAACCCAGATTTGTCTTCCCTATTTCTAGCACCTATTCGACTCTAACTGTATCATAATTCGGGTTTAGATGTCCGTCGAGCAGTAACATTGGTGATATAATCTTTGTCATCCCATGTATATTACAAATTCGTATGTAGCTAGGGTTATGATCGGATTTCCGGCTTGTTATTCCAGATGGTTACCACTGTAGAGTAGTAAAGTATATATACATTCATGCATAAATGCATATCAAACTGGCTCTCGTCGGTTACGACGGCAACAATTATATTTTGTCCGATCAACGGAACCTGCTCGAGAAATTAACGTGCAACTGGCAGAGCACTCCTCTCAGGGAGATTCAGCGAGACTCAAAATGTGACAAGGCTGGCTCTTTTGAATTACAGTCACAACTCATTTTTACCAGCTGAGTGAACTGGAGCAACGTGGCTGAGCAGACCTCAATATTTCCGTTGTGATCATTGTAAGTGAAGGGTGTCAAGAGTCTAAACTGAACCACTGAATAAAAATGGGTCAGTTTATTTGGGTAACGCTACTTGTTACTGATATGCTTAGAAGTACGGTAAAGTGGATTTCTTTATTTTTTGGGCTCACGAACACCTAAGTACAACAGTAGCACATCCGTTTTATATCAGTAGACATACGATCAACGTGATTTGTGTTTTATTTTATGTATTTATATATCGTTTTAATTTTTTTTTTTTACGAGACCAAATCTCTTACGAGCATTTCTCTGTATCTACACTAGACTAGTCAAAGAAAGGAAGCTGAAGGCGATTTCGCATAGCAATTTCATTGGTAGCTATAGATTATAATTCATAATGTTTGTAGTTAAATCTAAATCAGTTACAGTAGACAGCTAGCTACATTAAAACAAAAAAAAAAAATGATAACTCATATTCCATATTTTGTTCAGCTAGACGGAGAAAATGTGCCATCGATACATAAGACCTCACGAAACTCCAATATATAATAAAAATTGAGATCACACTTGTGCCAATCACGTATATACTTTAAATTTGTTCTATAATCCAAGTATGTTCTCATAAATGTAATTAATTAATTCTATAATTGATACATTCGGTAATTATATGAGCCGTGTGTATGCAACGTAAAATGTTTTAAAGTGATATGTGGACATGCATACTAGTTAATTCAATGATGTTATATGAGTATAAACTTTATGAAGTGAAACAACGGGTGTCTATGAAAATAACGGTTACTCTTACAGGAAGAGGAATGGGAACTGTGATAGATATGTGAAAATATTTATGTAGCACAATTAGCTAAGAGATTAGTCAAGTTCTAGAGCGAGTTCACACTGCGTTCTTAATACATTTTTAACCTCACATATACGTGCATAAACACATACTTTCGTTTCTATGTGCCGAAGAATAACGTTGTGTGCATAAGTATTATTTACTGGAAGCCGCAAAAGCATATGTGTGTATGCGCGTGTATGTATATATGTATATGTGTGTGTATCTGAATATATATATATATATATGCGACTGCGCGCGCGCGCGTGTATTAGAATGTAAATGAAGAACCATCGATAAATGTGGGAATAAGACATTCATCGGTGTATCGTGAATGTAATACAACTGTAAATGATAGTTTATAATAAATTGGTTTAGAAACCCATTTAATCCACCACAAGAAAACTCAAAGAAAAACGGAAAGCTACCTCTGTGACTCAACCTACGCATCTTTTCCAACATTAACAGACGTGCAAGTGGTAACCGTATCTATCTATCTATCTATCTATCTATCTATCTATCTATCTATCTACCTACCCATCTACCATTGTGTATATGTATGTTTGTATGTGTAGCGATCTTGGGATAATTAGTTTTATAACTAGAAAGCTCACATACTGGGAATATAAAAAAGCAAATTTATTTAGCAATATATAGATAGACATTTCAATGTTGCCGAGGTCGACTTTGCCTTTTCTCCTTTCAGGGTTGATAAAGTAGTAGGTGCTAGTTGAATACTAAGGTCGATGTAATCGACTTACACACTGCCACGATATTGCTGGCCTTGTGCCAAAATTTGAAACTAATATACAGATAGACATAATAAATATATATTACTATTAAGACATATAGTAAAATCATTAGCGCGCTGGACTGGACATAATGTTTAGCATCCTTAAAGAGGAAGAAATGTGGTTAAGTATTTTGTTTGGTGCGCTAACGATTCTGCCAGCTCACCACCTTAATAATAATAATAATTTCAGGACAGGGAGACAATCGAATACATCAACCCCAGTGCTTGACTGGTAGCTATTTCATCGACTTCGAAAGGATGAAAGGCAAAGTCTTCCTCAGCAGAATTTGAACTTAGCTCGTAAGTGCGGACGATATGGCACTAAACATTTTGTCCGGCGTGCTAAACATATTGTCCAGCTCGCCGCCTTAATAATAATAATAATAATAATAATAATAATAATAATAATAATAATAATAATAATAACAAAAATGAGAAGAAGAAGAAGAAGAAGAAG
>NC_068986.1:69740714-69741781 GCF_001194135.2 Octopus bimaculoides | reverse complement strand
TGGCATACAAACAACCTAAAATCCTTCGCTTAGCTTAGATTTGGAAAATGTCCTGAAAAATGACTCATAGCCTTCAATAATAATAATAATAATAATAATAATAATAATAATAATAATAATAATAATAATAATATCATTATTATTATTATTATTATTATTATTATTATTATTATTATTATTATTATTATTATTATCATTATTATTATTATTATTATTATTATTACCACTACTACTACTACAATTATTATTATTATGGAGGTGGTGTGCTCGCAGAATTGTTAGCACGCAGGAGAAATTTATTAGCGGCATTTTGTCCAACTTCACTCTCCGAGTCCAAACTCCGTCGAGATCGACTTTGCCTTTCATCCTTTACAGGTCGATAAAAGAAATACCAGGGATTGATGTAATTGATTTATCTCCTCCACCCGAAGTTGCTGACCTTGTGCCAAACTTTGAAGCCATTAGTGTTATTTGTTGTTGTTGTTACTATTATTATTATTAGTAGTAGTATTATCGTTATGAATGGTTTTCATTTAAGCATACTTATTTTGCAACCACGCAGATTCCTATTTTTGTGTAGCGGTGTATAATTTCTTCACTTCAGTGCTTGCTAACGTTTATAGATTTCGAGCTGCAGAACTAAAATTACCAAAGGTTTAGTTATGAGACATTGCATTTCAGATAAAGTATATTCATAGAATACATTGAATCTTCAAAAAAATTCTATGTATTCTATGTTCAATATAAACATATATTACCTTGCAGATTTTTCGTTGGCATATACAGTCAAACTATTTTTGATATCCTGATTGGTTTGTTTTGTGCTTTCAGCCAGAAAATTATGTAACCTCTTTAAAAGTAAATTTTTTTTATTTATATAAATACATTCATAAACTTGAAACATTTAAGGGAAAACCGGTGCAATATTATGTATGTATGTATGTATGTATGTATGTATGTATGTATGTGTTTGTGTGTACATGCATGTGTGTGCATCTGCGTATGCTTGTGCGCGCGCGTGTGTGTGTATGTATTTATATATATATATATATATATATATATATATA
>NC_068986.1:69735272-69740663 GCF_001194135.2 Octopus bimaculoides | reverse complement strand
GAGAGAGAGAGAGAGAGAGAGAGAGAGAGAGTTGAAATTCTTGGACCGGGAGTGGGGGAAATAGTCGATTACATTGATCCCAGTGCTCGAGTGATACTTATTTCATCAACCACGAAGGGAGGAAAGGCAATGTCGATCTCAGCGGAATTTGAACTCGGAACGTAAGGACGCACAATATGCCGCTAAGCATATACCGATTTATTGTTACACTGAGTGTAGTTTATTTTCACTAAATTTCATAATATATCAAGAAATGAAATAATAAAACTAATTTGATGAAATATTAAGATTTAATCGTAAAAAAAACATTGTGGTAGTTTTAATATTTACGAGCACTTTCAAATTCCGCCGAGGTCGACTTTGCCTTTTATCCTTACGGGGGTCGATAAATTAAGTACCAGTTGCGTACTGGGGGTCGATCTAATCGATTGGCCCCTTCACCAAAAGCTTCAAGCCTTGTACCTAGAGTAGATTACGTAAATTTTCACGCATGCGCATTAGTTTTCAGCGTGGGGAAAAATGAAGTCGGATATTTTTTGAACGAACTTCGTAGCTATTTAGGAATGGAAAAGGAAAACATCATTTGTAGTCAGTGAAATGCTTCAAAACCCGCAGATCCTCTAACCTGATTATAAAATTTCTTTTATACCAATTGGTATTGGTAAAGAGCAATTCATAAAATCACTGTTTATAAAAATAATCCGAAGTCTTGCGATTTCACGATGACCTTAATTATTGACATATTGTAAAACGAGACAGTAAATAATCAATAATGATTTGTTTATAACGCTCTAACTTAATGGAACATATATTTTCATTAGCTCCTACTTGCAGAATATTGCTAATAATCAAATGCATATTTTATCTGCTAAAGCATTCTTTTTTTATGCCGATCAGACTAAACATTTGTTTTAATCCGATCTGTCATGGCCTGTACATCCACTTTACAGTACGTATAAATGTCATATCTTCGCTCCGAAAATACAAAGACTGTATTATAGAAGTTACACTACATGTAGTCTCTATGTATTTAACATCCTACCTATACCTTTCTACTAAGCTATCTTTAATTCCATGCTTCTTTGTGTCTCCGCGCACACACACACACGCATGTTTGAGTGTGTATGTATGTATGTATGTATGTTTTATGTACAAACTATGTATGCTTGTGTGTGTACGTGCGTGTTCTCTCGGTCAACTGTGTCGGTTTTTATCTTTTATCCTCAACCCCATTACCTTTCTTCCGGTCTTAGACTTCTATCATACTTTTATTTTCGTACCTCTTTTTCAGTCTGTTTAATCTTTTCGCAATGCCTGCAATTTGTTTATTTTCTCTGCCGTATTGTCCCGTCTACCCCTCCCTCTAGATGGCTGCCTTCAAGAGTCTGTTGTTATTAGCAGCTTTCAAAAGCGTCACTGACCGAATTCGGCAATCATTCTATTCGATCCCCTCATATGTCTATTGTAAAGGCTGCTTATTCGTTCGCTCTTTCATTCTGTAATTCATTCATTCTCGTGTTTATTTAATAATTTATCTTCAAATTCCAATCCCATCTGTTATTTTTACCTCCGAATATTTACACGAAATTTACAACTGTTGTTTTCCATATTATTTCCCAGACATTAGGGAATTTGTCATTTCTTTATAACGAAGCAGTGACGAACTGTAATACTCTCTTCCTGCTCTCTGTTAATGACGCAGAGACAATAATCGCCAACTGTACATCTCTTACTCCTTTGTTTTTTTTCCTACCCCCTTCCGAACGAAGCAAAGAATATAATCATTTGCTTCCTTCTATTTCTTACCTCGCCATCTTACTGCAATTTTTTTTTCTATTCAAGGCAAAACAGTGCCTCTGCAATCCCCTCACACCAAGCGGCTTCTACCAAATTAGATAACCACAAACGCCATTAAAATATTTTCCCGTTCCTCGTTGACTTTAATTAGTTTTATTTATCCTTTTTCCGTTCTCTATTCCTCTCGCTTCTCTAAATCAGTCTGCGTCTGCTGTTGTTTTACAGATGCTGATGTTTTATTATTGCCCCCGGAGATCGACACCAGCATTTCACTCTTCATTGTATCTACCCAGAAACAGAATTTTGTTTATTTAATATTTCATGTATCCGTTTGTGTGCGCGCGCATGTGTCTGTGTATATCTAGGTGTGTGTATGTATGTATGTGGTGACTGTCTGTATTTGCGCTTATGAAAGTGTGTACATCATTATTAATGTTAACCCACATTTTCATTAGAATTTCTCTATTTTCTTACACCCACAAATAGATTTCCCATAGCAAAGAGAACGTAATTCAAAATTGCTCACCCTGCAGAATATGCAGGCTACAAACTAAAAGTTGCAACTGCTGCACATTACCATAGTTTATTCCTTCAATTATAAGCCCAAATAAATCTTAATGTACATATCAATTTATATCTTTGTTACTGTTTATCTAACACGCAGAAGCTCATGCATATACATACATACATACATACATACATACATGTATGTGTATATATATGTGTATCTCTCTCTCTCTCTCTCTCTCTCTCTCTCTCTCTCTCTCTCTATCTATCTATCTATCTATCTATATATATATATATATATACATGCATATAACTGGCACTCCGTTGGTTACGACGACTAGGGTTCCAGTTGATTCGATCACTGGAGCTGCCTGCTCGTGAAATTAACTTGCAAGTGACTGAGCACTCTACAGACACTCTGTAGTACCCTTAACGTAGTTCTCACGGAGATTCAGCGTGATACAAAATGTGCCAAGGCTGGTCCTTTGAAATACAGGTACTATTTATTTTTATCCGCTACTTGGACTGGAGCAACGTGAAATGAAGTGTTTTGCGCAAGGATACAATGCGCAGGCGGGAATCGAATTCACATCTTTACGATCGTGAGGCCGAGAACCCTTTAAAGCATGCGCCTTCACATGTATGTACATGTGTATTTACATGCATGCATATGTATATACATACGCACATGCATTCATACATTCATGCACACACATACATAGACGTATGTTTCTTACGTATATTCATGTATATATCAGACCTGTCTTGACGATGATCTATTTTTGTATCTCCATCTCATAAAAAGAAAGCACTGCATCTGATATATGGTCTGCAACTGCCCAGGGATAGATAGAACCTGATATAGTTCAATGCAGTAGAACAGCCTTGCTGAATTTCGTTCAGTGAGGTGACATATCCTTCTTAATGCACTCTGGTCAGAAGAATTGGAAAAGTGTGCAACCATGTCGAGTTAACCTAGTCAGAGACGTAATGAATATGCCTGGTCATAAACATAATACTAGACCAGTTATGAGCGTACTATTAGTCTGCTCGTAAGTATAACAAGCATTTGATCTAAAGACGTCAAATATTGTGGTAGTCAATGCACTTTCATCAAAATACATATAGATGACATTCCAATTTCTTTAACAAAATTATAAATAGGTAACGCAGAAGAATATTGTGTATCTGACACTGACTGCACTAAATATAACGTAGAGCTTAATACATATGATGTAGAGCGTAATATATCTGACGTAGGGCGCATTCTGTCGGTTACAACGATGAGTTTTCCAGTTGATTCAGTCAACGGAACAGCCTGCTTTTGAAATTAACGTGCAAGTGACTGAGCACTCCACATACACGAGTAACTTTAACGCAGTTCTCGAGGATATTCAGCGTGATACAGAATGTGACAAAGCTGACCTTTTGAAATACAGGTGCTAATCAATTTTGCCAGTTGAGTGGACTGGAGCAACGGGAAATAAAGTGTCTTGCTAAAGGACACAACGTGCTGCTTGATAACGAACTCAGGTCGTGAGCCGAATGACTTGACCACTAAGCCATGCGCCTCCACATATCTAACATAAATGAAGTATACATGAGACAGAGCACAGTTCATATGACAATGTGCTGTACATCTGATGGAGATTGCAATATATAAAACGTAGAATGCAGTACATGAGACATATATTGCAATACAATAGCACTTGGTTGCCTATTATTGCTTCTATATTTTAATTACACTTAGTCTCTAATGACGTGCATTTAAGGTAGACAGTCTTCTTCCCATTCAGAAATATTGCAAAGAAGACTAACTAACTGTACACGCATACATACATACATACATGCATACATACATACATACATACATACATACATACATACATACATACATACATACATACATATGTACGTATGTACGTGTGTGCGTGTGTGTGAGTGAGTGCGCGCGATCGCTTTGCTCAATGCAATGAAGACTGAATACACGGCTATGAATGAAAATGAAGGTCACCTGCCGATCTGTTCTAACAAAGGCACACAACTCAAAGAGGTCAGTGCCTTCAGGTACCTTGGTTTGTACATTGATGGCAGTAAGAAATACTTCCTTACACGTTAGGAACTAGCCTGGAGTATCTTTAACAAGTTTCAAAATATCGCTATCAAATAGTTCAATGTCAACAAAACTTGCTTCCTTCAACGTGTGTATAGAGACCATTCTTCACAAAGAATCCGAAAAACTGGACTATGAAGAAGGAGCTTCAAGTTAGCCTTAATAGTACATAAGCCAGGCTTCTCATGAGGATGTAAAACATTTTATCATATGTGCAGAAGACGAAAGAGGAGATTTATGGACACAATATATCAATCTCTACTAATATTGCTCAACGTATAGAGTGCTTTACTTAACCACTGCACATACAGTACATGCGCCAAAAGTATTCAAAACTATATATCATGTTTGAATAAGTGTCTCAGTGGCACAAGAAAGCATACAATATGCCTACCGATTTTAATATAGTTAATTAAGTTAGCTGACAGTCGACGACATTTGATCTCAACTGTATCACATTTATCTTATCAATATCTATATATTAAAGAAAATTCATTTCTAATAAAATATATTATCCAATCTCTCAAACTTTATATTTTAGGCCAATCCAATAATTAAAACTGGTTTTAGAAATTGACATCAACACCATGATATATACAAATCAATGTACTATAAAAAAAAATCCTTTCTCGTTTGTTTACTTCTTTATTCTTTATTCTATAAACGAAACCAGTTTATTAAAAACCAGAGGGTTATAATTTTTTTTATGTCTTACAGGTGCTTGTTTTAATATTTTCTTCTTTTCTTCTTTTACTTGTTTCAGTCATTTGAATGCGGGCATGCTGGCGCACCACCTCAAAGGGGTTTTTAGTCAAAGAAATCGACCCCAAGACTTACTTTTTGTAAGCTTGATACTTTCTTTATCGGTCGTTTTTACCGACCGCTAAGTTATGGGAAAGTAAACACGCCAACCTCGGTTGCCAAGCAATGGTTGGGGAACAAACACATACACAAAGACACACACACCTAAATAT
>NC_068986.1:69732260-69735204 GCF_001194135.2 Octopus bimaculoides | reverse complement strand
TATATATATACACTACGAGCTCCTTTCAGTTTCCGTCTACCAAATCTACTCAAGGCTTTGGTTGGAAAGCAAAAACGACTTTATTGGGATTTAAATGAGGGCGGGAAGTCAACTCTACATAATCCCGCAAAACTGCTTGTCAGACTCATTTTCCTTTAGGTTATTGACATTCGGAGGAAGCGAGATCTGAGCTGTAGGCAGGGTGTTCCAGGACCTCACAGTCCAGTTGGTTAATGCTTTCAACTGTCTGGGCAGCCGTGTATGGACGTGCATTGTCATGCAAAAACAAAGTTTTTTTTTCGGTAATAGGCTTCGGTGTTCGGTGCGAACTGCTGGCTTCAGTTTCTTGGCCAGCAAATCACTGTATCTTGCACTGTTGATCGTACAACCCTTTTCCAAAGAAATCGGATCACTGATCTTTGTTCTTCTTTGGTGCACATTGTTAGTGGAGGGGGCCATCCTTACACTGTAAAGCCAGAACGAAAAATGGCGCGATCTAGCTCTAACTTCGATCACGTGACCACAATAGTACCAACTATAAGCGCGCATGCGCAGAAGGCAGTGTGACAATAATAAAGATATGTTATGGTGAAAGTGAGGATAATTTTTGATTTTCCCTCATAGATTAACATTCAAACAAAATGGTTTTTTAACAAAAGACCTCTATATGTAAGCCTTTGTTTCTTTATATTTTGTTACAATGCGAAATTATATTTGTTTCAATGGCTGGTGCGCATACTAGAGTAAGAGTGTACAATTGGTTTCGATCTTGACAATGTTCTGGCGACTTCGCTTCACATATGTTAACAGTGTCAATGGAAAGACGATGTAGTCATCCGAAAGATAGGTCTATATTGTCTTTACAATTATTGTGTTTATTTAGTATACTATTTAGTATTGCTCTATTCTTCATGAAATGAAATCATATTGATTACCGTTACGATAATTATTCAGGTATATGAAATTGTCATATGAAATTTAGGACAATGTCATAGATCGTGTTAACGTATAAATGTTATGTCATATTCCGAAAATGTTCATAAGATGAAAGTGTATGCTACTATATGAAAGTATTAATCACTAGTTTTTAGGAATACGTTTACTAAGGGGAGTAGCATTTCGTGAAACCCAACCGACAGACCATAAACTCTTAAAGAAGCTCATTAACTGATTTCTATGAGCAATTATAAACTTGTAACAATTATAACCTCGTTCAGTCAAACGAATAATCAATCAGTCAGTCAAGTATATATTTATTGGTAGATTATTAAGCAGGAGAGGAATGAAACAGAAACTTATCCATATCGATTGTTGCGTTTAGCCGCATCGATTGTATTAATGTTGCCGGAAGTCCACGAGATATTTTACAGTGTCAAAGGTGACGTGTCAAACAATGTAATGGCGCCAGGATATATGACTATCTCAAGTTTTGTGAATGGAAATGGAAATAACGCAATAAATATAGATGTCTGTTCAATGTCAAGTGATGAAGGGGAAATATTTAACTCTGAATAGTAATTGAAATGTTTTAGCTGTAGCTGCAAAAACACATGACAATAACACTCGCGCATACATACACACAAACACATTCAGGCATGTCATACATACACAAACAGGCAGGTTCAACTACACAGTTTCACAGGCAACCGCTTTCGTTTGAAGTTAAATTTAATAAGCAATGTTTTGACAGTAGTTGAGAATTTTCAGACTCCATTGTTTCTTCTTTGAATATATGTATACATTCATGTACATGCCAATATGTGTATGTATGTATGTATGTATATATGTATGTATGTATGTATGTATGTATGTATGTATCCTTGCATCTATCTATCCCTGTCACACACACATACACATAGATATATGTATGGATGAATGCATGTGAATACATGGTGTATGTGACTGAATGTGTCCGTCCGCATATATAATCACACTCACGGACATATACATATGTATATGTATATATACATATAGCATATAAATACATACGTACACACACATACATACACACACACACACACACACACACACACACACACACTCGCAAGCATTTATTATTTTGTTTATATATGTGTCTGTATGCAGATGTCCAGATGGGAGTTGAAATGAATACCACGTGTGCAGAGAAAGAAAAAAGGTACATATTTAACCAGCACTCGCGGTGAAATACCGTGTTAATCACAGCTAAATCTGAAATCAAGAGATTCTCTGCATATTATGCCCATACCGATTTGCGGTCAGTTTAACCTCTCGCAAACGCGCATGCGCAATAGATACATATATTTAGAACAGGCAAGGTGCTAAGTGGTTATTTTATTTAGATTGCTAACGGTACATATATTAACGATTTTTGTTCAAATACAATTAACTGTTTGAAGTCAATAAAGGCTGGATACTATAAATAAATTTATCCTTTTCTCCGTACCCAAAGAGCGCCACCGTCCCTGCGCCACCGCACAAACACACATGGCACACAAATTTAGGATTCGGCCAGTAGCAATCAATCCCTGGCTGACATAGTACTTTAAATCATTGCTTTTTGCCCCATTTAGAGCAACATAACTTAGACACAATTCAACCGTTTAAAATCTATGATGTATTTTAGAATAATGTTGAAACAGACTGAATCGCACACGAACCGTAAATGTAATATTTCGCGACATTGTGCCATATTTGCATTTTGATTTCATTTCAAATGCAGTCAAGTACTGTGAAAACATGTTCGTGTAACTTATATAATATGTATACAGATATATATATATATATAATGTTTATATACCAAAAAGATTTTCTAACTTTTTCTAACATTTTTCTGACATAATTTAAATATATACTTTAACCATGTAACACAAGCCTTCTGTAGTTTTTTCACTCTTATTATCTTTTATATATATATATATATAATGTTTATATACCAAAAAGATTTTCTAACTTTTTCTAACAT
>NC_068986.1:69730888-69732238 GCF_001194135.2 Octopus bimaculoides | reverse complement strand
GCGCAGGCGTGGCTGTGTGGTTAAAAGCTTTCTTCCCAACCACATGGTTCAGGTCCTATCCCACTGAGTAGCATCTTGAGCAAATATCTTCTACTGTAGCCTCGGGTCGACCAAAGCCTTGTGAGTGGATTTGGTAGACGGAAACTGAAAGAAACCCGTCGCGTATGTGTGCCTTTGTGTCAGTGTTTGTCACCCCCACCGTCGCTTGACAACCGATGTTGGTGTGTTTATGTATCCCAAAACTTAGCGGTTCGGAAAAATACACCGATAGAATAAGTACTGGGGTGGATTTCTTCGACTAAAGGCGGTGCTCCAGCATGGCCGCAGTCAGGTGGCTGAAACGTGTAACGTGTAAAAGAGTATGTATATATATACTCAAACCAAGGCAAGACGAGTATCTCAAGTCATTTAGAATAAACTCATATTTTATATATATACATATATATTTGAAGAACTTCTTAGTCGAATGAATGGAACTCAGTACTTATTATATCAGTCTCATTGATAAACCACGAGGTTACGAGGGCATAAACACACCAACACCGTTTGTAAAAGGGCTTAGACTTATGCATATCATTTGACTGAAATTGGATTGTGGGATCTTGTTTTTCTTAAAGTTTGATATAATTTGTTAGAGGCATATCTATGGTATACCATCTTGTTTAGAAAATAGTTGAAGAGTTTTACTTACAGGTGTTACTAAACATAAACAGCGTCCTTTTAAATATTTTGCTAAAATTCATTGCGTAGTTCCTGTTTATTTTGCTTGTAGCTATTTTGAAGACTTTTTCATCAAAGTCGATATCAAGGAATGTGTCACCTAAATATGTGTATTTATGTATGTGTGCATGTGTGCGTGTGTGTGTGTGTTTGTGTGTGTATGTGTATATATATATATATAAGTATATATACATAAAAATGTGTATGGACGTTTCAGCCTATACATACATCACCCACCCACACATTACATATGTATATATAAATGTATGTGTATTTGTGTATATATATATATATATATATACATACATATACCTATATAACTGTGTTTGCGTATTTATATATATATATGTAAGTGTGCGCGCGCGTGCGTGTGTTTGTTGATGGTGGTGAGTAACATATACATATAAACACAGATGTTAGCATGTGCAAATATGTAGAAAGTTCAGATTTCGGAATGCGTGAAATATTTGTTCCATGTATTCCATTGAGCAAAATAAGATGCTGCCATTATATTTAATATTGGTTTCAAATTTTGGCACAAGGCCAGCAAAAGTGTATGTGTGTGTGTGTGCGTGTGTGTGTGTGTGTGTGTGCGTGTGTGTGTGTGTGTGTGTGTGTGTGTGTGTGTGT
>NC_068986.1:69728896-69729871 GCF_001194135.2 Octopus bimaculoides | reverse complement strand
ATATGAATACGTGAGCATATTCCTTCTGTGTATACGTGTTAATTACTAGGTAGAAGGAATCAGAGAAAAAAAACTGCACTGTAATGTGAATAAGATGCGATTGTTAGCGGATCTATATATTCTACTAATTATTATTGCATTAACTTTTATTAAATTTACGAAGGGGTGCCGAAAAGTCCCTAGCTTTGGGTAGATGAAAGTACAGGAGGACCACCAGTTAATCCTATATTCACACATTTGTTGCAGCGGTGTTTTAGTATTTCTAAGCTCTGTAAAAGAACTCGAAAGTTTGGGCCTCTAACCAGGCCTTTCACAATCACCTTAAAGGCAGGAACTTTTCAGCACATCCACGGATGTATTTCAACTGCTTTTATTGCTTTCCTCGTTATCCTTCCAGCTTGCTTCTATTATCTCTCATCATTTCCATTTCATATATATATATTTATTCATTTCATTTTCTTCGTTTTATTTCCTTCTATTTCGCACATGGTCATTTTCCTTCTGTTCCTAACATGATAATCTTTACCTTGCCATCTGCCCACGTAACGTGGTCAAACAATTTTAATCCTTGTTTGTCAATCAATATTTTCAAAGCACTTGTTACTGTATTGATATTTTGTACTTCGTTCCACACTTGATATTCTTCATAATTATTCCAGCACTACTTTCAAATGCAACACTTTTTCCCTCTTTCTCATCCACGTCATTGGATATACCATTGATTTTAACAATCTCTAATATTAGAATAATTAAACTAGATGTGCTCATGTTCAACCTTAGGAAAATCGAACCTTGGGATACACTATGAGAAATTGTTGGGAAGTTTTGCCATTTATCTTCTTTCTTTTTTTCCCCACGCACTATCATGTAGTATTTTTTTCAACCATAACAAACGTTTTATAAACATACTGTTTCTTATAATTGAACGGATGTGGACATATATATATATATATATATATATATATATATATATAT
>NC_068986.1:69727634-69728607 GCF_001194135.2 Octopus bimaculoides | reverse complement strand
TATAGGTTAAAGTGGTAAGGAAAGGCAAACAATCAGGCAAGGCGTGACAAGGTCATTTAATTTAATTTAATTCAATCTAATTTAGCTACATAATGAATGGTAAAAATAGTAAAAAAAAAAAAAAAAATCTCTGGCAGTTGTTTCTGGGATATCCCAGCGATTAGAGCATCGTATCGAGCGAAGACTGTAATTTGGGTATTTTGAGAGATATAGGTCAGATAGTGGAAGAAAGTTCTTCATCAAAGATATTTGTATGGTCCATTATATCCAAGAGAGTGGACGGATCCAATCAAATTCAGTTACAATTAACTTAAATCAAATGTCCCTGTTATGTCTTGCCTAATTGTTTGCCTTTCCTGACTTCCTTAACCTACTCCTAACGACTCAAAGGGAAGCCACTTTTAGCCGTTTTGGACAATACAGTTACATCACCACAATTTCAACTGCTGTTTAAAATGGAATTTTGGTAGTGCACCTATTTGAACACAATAACACAAACCTAGTAGTCTTGAATCATCTTGAAGAAAACTCCTCATATCCTTTATATATATACTCCACGTATCTACTCCGCGTATCAACTTCGTTAAAACAGTCTTTCCCGCAAAGCAAATTAAATAAAATTTGGGATCTTTTGCGGAGAGTGAAAGTGGTAACAAAAAAGAAAAAAAACAGGACAGTGAGAACAAAACAGTAAAAACAAACGGTGAGGGCTGTTAAGCCAAAACGATGGGAAGTGGTGAACGCTGGAAAAACGAGCTTTGACAAGAGACAGAAAAAAGCACGTCATGTCTTTGGGAAAGAAGTGGAAGAAAGAAAGAATAGCCATTGGTCACGTGTGAGCAACGAGAAAGTCAAGGAGGAAGAGTGAGAGAGAGAGAGAGAGAGAGAGAGAGGGAACGGTTAAGGGGATATATATATGATGTACACATATACACGAACATATATATAGACACACAAATATACAAACATATAC
>NC_068986.1:69721541-69724041 GCF_001194135.2 Octopus bimaculoides | reverse complement strand
TTTTTGTGTGTTTGTCCTCCACTTCACCGCCTGACCATCGGTATTGTTGTGTCATACATATTCTATGTCGTATTTCTGTCAACATATTTTCCGTAATATTCGTCAAAATGAATAGCTAAGTAATTATATACAACACAAAAATATGCATACATTTTAATTGGGCTTTGATTGTTGTAAACTACAAGATGATACTATGTCTTCAGCAATCAAATACAAGCATATATGTAAATCTATTTAGTTATGTATCGATGTAGCCTCATATCTATCGATCGGTTGATCTAACTGTAGATGTTTTGTTCCATAAACTCAGTCTAGAGGCAGAAACAATGTTTTATCATTTCAACTGTGGAACCGTTTTGGAAGTCAATAAATCATAAGACAACTGCTCACTGACAGCCATATTTATATAAATATGCTACGCATCGTACAGGCATTCATTAATAGGAGAAATATATTCTTTTTACATGGACGCTCAATAAAGAAGCATATATCAAAGATATTTCCTGTCGGACATGACGGCGGTAACAAGACTGCCAATAAAGACGGAAACAGACAGCAAAAGCGCATCAAATGCTGGAACAATGAAACCAAATAGAATTCAATTGTTTTGAATTACGCCTATTTATTTATTTATTTGTAACCTGCAAATGAGATACAGAAAACGAACATTTAACATACTAGGTTCCTGAGTATCAGCACTGAGCATACTCAATTTTAACTACTAATTTTAATTTTTCATTAAAGCTTAATATGTCAATGTAACATTTATGAGAGGTAAGGCAAAACACCGAGGCCAAAAATCGATATTAATTGCAATGAGCATTGTTACATTGCTGTTGCTATTGGTTTGTATTCTTATATTACGAAAAGATTGTTATCATTGTTTTAACTTAGACAGAAATTGTTATTTTTATGATTCTATTATACATTTGCAACTGGATATTTATGGTTCCAGTATTTTCATTATTTACATTATTTAGATTATTTACATTGGACGGTTATTTGTCCTCATCTTGTTTGTTGTTAATACAACGTTTCGGCTGATGTACCCTCGAGCCTTTTTCAGATGTCTTGGGGAAATTTTGAACCTGGGTTCTCATTCCTAAGGTATTTTTCGATGTTATTGTCATTATTATTATTATTATTATTATTATTATTGTTATTATTATTATTATTATTATTGTTGTTGTTGTTGCTGTTATTGTTCAGGTCACTGCTAGGAATCGAACTCGGAATCTTGGGGTTAGTATCCCGCGCTCTTAACCACTCACAACAACAACAACAACAACAACAACAACAACAACAACAACAACAACAACAACAACAACAACAACAACAATAATAATAATAATAATAATAATAATAATAATAACATCGAAAAATACCTTAGGAATGAGAACCCAGGTTCGAAATTTTCCCAAGACACCTGATGAAGGCTGGAGGGTATATCAGCCGAAATGTCGTGTTAAGAACAAACTAGATAAGGACAAATATCCGTAGAAAGTAAATCATGTAAATAATGTACATAATTCCTCATCTCTTAAATATAGAACTGTTCCAGTATTTTATTCTCAAATTAATCTTTTTGATAACAGTGCTTTCGTGAAATACGTTAAATGGAAGGGTTTGACACTCTAATGGTGACCATATGTTGAGAACCCCCTCCCTTACTAACATATGACCTCTTCTATATTTTTCTGACAAATGACCTTCATTTCAAGACACATTTCAGCACCATCCACTTCACATACATTAACTCAAATGCAGTAAGAATTTCTTCCATTAACTGATAGGGAAAGTCTATTTATAATTACGTTTATTCTGGGGATGTATGTCAAATTTCAATAAATAGCTAATAAAACAAAACAACTGCATCAAAAACACAACACTGAGACTTTTAAGTTAGAAAAAAATATAAGAACTGCAATTCCAGCCTCATGAATATGCATATGGTTACACAGATTTGTGCATGCAAAATACAGTGGATACATTTATCGTATACATGTACATTTATGTGGGCATGTAGAAATATATTTTACTATTTATACAATATTATTCGTTCGCATTTACATATATATGACCCTGTCTACAATTTCAAATTGAAGATTGAAATTGCTTTTTATATGCTAATGTTAAAATAAAATGTTCTGACTAAATAACCTTGAAAAGCTAAAAAGTGTTTAAGGCACGAACAAAGGCTCGTAACATTTTGCAGGTTCTCTGCATGAATGGAATTGTGAAAATCTGTAAGATATTTTCCATTTTTAAGCAGACAAGAAAACACAAAGTAGTTACATCAACACCGATGTAGATATCATAACCGTATCAGCCACACCTAGTACATTATTGCATTATTGCAACGACTATTAGAAACAGAGGGACAGCACCGCCACCACATTCATCACCATTACTGCCAATGTCACCACCACTACCACCACCAACAACAACAATAACAGCAACAATAATGACGCCACTATCACCACCACATACATCAAAGTTA
>NC_068986.1:69717562-69721190 GCF_001194135.2 Octopus bimaculoides | reverse complement strand
GCCACCACAATCTTCACGCTTAAATTAATCTTAATTTCTAACCGATAAGAAGTGCTTTCGAAAATTGCGTGTTGTGAGAATTTGTGAATTTATGTAAGAATATATAAAATATACTCTATCTCTGTGTTCGCTCTTTCTCCTTTTTTTGTTTTGTTCACCGAAATTTTTAAGGACGTCGACACCCTTAAAAATGGGATCTTTGATGGTTGATCGTATCGGGGGCCCAAAGGCTCTATTGTAGATGGTAGTATGTATTTGAGATGGTAACAACGGTAGTGGTAACCTCTTTCCTAGCCTTCTTTTATTGTCTTGTGGTTGTACTCTTCATCTTCGGCATAGGAATCCCATTTCCGTACGTGTAAATATACTTAAATATATGCAAAAATATTTTAGTAAATATGTGTGTGTGTATGTGTGTGTATGTGTGAGTGTGTGACTAAGTGAATGAAAGAAAGAGAGATAGTATGAGTTTATGGATGATGTGCGAACATGTGTATCTATATATATGTGTATGCACACACACATATACATATATACATGCACACACACACACATGCTTACAAATAGATAAATATGCATACACACATATATATATGTGTGTGCGAGTGTGTGTGTGTATGAGTGTAAGTGTGTGTGTGTGTGTGTGTGTGTGTATGTATGAGTGTAAGTGTGTGTGTGGGTAGTCATGCATCATATACACTAATATTCTTTCATATACAAAAGCATAAAAAGCAAAGACACTCTCTCACCCATACGCATACACATATATACACGTACGCACATACACGCACACAGGCACACGCTTACTCACGCACACGTACACACACACAAGGCAAAAGAGAAGGGAGACAGCGTTCAAAGTTAAGTCATGTAATGAATCACCGTGACACCCTATTTTGCTGGGAAGTCGTTCAGACCAGTAAACAGCAGTGTCGCCTTAGACTGAAAATAAGCTGCAGTTTGCGTACCCTTCTTTCACCTCTTTTGTCTCTCACTACTCCTTTCTCTCTCCTCTCTCACACATCTTTCTTTCTTTCTTTCTGAATTTCTCTGTCTACCTCCTTGCCTTTCACCCTCTTTCCTCCCCCCCCTCTCTCTCTCTCACGAGTTGATCACAGTTAAAACCTTGCCAATTCTTCAACGTCACCACATAAGATCCAGTTTGACGCAATTTGATGCTTCATATTCATTTTACAAATAAAGCTTATCCGTACGTATAAGCGACTTGATATGTGTCCAGCTGTGCATAAGTTTCACACACGAAATACGTATGTGTATGTGTGCGTTTGTGTGTATGTGTGTTCGCGCACGCACGCATTCGTGTATGTGTGTATCCGTGAGAGTGTTTGTATGTATGTCTACGTATATCTGGGAAATAGATATAAAAGAAAGCAGGATTGGGTGTGTGCGTGTATTGGAGAATTCGTATGCAAACTTATAAGAGAGTAATAGCAGGAATTTGGCATAATGGACTTGAATATATATGCGTGTGCATATGTGTTTGTGTGCATATGTTTGTGTGCATATGTGTTTGTGTGTGTATGTGTGTGTGTGTGTGTGTGTCGTGTGTGTATTAGTGTATAATTTGTACTTTTAGTTTAGTAAAATAAGGGCTTATGAATACTATAAAGATTATGTGGGCTTGTAACTATAGCTAAATTGAAATAAATGTACAGAGGTATGCAGACTAGCTAAGTGTATAATACAGAGCATATATCTCGACATACGAGATATTTCTAGACAACCAGAGATACATGTACGAGTCTATAAGTTAGACGAATCTGCAGTACAGTATATCACCATTACTTTATGAAGTAATTATATTTACTCACAGAAATAGACACGTAAAGAAACGCGCTTGCGCGCACACACGCACGAACACACACACACACACACACACACACACACACACACACAAGGCAACACATTCACACACAGACTTACATATGCAAGCTGATTAGTTTTCAGAACTGATCAATTTGGAATATCTACTGAAACGAGGGAGAAATGAGTTGAATGTGATACGCTTTGGATGCAAACCTGAACCTGTATGAAAAGCTATGTGCAAATGTGGTGTGCCGAGAGAGATGGTGACGGAGAGAGATGGTGACGGAGAGAGATGGTGACGGAGAGAGGGAGAGAGGGAAAGAGAGAGAGAGAGAGAGAGAGAGAGAGAGATGCAAAGAGAGAAAGATGAAGGGAGTGAGGGAGAGAAACAGGCAGAAAGAGAGAGCAGAGACAGATATAATCCAACCGACCGACCGACCGACCGTCCGGCAGGAGACGACAAATGTACAGACAGACACTCTTATAGACAGACAAATGTACAGACAGACAGACACACGTACAGACAGACACTCTTACAGACAGACACACGTACAGACAGACAGAGGTACAGACAAAGATAATCTGGCGAGCAGACTGGTAGGCAGGCAGGCCTCACAGGTAGGCAGGCAGGTAAGCAGGCTGGTTGGCAGACTGAGAAACAGAGAAGTCCAATATTAAATTAATTTAGCGATGTGCGTATGAATTACACGAACGTTCGTTTGGAGATAAGATTAGAATGAGAATCAACGACTCCTGAGTGTAGAGGGACCTCGTAACAGAAAAATAAGAAAGATGACCGTGGTTGGAAATGATGTTAGTACAAAACAAACAACTCCGAGATGTATATCAGCATATGTTGTAATACTGGAGCTCGTCTCATCGATGCAAGAATTGAAAACTAAAGGAAACCCTTAGCAGTCGCTCGACCTAAAAAGATCAGCAGCTAAAGCTCTTCTATACTGCATCCCACTATCTTAAAAAGATTTCATATTTTACACCCGTGTACATCCTGGACAAAGGGGGAAATATAGGGGTATGATTTCCACTGGAATACTTACATACAACTGGGATACTTATACAACTGGAATACTTATATTTTAATCATATGAGTGTTCGGCCAGAACTAACTTAGAAATTCAAAGACATCCAAACAATTTCGATTAAGGCAGCCCGTTGTGCCATTGAGCAAGACTCTTCATTTTACGTCGCCCCAGTTTACTCAGTTGTAAAATATAACCAACCAGACGCTGATGCAGCTCTTTCTCTACCTAGCTGTCGAAACATGCATCATTTGCTATGTCAAAGGGAATGGGATTCTGTGGCTGCTCGTGATAACATTAAACCTAAAACAATTAGCGAAATCATGGTACGTGATACCAAGTCATATGTGCTCGAAAGTAACGGCTGGCTGTACTTTAAACGAGTAATTACCAAACGATAGGGGGAATTTAAGCTGATAGCGCATGAGTGGTTTCACTGATTAGAATATACACACACCAGGAGTCGTCAATATAGTGATCAAAGATCAGGTTTACTTTCCCAAATTACAGAATCCCTATGTGTTGGCTTATGAAAAATGGAATTTTCCTTAGCGCTAATGTATTTTCTTGCCACTACTGTACTGAGTTCGATTAATTAAGATAGATGTTTGGCAGAGCATGACCAGTATGCACTTAACTATACGTTCTTCATGCGAAAAGTACATTTGTGATATTTTCAAATGTTATACGCACACACACACACACACACACACACACACACACACACACACACACACACACACACACACACACACACACAC
>NC_068986.1:69712599-69717021 GCF_001194135.2 Octopus bimaculoides | reverse complement strand
GACGGATTCCTTTCGGTTTCCTCGGCCCGAATCTGAAGCAGAAGACACTTGCCCAGGGTGCCACGCAGTGAGACTGAAGCCGGCCGGAATCATGTGGTTGAGACGCAAACTTCTTACTACACAGCCACACATACACACACACACACACACACACACACACACACACACACGCGCGCATAACCTGTACTTCATCGGTAATGACAACGAGTGTTCCAGTTGATCCGATCAACGGAACAGCTTGTTCGTGAAGTTGACGTGCAAGTAGCTGAGCCTTTCACAGACACGTGTAGCCTTAACACGTAGTTCCCTTTGTAAGCCAACGTGACACAGGACGTGACAAGGCTGGTTCTTTGAGAAACAGGCACTACGTGGACTGGAACAACGTGAAATTGAGTGTCTTATTAAAGGACACAACGCGCCGCCAAGTATCGAACTCACGACCATTAAGTTATGCACCTTCACAAGCATGCGCGCGCGCACATATATGTGTATATAAATGCATATACATTTGTCTTTCTATCTATTTATATTCACACATACACACGCTCGCTCACATCCATATAATTTATTTAAGAAGCATGACTTAACTATACGCCTAAAATACGTATAGCATATTGTTTGAGGTTAGAAACAAGTAAAAAGAATATAAAAAATAAACAACGCATTTAAACCTGGCAAAATTTAGAAGTTAAATATAAAAAAAAGTAGAATAACATCACACAAAAAACTGAAAAATGCAAAAAAAAAAAATGTTTTTAAAAAATCACTTAAAAGGAACTCCTTGAAAGTTGGGGAGAAAAAAATCAGCAGTTCTAATGACATTTAAGATAGCTATGAGATTTTTTATTTGCATTTTTAATATGCTAACATTCGCATTGCAAAAGAAGAAAATGTTTGGTTCAAGTAGTTTGAGTCAGAAGATAGAATGGAGGTGGAGTGGGGGTGGGGGAACAAGAAAGTTCAACATAATAGAATATATGGAAGGAGTCTTTATGGAATACTTTACCAATACCATATATTCATAAATTTATGTGTTCAAAGCAAGAAAATTCAATAGACTCGGTTATTTTGATATCCAAATAATAATAGCATAAACGACTGTTATTATTTATTCGAAAGGCTTAATATGTCTGTTAGTGGTGTAATTAGAAGCAAATATCTATTACTTCAGGTGTATTTTATTACTGTTCCTATCAATCGATATTGACTAATTTAGGCTATCTAGCATAAAAGGAGTTATTTATAGAAATAATGAATCTATGTTACGTAAAAACTGTGTATTTACTTACTAAACGCTATATCACTCTACAGTTATTAGCAATAAAAACTAGTTCGTTGACTGAAAAAATAACATCTTAGGAAGAGAATAACTTGGAAAATTCAAAACTATACCGTATCTCAGTAGATAAATCCTTTTAACTTTGACTAGATCGTTTTTCATGCTTACTTGAAAAACATGTCTTGTCTAGACCTAATTCTGTTCACGAAAATAGTTAACAGAAACAAACTGCATGAATAATAACGATGCGAGGATGAAAGGAATGGGTACAAGGAACGATTACAAGCAAATGTAATTGGGATTGTTTATAGTAAATTGCTGCAACTTAGCAAAAGACAAAATATATATCTAAGATACCTGTTAAAAATAAGTATTCTAAACGTTTGTGTACGTGGCACTCGGTCGCATACGACGAAAAGGGTTCCAGTTGATCCGATCAACGGAACAGCTTGCTCGTGAAATTAACGTGCAAGTGGCTGAGCATTCCACAGTCACGCGTACCCCGGGGAGATTCAGCGTGACACAGAGTGTGACAAGGCTGACCCTTTGAAATACAGGTACAACAGAAACACGAAGAAAGAGTGAAAGTTGTGGTGAAAGAGTACAGCAAGGTTCGCCATCATCCCCTGCCGGAGCACCCGGCATGGGAATCGAAACTGCGATCCTACGACCGCGAGTCCACTGCCCTAACCACTGGGCCATTGTGCCTCCGTATGTGTATATACAAATACGCACAGGCACGCACGTACGCACGCACGCGCACGCACGCACACACACACACACACACACGCACACACACACACGCACACCCACACACACACACACACATTCTGTTGAACTGACAAAAGTTCCTATTATGTGTTTGCAGTAGTTGTTCATTCAACCAGAGCGCTTCAGTGACCGAGTATTCCACAGACTCGTATACACTAAATATAATCCTCAGGAAGAATCAGCGTGATTCATTGTGTTAGCAGGTTGGGCTTTTTGAAGGAATTTTGATGGATGTGTTTTTGCACATATAGTGTATAAGAAGAGTTGCTTTTTCTCCGAGAAAAATCCTTCACGTTCGAGTATACAGGAACATGTTAAATATAAATTTCACATCTTTATATTGACCCTCAGTCAATATTACTATATATGTTTCTACGTGCTGCATGTCTGTATGTATGTTTTGGTGTTATGTTTGATTGCATATCTCAGTACGCGTGCATTTAACTATATACTTATATATGTAATATATTTGTTCTTTATACATATTTACATGTCCTACTGTCTATTGGTTAGCAAAACAACATAAGTCAAACATGTTCATAATTAATTTGTATCGAATTGCAGATGTGTTGGATTTACCTCTTGATTAATAATGTTAAAGCCACGTCCTCTTAAGAAGTGTGCTTGTACTTCTATACGATTAAAAGATATTCTGCATTGAATGAATATGTATGTTGAATGTGTCTTACATTTTCTCGCAAAGATAGAAACATTAAATCTAGGTAATTTGGGTAACAGTTACAGTTCTAGTTGTAACAGTAGAAGCCAATAAAGGTAATTTTACACGCTCACTTAGCTTATTAGAAATAGCAAACAAAATACAATATAACACCCTGAAACAAGATGGCTGGAGCTAAAGCATTTTATCAGTTTGCTCTATCAGTTCTGACCTGGACCAAACAACAGCAACAACTAAATTGATGCAAATATGTGCGTATGACAAAGACGCAAGAGATGTAATCTCTTTAGTGTATTTTGGTGTATGTTCTATAGACCTAATGTGTGGTGTTAGCTGCCAGAAGTTGGTACACGACGATCTTTTAAATTTGTGATGCAAGGGAGCGATAATGGCTTTTTCTATATTGCTTCAGACAATTATCCCAACCCCTCATTTCGTATACGTATACAAGAATGCGAATATACATGCACACACACACTCACACACTCACTCACTCACACACTTACACACACGTACTCACTCACTCACTTACTCACTCACACACACATACACACACACATGCATACACACTTACAAAGATGCATGGACACACCCATAAAGCATATTGCAGATATACACTCGCGCACACAGATTTTCGAATATAAAATGTAAAACAAGTAGTAAAAATGCTGCTTTACTTATCCGATACTCCCTGTGTGCAAGTGTGTGTGTGTGTGTGTGTGTGTGTGTGTGTGTGTGTGTGTGTGTGTGTGTGTGTGTGTGTGTGTGTGTGTGTGTGTGTGCGTGCGTGTGTGTGTTTGTGCGGGTGCGTGTATATGCATATAGTTCTATATGTATGTATGTATGCCTTTGTATGTTGAAATGGTTCCGTATTTCCCAGTATCCAATGTCTCGTCACAATGCAAACCATTCCAAAAGATTACAGCAAGAATGGAGAATTTCGCTTTTACAAACGATTATTCAGCCGCTGTTATGTAGAATTGATTGATGAAGGAGAAATTAATTTGAGAGGAGATAAGAATAGAAGAATTAATCAGGGTTTTTTTTCTTTCTTTCCCACATAGATAGATGCGTCCCGAATTGATTAATCCAGGCATTTATTCATGTTGAAATCGCTGTGATTTAGCTACCCAAAGCCATCACCTATTTCCCGTAAAATTTGGAATGTAACTTGAATGACCATTACCATAAACGATAATGGCACTTCTATAGTAATTGAGCAATGATGACTCGAATACATCTGAGTATAATCTTACATATTGTAGCAAGCATGTGCACTAATTTCATGCCAACAAGGATACATTTAAATCTAATTAGCTGAATTCAGACAGAAAAATTGCTGCTAAACAAAAAAAGATTATTCCCTTAAAATATAATGTGAATTTATACGTAATTTTATTTCCTTTTTAAATATCTATTCTAAGTTTAAATATATTGCGAAAATTCCGCATTAATGTCATATAGCTTTCCTGAATTACAAAGATCTAAAGACGTCACATTAACGTCAAAAACATACATTCGCGCACACACATACACGTATGACGTGTGTATATATACATATATACATACACACACATATATATACATAAATACACACACATATACATATATACACACATATATATATATATACATATATATATACACATGTGCATATATATATACACATGTGCATATATATATATATATATAT
>NC_068986.1:69710620-69712576 GCF_001194135.2 Octopus bimaculoides | reverse complement strand
CTAAGTTTAAATATATTGCGAAAATTCCGCATTAATGTCATATAGCTTTCCTGAATTACAAAGATCTAAAGACGTCACATTAACGTCAAAAACATACATTCGCGCACACACATACACGTATGACGTGTGTATATATACATATATACATACACACACATATATATACATAAATACACACACATATACATATATACACACATATATATATATATACATATATATACATATACATATATATATATACATGTACACTTACACATACATTTGTATATTATGTATGAATCATATTATTACAGAGAGTTTACGCTTATGTTATTTTTTTTCTTGAACCACAGGCATACATAAAACTAGTACTTAACTATGTGTCTCTGGCAGTCTGTCGAGAAATCGATCTATCTTCGATTGGAATGCTAGTCATAAGTAATAAGTAATAAGTTTGTTAAAACGCGTTAGAAATCTGTAGTTATATATCATATGTCTTGAATATGTTATGAAAAGCACAAGTTCTTTTCCGAAACTCCTGAAATGGGCAAGGCTCCTATCATCCGCGAACAAATGCTCCTGTTATCTCGCATTGACAAATACTCGCGTGATCACATCTTAACAGATATTCGTATCTTCAAGTGTTGATACTTACTCGAGGGCTCACGCATCAACAGATATTCGTGTGATCACGTTTTGATAAACGCTCGTGTGATCAGGCATTAATGACGAATACTCGCTCACGTGATGACACGTCAAATATGCACGTGTGATCACGCGTCAAGGGATACTCACCCAACCACGCTACGCGTTCGTGAATGTTCATGTGACGACACATTAACAAATATCTCTGACCTCGGAAGTTCAAATCACGCGCGCTAATGTATGTAATGAATAAATATACATACATACATACATACATACATACATACATACATACATGCATACATACATGCATGCATGCATACATACATACATACATGCATGCATGCATACATACATACATACATACATACATACATACATACATACATACATACATACATATGTAAGCGTTTTTCTCATGTCCGCATCGTAGAAAGTTTTAATTTTTTTGTCTTTGTACAGTCTGATGAGCTATCCACAAGGCTTTGACTTACGTGGATGCGAAACCTTTGATAACTCTATGACCAGAATTTAAATGTTTGTTTTAATATATACTTGTGTGCGTGTGTGTGTGTGTGTGTGTGTGTGTGTGTGTGTGTGTGTGTGTGTGTGTGTGTGTGTGTGTGTGTGTGTGTGTGTGTGTGTGTGTGTGTGTGTGTGTGTGTGTGTGTGTGTGTGTATTTGCTGTTATTGTTTCTTTAGGAAACATGTCTTCAGCGACTTATTTATCTGAAGTTGAGCAATTGTAAGATCTCTTTTTAAGAGATATTCACCAAGGTATTAGCGTAGATCTTTCTGCTCCATAATGAATCAGTTTGGGATTTAATTTGTTTAATTTTTTTATATGTCTCTCTATCATGTCTGTCAGGGGTGTCACCTGCAGGAGAATCAGAACAGTTACAGATATTCGCATAGAGTTGTTGACGTTAGTTATTTTATTCTATGTGCGCATTTGTGTGCATGTGTGTTGGCTCATATGTTTGCATACACAAGCGTCTTTTGTAAATATAGATTTATTTTTGATGATGTTGTCGCTGTATGCATTTCGCATCTTTCAGCTGTAATATGACCGTCTCAGTGTGGAATGGCATTGAATCGCTTTTCTTTTCAATGACACTGTCATACAGACAGGTAGTAACCCGCTGACATATTTCGGACAGCTGATGTTGATATGGCTTATATCTTTCATACTGATTTGACATAGCTGACAATGTCTCGCAGTGGCTCAGAGGCGTCTCATTCTCACTCCATCTCTCTCTGTCTCTCTCTCCCTTTTTCACTCTCTCTCCTTTCCTGAGCGTCCAATAATACTATCCATATCACGTCCTC
>NC_068986.1:69709811-69710610 GCF_001194135.2 Octopus bimaculoides | reverse complement strand
GACATGTGCATCTATGTGTGTGTGTGTGTGTTTTTGTGCCCGAGTTGCAGACCCACATCTATTTGTATATATATCATTGATAATATGACTTGATGCGGTGACGTTCAAAGCACATATGTACAAACATATAACTGGTAACTATGTATAATCAACTCGAGTAACGGTGATAGGCGAGAGTGTAGAGTATCCCATACAATGAACCTATGTGTGTACGTGTGCGAGAGTACAAATAGACAAATAATATGTGTGTATTGATGCAATAATGTATATGTATATAAACAGTGCTCGAAATATGGATGAATACCGTTGTGTTGGGTGTGCATGAGTGAAAATATGTGCCTATATGCATTGGCAAAACCCAAGTAGGGCAGATGAAAATTGAATGAAAGAAACCCGTTTATCAGAATAAGGCTTCAAGTCATCGAATAAATAACTTGAATGAATACTCATCACCGAAACAGGGATCCAACTAGATTTTCATATATATATATATATATATATATATATATATATATATATATATATATATATATATATATATGGTGCGAAACTGAGTAATACCATTTGGTTGATAGCTGAAGCTGATGAAGAATAAGGGATCTTCTGTGTCTGACCCTCGTCCAGCTGTACACTCTGTAAACGCTATACGTTTTTCACCTATCGTTTGTTTATTTACAGTACATATTAACATTCATTCATTATATATATATATATATACATACATATATATATATACATATATATATATATATATTTATATATGTATATATGTATATATATACATACATACATATATATA
>NC_068986.1:69707288-69708866 GCF_001194135.2 Octopus bimaculoides | reverse complement strand
ATATATATATATATATACGATGGGCTTCTTTCAGTTTCCGTCTACCAAATCCACTCACAAGGCTTTGGTCGGCCTGAGGCTATAGTTGAAGACACTTGCCCAAGGTGCCACGCAGTGGGACTAAACCCGCAACATTGTGGTTGGTAAGCAAGCTACTTACCACACAGCCACTCCTGCGCCTACTGTTCACTTTTCTATCTTCTTGTGTTTTATTTTATGTTCTAGATAGTGACAATGTCGGAGTCTTTCCACCTGTCAGGTATAGTCTTCCCCAGTCAACAAAGAAGAAATAAAGAGTGAAGATGGGATGTGAGGTGAGAGCTGCCATACCTGCGAATCTCACTTGGAATCCCATTCTCACTGGGAGAGGGCCCATTGCGCCTCATCAAGAGTTGTGGGGGAAGGGGTTGTCAAGCTCTGTCAGAATAAGATCTGGAATCTCTTTAAGTGCCACGGGGAGGGGGGTGTTTGTGGGGTTAACCCGTTTCAGAAGTTCTTGAAAATGTTTGACCTACCTGTGAAGTATACACAATTTTCTCAGTAAGGTGCCACTGGATGATCTCACCAAAGCAATCACTTTTCTGCATGGGTCAAAGATTCTCTAAATCAAATCGCAGAATTCATGTTTTGTTCTCAATCTGCAAAACCTTGAATTTCTTCCAACTGATACTGTATATTTTGGGAGGCCTAGTGAATCTAAAACTACCTCATTATCCAAAGTGCATTTCCTACTTACCAGACAGTAGGTATGAATCAAAAGAGATTTGGCTGCAATTTCTAGCAGGCCAACCAATCTCATAGAAGATCTCCCTTGAATCAAGGAGCTGAGAGGACAAGATAGTCATGACTGGAATGGAATTCTTTTAATCAGAGTTGACCTAGGGACAAACAACAACATCAAACAAACAAACATGCATATCCTGTTAGATTTACCTCTGGTAATTCCTGAATCTGGTTCCATGATGACCGTTTCATGGATTCTTTCATTTCTTTCAGGAATTCATGTTGGATCTCAGGAGGCAATGCCTGGAATTCTTCAGAATCAACATTGACATCTTTGATATTTTGATAATGGGACTGAAAATAGGTAAAAGGATGAGTTTATAGATAGATGGATAGACAAATAGCTCAAGCAGGTATGGTTGGTTGGTTGGCTGGCTGGATGATGGGTAGATGGATACATAGATGGATGATGGGAGGGTGGGTTGGTGGATAGATAAATAGATAGAGCGGCAAGCTGGAAGAGGCATCGGCACGCTGGGCAAAATGCTTAGCGGTATTTCGTCTGCCGCTACGTTCTGAGTTCAAATTCCACCGAGGTCGACTTTGCCTTTCGGGGTTGATAAATTAAGTACCAGGTACGCACTGTGGTCGATGTAATTCACTTAATCCCTTTGTTTGTCCTCTCTATGTTTAGCCCCTTGTGGGCAATAAAGAAATAAGATAGATAGAATAAATAAATAGATTGATGGATAGACAGATAGAATAAATAAATAGATTGATGGATAGACAGATAGAATACATAAATAGATTGATGGATAGACAGATAGAATAAATAAATAGATAGATGGATAGACA
>NC_068986.1:69703726-69707278 GCF_001194135.2 Octopus bimaculoides | reverse complement strand
ATATATATAATATATTTATGTGTTTGTATATACAGAAAGAAACCGTTCATCTAAAGGATATGTATAGAAAATTTTGAAAAATGAAAGAAAAGAATATATTGAAGTTGAATAATTTAAGATGCTGGCAGTTTGAAGGAAGCATTGGATAGTGATCCAGAAATTATATATTCTGTGAAAGCAGAGATGTCTTTAGGATTAGATGCTTTGATTGTATAATCTTATCCTGATATTTATTGGTGTGGTTTTAATATTTAGATGCCACATAATACTTACCCTTTATTTTCATATTTTTATACTAATCATTCACACACATACGTCATAGATATTTTATTTTTACTCCATGTTAGGTGTGTATATACATGCATGTGTGTGAATATGCATGTGTCTATGTTTGAATATATGAAATGTTATGTATGCTTGTGTGTATGTGTATTGTGTGAGTGTATGTGTATGTGTGTGTGTGTGTAAGTATGTAATATCCTATCGAAATATCACTCACCATCTCGCTCTATATATTTCCTTCGTAGCTTACTGAGTGTTTTATGGAAAGAAAATATCATCCATGAATATTTCTGTCGCTTCTACCTCATATATAAGGAACTGTCTCCCACTTTACAAAGATACATGCATACATACATACATACATACATACATACACACACACACACACACACACATATATATATATATATATATACATGCATACATACATAATACATACATACACACATACATACATATTTGTGTGTGTATGTATATATATATATATATATATATATACATATGCATATATACATATATACATACACACACACACACACACACACACACACATAAATACGTATATACATATATATATGGATGTGTGTATGTATGTGTTGGGGTGTATACATTTATATTGTCTGTGTTAGTATAATTACTTTTTTTTCTGTGCAGTTAGAAGTATGATTGCTTCTGGTGAATTTAGAGCTCCACATAAAATATCGTAATCCAGTCTACTTCGAGTAATGTGGTGTGGTATTACCGGTTATGATATACAGAGCGAATAAATATAGGAACATATGATATACAGAGTAAATAAAACACAATATCCAGTTTATACCGTTTCCTTCGTACACGCGCTTAGCCATTAGCATATTTTCATGCTGTGCGATGGGTTTTCATAGTAGATGTTGATGGAAGTGCACAAAGGTTCTTCAGGGACACATTATATTACGTTACATTGACAAAGAGCGAATGCATTTGTTTTGTGTTAACTGATATAATAAAGTGTTTCCCTAAAAAACTATTGTAGATATGCAGCCAGATGTATTATGAAAATCCACTGCAGAAGATTCACCAAACCACAATAGCGACACACACACACACACACACACACACATACATACATATATATATATATATACCACACACACACTCACATCTCGATATATATACATATATATATATGTTATTGATATATATACTTAATGAGTGCATTTCGTTTAAACGCTTTTTAGCTGTGGTATGTCGTCCCGGGAAACTCAATTTAAGGCCTTAAAACACAGATTAAGTATGCGACATCGATAATATTTACATTGAGTTTGTTTTTACCTTAAAATTTAACCTCTCCCCCTCTCTCTCTTTCTTTGTTTCTATCAATTTATGTCTCTCTCTCTCTCTCTCTCTCTCTATATATATATATATATATATACACACACATTAGCAATGCACCCCGACGTTACCCAGATGTTTATGAAGCAAACAACTCTCTCTTCTTTATAAACATGTTTTACGGTCATTTTCTGATGAACAACGCTGCAGTTTCCCTCTACCAAATTTAGTCACAATTCTGTGGTTGGCCTAGGGCTGTAATAGAAAACATTTCCCCAGGGTACCATGCAGAGGGACTGAACATGGAACCATGTGGCTGGGAAGCAAACTTCTCAATAACACAGTCATTCTTGCACCTAATGTGTGTGTGTGTGTGTTTACATTTGTTGTTAAATTGAGTATTGTGTCCCACTATGCCTCAAGGTTAGCAATGATCTATAAAATAAATATCAGATTGAAACTCATACTGAGGTCAGTAAGATTAATTAAATTTTTGAAGGTGATACCCCACCATGGCGACAATCAAAAGACTAAACCCAGTAAAATAATGTTTAAAGAATGGCTTCAAATTTAAGGCAATGGATTACTAACCACAAGATAATGAGTTCAAAGACTGTCCTCTTCTCTCCAGACAATCACCCTCTTCGTGTGCTTTAATGACATGTTAGCTTTGGAGAATACTTGTATCACGAGAACATGTCCTCTTCTGAAGTAGTGCTGATCATAATTTCCATTGGGAAATTCTCTAGAAACAGATGATATTAATAACATACAACAAAGATCCTTGATTTATTAATAAATCAAGAATCTTTGTTGTATGTTATTTGATATACCTTTATAATATATGTATATATAGCTGACCTCCCATGTTCGAAGGTTGTAATGGACATAGGTTTGTGTGTCACATAGCTAGCTAGAGGCGATGGCCTCTAGGAGCTAATCAACGGTAGCATTCGTCCTATTTTCCTGGACTGCCATGTTAGCTTGGCGATAACTATTAATATCCAGTACTGCTGCCGTAGTCTCCTTTAGAGAAATTTAGAAATATTAATATTTCTATTTTTGAAAACCAGTGGATGTGTTCCACTGAACATACATAAATAAACCTTCGAACAGACAGTCAGCAGCGACACCTACTATTCCATATTGAGAAGGGGCAAATACCCCGAAACTAGTCTGTGGATGTTGAACGAGCAAGGGGAAGCTGCTGACCTCCCCTGTTCGAAGGTTGTAATGGACACAGGTTTATGTGTCACATAACTAGCTAGAGGCGATGGCCTCTTGGAGCTAATCAACGGCAGCATTCGTCATATTTTCCTGGACTGCCATGTTAGCTTGGCATACATCCATATACGTATATTCGCACACACGTGCACCCTCCAGCGTTGAATGTCCGTGTATGTATGAGCTTGTGTGAATGTATACGCTTCTATATGCGTTTTGTGGGCTTTTGTGTTCGCGCGAAGACATGTGTGGGCGTATGTGCGTATACGCAGAGAAAGGGTAAGCTGAGAGAAGGCCTATTGTAACTTAGCACTGAAGTCTACTAATTTATCAAATATGAAGAACGATCATGTAACATTAAGTGTAAACAGGGTTTCATTTATACAATTCCTTGCTATTTCATCGTCATACTGCCGTTGTACATTGCAGAATGGCTGGTATGTAGACAGACGGTGTTATATGTACTGCTAAACACAAACTCTTCCACTTATACACATATGTCTGAAATTTACGTTAAAATTGTAACTAAGGGTAAATATGGTTACATAGGTGTGTGTGTGTGTGTGTGTGTGTGCGTGTATGTTTCTACATGTATATGAATGACTATATGTGTGCATGTATGCATGTATCTCTCTCTCACTCTATTTATTTATTTATTTATCTATTTATTTATCTATCTATTTATCTATCTATCTATCTATCTATATATATATATATATATATATATATATATAT
>NC_068986.1:69689973-69703489 GCF_001194135.2 Octopus bimaculoides | reverse complement strand
GTGTGTGTGTGTGTGTGTGTGTGTGTGTGTGTGTGTGTGTGTGTGTGAGTGCGTGTGTATCTATCCTCGCTCACATTTATACACCTCTCTATATGTTTGTTTTCTATCAATCCAGTCAGTTATCAAAATGTGAATTCGCGACCTGCAGAATTCTCCTCCAAACTTATAAAATTTTGTACAGTGAGTCTGAAAAAGATGGACTCATGCACTATGTATGCATATATAAATTAATTTTATGTGTACTATTATATTTACTATTAATATTTATATCCATACAATGTATTTCCCATATCATAATGGAACACGTGTAACACAGAATTAAAATGGTGCCAAATATTCCGGTCTTTGTCTCAAAACTCTGCATATATAATTCACCAGGAATTTCAGCATATGCGTATGATTCTCTCATTTAAAACAAAACATCTATATACATGTAAATACTGAAATACGCAGATGTGTCACACGAAGACACAGCTTTCATCATAACCTCTGCTACATACTATATATTTCATATATATTTTGTATATTATATATATATATATATATAGGCATATATATATGCATATATATATATGCATATATATATATTTGCATATATATGCATATGTATATACATATATGCATATATATATGCATACATATATGCATACATATATGCATATATATATATGCATATATATATGCATATATATATATATATACATACATATATACATGTACCTATGTGTGCACAGACACACATAGGTACATGCGTACGCGTGCACAAACGTACATATACCATACCAACAAACATAAAACTTAATCAGAGATAACCTTAATCAGAAACATATGCAACAAAAGCAACAAAACTAAGAATTCCGTCTTCAGCTGCCTAACGGATATCAACGTGACTTCGGCAACTATATGCAGGAACCTACTTCCGCCGGTGCCCCAACACCCTTACAGATACGTAATCTAACACTGCCTAGGAATATACAAATCTAATATACCTGGATCATAATTACAAAGTGAACAACTTATAAACTGATTACATTGTTACAAAAAATTCAATGAAATAAATTACGATATTTACAATTACCCAAGTCTGTCAATTTATTCAATAATAAATAACACTTTTAAAGAATAAACCAAACAAGAAGAAATACAAATTATAGATTTTAAAAAATTATAGATTTAAAAATACAAATATATATTAACCTAATCAATATAGAAGCACTATGACCACAAATACTGACATAAAGATAGTTATGATCAACGGATTGCATGCACTAATCAACCATGATCACTTAATCTCTTGATACACGCAAATATTCTAAATCAGACATATCTACCGATTGATCCACAAACTATATTGAGAAAACATGAACATCCTTAACATATTATAACATGAAATCGAATTACTAAATACATTAATTAATAACTGAACAATATTTCTATAACCCGGAAACATTTTCTGATTGTCTATCTTCTATATGTGCCACTGAATGCAGCGAAGTAGAAGAAATCATTCTATAAGAAGCGTCAGGATAAAATACGTATTGACCATTCAAGGCCATAGTTTCTCTCCCTAATCCCATATGCAGTTTAAAACAATTCAACCGGATAGAAAACTCCGTAGCGAATTCTATAATTCTATAATTCTATAATTCCACACATACCTAACCACTTACGTATTCATACTTGACATTTAAATTTAGGTTCGACTCGCCAGACAAAATTATTCTTTATTCATTCAAAAATATTTTGTACATCCAGAGTACCCTTAAATTTCTTGATTAATTTTTCAGAACAGCATAGCGATATGGTATAGGCGCGGGCATGGGTGTGTAGATAAGGAGTTCATTTTGTGACCACGTAGTTTCAGGTTCGGTTCCACCGTGCGGTCCCTTGGGTATAGCTCATCCACAATAGCCACGGGCGGACCAACGTCTTGTGATGAAATTTGGTTGACGTAAATTGCGGAAGTCTGTCGTATATATATATATATATATATATATATATATACGTGTGTGCGTTTGTGTGCGTGTGTGTGTGCGCGCGCGAGAGAGAGAGAGAGAGAGAGTGTGTGCGTCTTTGTGTTCTTGATTGTTTGCCACTCACCGCCGTTAGACCACAGGTTTTGGTTTCTTTACGTCTTCGTAAGTTAGAAATTTCGCAAGAGAGACACCAAGACTAAGAACCAGATTACATACATACATGCATATATACATGCATGCATACATGCATACATGCATACATACATGCATACATACATACATACATACATGCATACATACATACATGCGTATATACATACACATCTATATACATACGTACACGAAAACTTAGAAGATAAGCGCTTATCACATCAGCAGAAAGTTAAGCGTGTATATATATTCCGTAAAAGAGGGAATGTCGGCAACAGTGACAGAATTAGTAGCCTCTCCTGGACTCGAGATAGATAGATAGATATCTTTGCAGGTTTTATGTTGTATCCATTAACAGGCGACAGCTATTAACAAGGGAGGTAATTATACCTTTGAATCTCGATGTGATTGAAAGATACAGAACAAAACACAAAAATAATGGCAATTTGTCCATGTCTGAAGACTATGAAGTAGAGCAGTAGGCCTTCAAGTGACTATGTAAACCGATGCTTGAAACTGCAAGGCTTCTTCATCATGTCTGCTCTTAGTACTTTTAAAATGAGAGTCAGTCCGCGCAATCTAGTTCCACAGTCTATCTACAGTGGCTCAAAGTTCTAAGATTGTTGCGGTGACCAGCACGCTCTAGTTTTACATTACTGTGGCCTCCTCCAAGATGAACTACTTTAGAGGGCTGGAGAACTCCACCTACCCAAATGTATTCTAATTGAAAAGGTGTACAAGCATCTGTGTGGTGTCTAATTTAAAAGAAGTTATAGAATTATAGCTTATTTTGCAGAAACATTTGTCGAATGAATAGCAAAGAGATTACTGGGATTTGGATCAGTGATTCAAATAATATGGCCCCGTGTGTGGTAGATACGTTATAAAAAAATGAGGCTTTTCAAAATATTTTTGCAAGCAACAAGATAATTTGCACGTGACTATGTAAATATGATCAGTTCTTAATCATCTACTGGCCACAAAGAAAACTGAAAATATATATTGGATTACGGTTACTTTAGAAAAAAAATACTCCAATTGAAACCGTACCTTCGTATATGGAAGCTCAGCCATTGGAATCAAGATTTAAGTACTAATATTGGAAAGTAATGAAATCTGATGTAAAGGTAGTAAACTTTAGTATTACAGTTATTGAGTTTACCAGTGAAGCTTTCTTATGCATGTATGCAATGCTTTAATGCTGTGAGATGCGCACGGTTATTTCACAGAAGCATATCAGGGTTACTACTGAGCGTCATAAACATTACTATTGTTGCACTCTGATGTATGATAAACACATCAAGTTAGAGATGCAACGGTTATAGTTAATAGATGATAAATGCAATAAAATTTTGTACGAATGCGAAGCAAGTAGAGATGCACTTGAGATAATTAGTTACTTCACATATGAATAGATTTGCACCAACGGGTAGTGTAATTCGCTCTTCATCATAAACCATGCTGTCATTATCATTTTTCTTTTTTACTCTCCCTTTCACCATCCCATGAATACCTATGTACATTAATGAATGCATGCATGCATGTATACATGTATGTATGTACGTGTGTGTGTGTGTGTGTGTGTGCGTGCGCGCGCGCGCGTGTGTGTGTATTTGTGGGTGCATGTATGTATGTGGGTACGTGTAAGCATATTTAGTATTTTGAAAGTACGAATGTATGAATTTGTTAAAGGCGCACTGATCTTTAGAGCTGGTATTTCAAATTCATATTATGTATCTTTCCTTCGTGCAAAATGAAATGAAGGAAGCGAATTAAAATAAAGCATAATTTAGGTTACAAAAAGAAAGAAATAAACGTGTGAAATAATAAAAATTATCTTAATCAACTCCTGAATTGAGATATAAATAAATGTATAAATCTTGATTCATGATTTTCTAATTTCCGGATGTTTTCTAGAAATTCTTTCTGCAACAAAATAACACCTTTTTTAATGCTCCTGAATTTACCCGGAGCAATCTTAATTTGTTAACCAAACTAAAGCATTCTATCCAAATAAACAGCCGTAAGGGAAACTGTAGGCAATCTTTTTAATATTTTCTATTTCTTTTAAAAACTTTACACTTCAAACTTATCTAATATTTGTTGTTGAAAAATACATATAATGCTTATTTGTTCAGCTAACATCTTTAATATATACAAAATCTAAAGTGTTCGAGTGTTCATATTGTTACTGTAATAAGATGCAGTATATATATGCCTGTAGTTTATAGAACACTTGGGTTATGAACTGAAAGGATGGCTATTATGGATGATAATGCTATCTCATACCACTTTCACGTCACTACTTTTAAGATTGCAAAATATACAGATCACACCAGTCGCACACTAACGTATACAAACTCGAGAACATCATACTTCGAACACTTACACCAGCATCTACTGACACACCCAACAGTAAAAAAACCATCATAATCACTCTGATACTTCAACAAAACACAACACTATAACTCCTAGCAACTTCACACCACCATCAAAACAATCTTTGCCACTATCATTAACGCTTCTATTAACATCACGAAGTCAATGAAAATGCATTCAGTGCAGACAGTAGCAACCTAATTAAAGATGCTTTACTATTATGAGCTGAAATCACATTATAGTCAATCTGGCCTTTCATCTTTGGGAATCAACAAAAATAAATACTAAAACATACTAGTTCATAATACATTGTCAGTAAACTCCTCTCTATAAATTTCATTTTGTGTCTAAAGAAAATAGCCATTATTGAATAGGTTTAGTCAACTAGTTTCGTCTTTAATCTGAATTACATAAATGACCGAACCGAAAAGATAGAAGTAGAATGTACCAGGTCACTGTTCATTGAGCTATCTTTAGAAACATTACATAATTGTTTCCAGTGTAGACGATTTAGTTATAAAAAGGTTCAGGACAAAAGTAGTGTTCAGTATTGTACGCTTTGAATGAATGATGGTTTTTCGTTAGTTTGAGTACATGAAACAAGAGTTATATAAGATAGATAAATACATGGCGTATGACATTGCTGAAATGACGTTTAACCGAATATCTCCACTAAAACCCAGCCTCTGCTTTGTATTGAATCAATGACAAAATGTCATGATTTAGTCATAAAGTAAAGTAATGTTTAAAATTGTCTAATTATCTGTTTACCCTTGCTGTGGTTCCTCAACAGTATGCAACTCCATCTATAAGGATTCTTATTCTTTACATGGGTTTCCCTTCCCCCTTGTCATCCATCTCCATATTTATGAGGTGGAAAGTTGCTGTCAGAAGTTCTTTTGTTTCCAATCGTTATTAGCAACAGTGCACTTAACCTGAAGACAAACGAGAAAAAGAAAATCGAGTCCTTTAAATCTGGCCGTAATTGTATGTCTTCCGTAGAAATGATTTAGTTCAACCGCATTACATCGTTTAAGGAACCGTGAAATAAACGGAGATATTAAGTATTTAGCTGAATTTAGTTGAAAAGAAACTTAATAATCGAAATCTTGATTTTCTTTGGCTTCACTTCATCGAAACATTCCATTGTAAATTGCATATAAAAGTCCTCCAAAGCGATTCATTATGTCTAAGAAAAGGCGATTGTAGATGTAACTTAGGCTGACTCCCTTCCCAAGTCATGAACCAGTTAAGGTTGGGCGTTTTACAAACCACTTCACTTTTATATGTGTTAAATATCTTAGACTAAGAATGAATGCTGAGATACTTCTGTTATTATTTCTATTGTAATTGATGTTCTCCGATTGTTTTGACAGATCGAGTGTTTTAGGAAGCATATATAAAAGCCAGAGCATAATAATGTTTATAGTACCTTCAACATTTACAGGGTAACAGGTACAAAAACTATTTTTGCTTTACTTTTTACCACTCATGAAGGCTCCAAGCTTCCCCTTTCTTTCCTTTCTTTTTATTTCTTCTCACGTCTACATTTAAAGAATTAAAAGAGGCTTTTTACATTAAGCACATGTTAGAGACTTGTAAATGGATTACAAGTGTGAAATGTGTGTGCGCGTGCACCCACGCCTTTATGTGGTTATATACCGTGTATATGTAAGTAAAAGTGTATTACTTTCTCTATGTACGAAAAGGATGCCAGGCACATATATCTATATCATCCTCAACTGATGTGTATTTCCATATGGATGGAGGAAACTAGAACATCAAAGACCTTTTGTGTTATTGCAAAATGCCAGACTTAGACGGCAGTGACGTTTACTTAATGAAAACATTAAAAATCATTAGGTTTCCTTTTAGGCTTAACCTGACAGTTCTACTTTCATTTATTTCCCCCTACAATGCCAGTTCTCTCTGTAAGAGGGGGTAGGAAAGTGGCTCATTTGACAAATAAAAAGTTTCAATCTTAATAATATAAGTTTATAGCCTCATATAATCAATAAGATAAATTCCAGTAATACCCACATGTCAGTCATCAAAGCTAACGACTTTCTATTTCTGAGTAGGGGATAGTGAAATAGAAGCCCCTACTAAAGCTTGTCTACAGCCAACAATTTTGGTTACTTTTATCTTAATGCACTTTTTCTTATTGTGTTTCGTCCTTCCTCTTTCGTAAGCCCTTTGACCACTTGCCCTTCTTTATACATTATTATTATTGGTCCCCCAACCCAATCCTTTCGACATTTTCTATTTCACTTCACCTTAATACATCATACTATTGTATTCTTTTTCTTTATTTTTTCCTTTCTATTTTCACTCAAGTTCTTATTCTTCCCTTATTATTTCCTGGCTCTTTTCATTTGTTTGCCTCTGATCTCTCATCCAAAGCTTTCTAGAAGTAAATGTACAGCTGCAGAAAATCACTTTCTCCTCCTTTAATTCACTTCCATTTCCTCATATAACAGTATTTTCTCTACTCATTTACAATCCCTTTTCCACGAACACTTTCTAGTTCCTCTCTAATTGAATGAGGTCCCCTGAAAATTATCCACAAGTATATAAGGAGGTTCACTAGTAAAGTACGTTTGACTTTAGCTTTCAAGTCATGAGTCATATCTTCTAGGACTCTTGAGAGTAAAGCTTTCATCTAATTTTTCCTCCGGCGATGACCAGGAAATACTTCTGAAAGTATGTCCAATAATTTAATAATGTTTAACAATAATAATACCAAATTGTTATCATTTCCATTGGCAGTTCTTCATACTCCTAAAAGTGGATACGATAGATTGCCGCAATAAAAACCTTATAGTTTTTAGATTCGCTCATCCAGATTCTGATATCAACTAGCTTCCAGTATTTAGCCATGTAGTGGGATTATTTCGTTCCACTATATCTTTGCGACGCAATTATACACCAGCCATTTTTTTTCCTGAAGAATAACTAGCAGCAAATATTTTAAAACTATAATTACGTTTCAGCAAAACTGTTTCTCGGGAAATAGAAATCTACGTAACAGAAATATGAATGTAAAATATGTTAAATTTTAAAATAGGAGTAGATTCATTGCTTAATATATATAATAGCATATAAATTCCAATGTAAGCATATAAACTGTATACTTTATGATTTAAACAGTAACATGGGACACTTAGGTACAGCATCTTCTTGCACTGTGATAAAATATTGCAACTCAATTCGTTGCAGAATATGAAACAAAACGTAACTTCATTTACTGCAAACATACACACACAAACTAAAGAATGACAGAATGATAGTTGAAGTCTTAAACAAGCCAAAATCTAGGACATAAGGTGCAGCAATTTAAAAATAAACCGAGGACAGATACTAGTTTTTGAAAAATATTTGGAATGAACAGATAAAATTTTAAACCGGGGTTGATGATTTTATTCGTACCAACATCATATCTTTGCTGTCCACAAAAAGAACGTGACAATACTAAAATGTCACTAACAACCTCTTCATCCAGAAGATGAGATTGAGAAAGTTAAGTAAGTTGATGGACTTAGGCCCGCTATTATTACTAATTAAGCATAAACATAAAAGAGAATTGAGAGGTGTAAGACATTATTACTGAAAGAGAATAAACTCGAACACAGTCGGCTGTTCATTATAACAAGCTTTTAAGCAATGATTTTCTCCGTGTAAACGAATATGCTTGCATTTGTGTGCGTGCAAGCGTGTGTATGTGTGCCTGTGTGTGTGTGTACGTCCGTGCGTGCGTGCGTGCGTGCATGCGTGCATATGAACCAAGGTATGTTTTAGCGGATTGAAGTAACAAAGAGGTATTCGTTGAATGACAACAAATATGCTGAGTCATCAGAACTACAGAAAATCCGTTTGCTTCAGCATTAAGGTGTCATTCCTCATCAACAATATCTTTTTTCTTTTTTTTTTTTTTCATAGTTACTCTGTCCCACCCCATCACTAAGTTGATGACACCTTCATGTTGTGATCTTGTGTTTATCATGTCACAGATTTTGACTGTAGATCAGGAGCTGCAACTGTTTATTAATAGTTCAAGTTTCTTAAATTGTCGTACTATATAATCTTCGTCGTCAAGAGAAAGGTCTGTTTTCCTTTGCATTTCAGCCAGTGATGATGATAGTTCTTTGCTGATAAGTAATAGCGGAATAAGTAATTATTGTTAACATCATCATTATTATTATTGCTATCCTCCTCCTCCTCCTCCTCCTCATTATCATTATTAGTATTAATATCAAGACCGCGAGCTGGCAGAATCGTTAGCACGCTAGACAAAATGCTTAGCGGCATTTCGCCCGTCGCTTCGTTCTGAGTTCAAATACTGTCGTGGTCGACCTTGCCTTTCATCCTTTCCGAGTCGATAAATTAAGTATCAGTTGAGTACTGGGTTCGATGTAATCGATTATCCCCCTCCCCGAAATTTCAGGCCCTGTGCCTGTGGTAGAAAGGATTATTATTATTATTATTATTATTATTATTATTATTATTATTATTATTATTATTATTATTATTATTATTATTATTACTATTATTATTATTATTATTAAGACGGCGAGCTGGTAGGAGCGTTAGCACGCCGAGCGAAATGTCTAGCGGTACTTCGCCCGTCGCCACGTTCTGAGATCAAATTCCGCCGAGGTCGACTTTGCCTTTCGGAGCCGATAAATTAAATACCAGTTACGCACTGGTGTCAATGTAACCCCCCAAATTGCAGGCCTTGTGCCTATAGTAGAAAGGATTGTTATTATTATTATTATTATTATTATTATTATTATTATTATAAAAGCATTGCAGAGGTCAACTTTGTCTTTGTTCCCTCTGGGTTCGATAAAATAAAGTACCACTAAAATACTGGAGCCTAACCCTCTTCCTCGTAAAACTGCTGGCCTTTTGTCAACATTGAAACCATTATTATTGCGGTTGGCCTTACTTTTGTCG
Source organism: Octopus bimaculoides (assembly GCF_001194135.2). Taxonomy (NCBI): domain Eukaryota; kingdom Metazoa; phylum Mollusca; class Cephalopoda; order Octopoda; family Octopodidae; genus Octopus; species Octopus bimaculoides. Next base: position 69,694,028 of record NC_068986.1, on the reverse strand, counting down.
TCGTCGTTGTTGTTACTTCTTGCCGTGACAAGGTGTATTTTTTCAAAAACTCCAGCATGAATTATCTGATATCTTATGAAATCTAAGTGAGTTTTTCGTTTTTTATTTCGTTTGCAATTAACTAAAGAAATGTGAGTGCTAAGTTTGTTTTTCTTTCCTCTTATTAAATGAAACAAAAAATGCTTATATTTTGAACAGTTTTTTTGCGCCAATCCCACTTGCAAACGCTATATGCCATTGAGGTACGCAGCAAAACAGGCAAAATTTGCTGTATTTTGTACAAAAAAAAAAACTCAGAAGCAAAACGTTAGGAAAATATAACTGAAGAAAGCAAGGATGTTTTGGGAATTTTGTTTCCTAACCACATAGTCTCGGGTTCAGTCTCGCTGCGTTGTACCTTGGTCAAGTGTCTTCTAATATTTCCTCGGGATGACCAAAACATCGTGAGGGGATTTGATAGACGGAAACTGAAAGATGCCTGTCACATATGTGTGTGTGTGTGTGTGTGTGTGTGTGTGTGTATTTGATCCCAACCGATGTTGGTGTGTTTACGTCCCTGTATCTTAGCGTTTTAGCAAAAGAGGCTGTAAGAAAACGTACCAGGTTTTAAAAAAACGTCCTGAGATCTTCAGATTGGTGCCCCAGTATAGCTGCAGTCTAATGAACTTACCGAAAATTGACGACTCGCTTAGCAATAAAATTAATAACGCTTAGACAGAAACGTTGTCCCTATTACATAAAGAAAAATAGCTACTTGGTAAAATTTTGCAAGAAATCAAGCGTATTTCTATTTTTGTTGTTTACGACAAAAGTGGAAGTCATCTACATCACCAAAAGTAGCGCGATTTGGTTCATACTCTCGAAGAACTTGCTCTAACTAACGTGTGAAGCAGTTCTTTTAACTCGCCCATTGATCAAAGAAGAACAAAGAGAGCTGGTGTCGAGTTTTAAAACTAAGAAAAGGGCGAAGGGGAAGCTGATAACCCCACTGATGCACTTACAATGGTGCCGTCATATTAAGGTCAGCAAAATATGAGTCATAGTCAAAGGCATTAGCAACAGCATTGACCCTTCTCTCGTCATCCATAGGGAAACGTTGAGAGAGTCGCCCTGACGTTTGGGCAAGTGGGGAGTCAATGAACATTCATATCGTAATAACCTCGAAGACCACAGATGTATACCGGAGTGCTGGTCCCTTAGAAAGAAAGAGCATACGACTGGTGGTTTACAGTAGAAATCCTTTCTATTATACTTGTGCCAGCAAAAGCCACCTGAAGGCTTGAAAGACATTGAAGAGAGTGATACATTCAGAAATAACGATAGCTCCCTTAGACTGCTGCCTCAACAGCGTCACCAGTGGCAAAATCATATCTGATCAGAAGGTGGCCGGAAAACTCGCCCTGTTACTGTCCAAAAAAAGAACGATGGTGTGATCCCTTTCCCAGCTTCACTACCGCAATGATCACAGCTCCAGAAGATTATCTTTTGCCCAGTCCCAGAAACTATCAACGGTTCTGGGACTGGGTCCTTCTGTCATAACAGCGATAGTAATCAATAGCACTACTAATTGCCACCAGTAATCAGACCTGTTCTAGAGAGTTACGAAATGTTCTGCATTTTATCGTTAGGTGACGTGTTAGCTTATAGGCTTGTGTCGAACAGCTGCTGTCATGTCTGGGACGAAACCAGCTATCAGCTTAGTCAGACTGAAAACCAATGCACCACCTTCCATCAGCAAGGAAATGCAACATGCCTCCTCTCCTTGATGGCTTTAGTGGAGTCGTCTGCACAGTTTGCAGACTGGCATTTTTCTTTCTATCCAAGTTCACATGAATTTCTTCAAATAGCACTTGAGGAGAAATGTGCTGGTAGAGAGAACAGTGCTGAATTCTAGTGTTTTTTAGGAATGCAGGTGGTAGTTGCAAGATAGATGAAGCTGAATGACTCTACCTTGTGTATGCTTCTCTATGCAGAAGAAAAAACCTGGATGAGAGCAATTTTAATTTCTCTTTCCTCTAAATTATCCTATATGTCTTTCCTCCTTGTTCGAAAGAGATTTTGTTGAGACTTTAATTATGTCTTCTCTTGCTTTTGCTGTAGTCTTTTACTCGATGTACTTTTGTGACTGTACTTAGTCCTTGTAATGTCTTTAAGGTATTATGTTTTATGGGCCAATAAGAGAATTGTTTATTATCAGGCGTCGAACTGGTAAAATCATTACCGCGCCGGACGAAATGCTTAGCGGCACTTTCAACTCTTTATGATCCGAGTTCAAATTCCACCGAGGTCGACTTTGCCTTTTATTCTTTCAGGATCGATAAAATAAGTACCTGTCGTGCACTGGGATCGACGTAACAGATTAGCCACTTCCCCGGAAATTGCTGGCCTTGTGCCAAAATTTGAAACTAATATTTAGTAAACTCATAAATATTCCAAGTTCGAACCTCACTCAAATTCCATCTAATCTTCCCTCTTTGTGGTTAGTAAAATAATATACCAATGAAGAAGTAACAAATATGTGAACGACTGTTTCCTCTTTCAAAATGTGTAGAATTATGTCTCAGAAATAATCGTTTTAGTTGTTGAATGCTCGTAAGAGGAACTGAGCTCAGGTGAAGCGAACAATATTTGCAGACTGTCTGTAAATTTAACTTATATATATTTCCGCATACACCTGAAAGAAACTGACTAAAATTGTTTATAAACGTGTGTAATTGATTACAACACATGCATACACACAGGCGCACGCACGCATACATATACACATACACATATACATATATGTATACATACATACTCCACCCATGCATATATATACATTGACACATACGTAAACACACACATATACTTACAATCACACACACATACATACACAACAAATCCACACACGCGTACACATGTTTATATATATATATTCTCTATTCATATATACTTGCACACATACAAATGCATCTATCCATATATTATAGGTATGTGTGTGTGTGTGTGTGTGTGTGTATGTGTGAAGTGCAAATATGCTATATTCTTCTCAACTCCTCAGTGCTTGACTAATGAATGAAACAACACTTCAAAGATCATCACTCTTACTTGTCAAATGTTTGAGTCATCAGTATTTATCACGTGACTATCATAAATTCTAAAACTTTTTAACGTAATTCGAGTGACTGAATTTTCTTTTCTCTATTTTCCCCTATATATCAAGCGAACCAAACGATCAACAGTATCAAAAGACGTGAATGGAAAGTGAAGGGGAGAAACTTCGCTCTTTATATTCTTTATTATTCTTTCTTTTACTATCACCAATATGCCAAAATGTTTGCATGTCTGGATCACTGTGTGAGTAATAGTGTGTATCATAGATTAAGGTCCTACGAAACTTATAAGTTAAAAAATGTTCTTCATGCAAGTTGAGTCATATCAACGGTGAACTGTGGGTTTTCAGCCGTGAACATTTGCCACATCAGTAGAGTAGAAACTATTTTTACAAGACATCTTTAACTCTTTCATGAGTCAACATATTCAAAACAACAATTTAATTTCTCATACACACAAAAGCTTTTTATTTATTTATTTGATTGATTTATTTTCTGATTCCTAAAGTAAAGGAATTTGTCTTGAGTTCGAATATCTCTTAGAACCGTATGGCATAATTCATTATAAGCTGGACTTCAGCCAAACAAATGAGTCTAGAAAATATGTGCTACGCATATATTGCTTTTGCCTAACATTTTTCTCGCAGGGTTAACTCTGATCCTCCCATTATTATTATTTTTTTTTTTGACATTACTTAATTGGTATTAGCTAAACACATTATAATGTATTAAGGTTTTCCCAGATCTTTCTTTGTCACGCCAAAAGAAATAATTATAACTCCAAATAGATGGGCTTGGATTTCGACATGGGTAATTTCTAGCCTGTTTGACGTACTAACACCAAATGGTTTCTCTCTTTCTCTCTCTCGTTTTTCTATATATGTGTATGTATGTATGTACACATACACACACACACACACACACACACACACACACACACACACACACACACACACACACACA
>NC_068986.1:69687831-69689141 GCF_001194135.2 Octopus bimaculoides | reverse complement strand
TAAGTACTAGGCTTCCAAAGAATAAGTCTTGGGGTCGATTTGCTCGACTAAAGGCGGTGCTCCAGCATGGCCGCAGTCAAATGACTGAACCAAGTAAAAGAATAAAAGAGTATATATATATATATATATATATATATATATATATACATTAGAGGTCTATAAAGTTAAAAAATATAATGGAAGATCAACTGTTTATTGGCTAAATCGTTAACATATTTTCTTACGGACGAGTAGGTAGCGAACGCTACATTGTATTGGTAAGCTCCCGGCAATTCGAATCCACAACCTCATTTCAAATTTTGTTTGAAGTCAAACGACTTCACGAATGTCACTAGAGAAAGATGTTGTTAAAGACTTCAACAGCACAATATTTCAATTCTGCCACTCCCCATGTACACATAGTTTTTACCTCGCTAAAAATTAAAAACCAATGTTTTAATATAGTTAGACATAAAAGCACTCTCACCTGGCAGTCTGTAATATAAGTAGATTGTAAAAACTCTTACCTGAAAGAAAGCAAAGAAAGACTTCGTAAGAAAACAAATATATTTCGTCAAAATGACAGAAAATCAAAAGAGTATATCACAATTTTATTGGAGATGAGTCTCCCCAAACCCAATCATCTGAATACATACAAGGATGTATATATACATATATGAAACACAATGTGAATAGAGTGAAATTTCCAAAAAATCAAGTGTTTTAAGAGTTGCAAGTATTGTATACAAGATAATAAATACATTGCTTTGATCTAAGAAGACTGGTAATTCCTCTAAGGCTAAACTAACATTATCACATTCAACAGTGATTTACAGGACATCTAAAGTAAATATATTCCAATTTATTGGAATAATAAACACCAAAATACAAAATATATAAATTGAAACGGTAACGCTAAACCATAAATATGCATTTCTGTTTCGTGTTTTGCAACATTAAAAATACAGCCTTACAATATGTTCTTAATAGTTTACTGTGGAGATTTTCTCATTTGTTGATATTATTTATTGTATAAATGAAAGTGTACAAAACCGAAATAAAATAAAGGTTATGTCATTTTTAAGGTTTGATTAGAAATCATTTAATGGCTACATGTGAAATAGAAAGCAGATCGCAGACCGGGATCGTAGCAAACCTATTTGTATAGCAACGCTTGTTCAATAGTATATTATTCACGAAATATTGTGTAAATGGCTAGTTATAACGATTTTCAGCTAAAGCTAGTTCTATAAGCGTTCTGATGTACTGCACAGTCTGTTATTTCTTAATGGTATCGAATTATATATATATATATATATATATATATATAT
>NC_068986.1:69681356-69687321 GCF_001194135.2 Octopus bimaculoides | reverse complement strand
TATATATATATATATATATATATATATATCCAAATTTAGGGAATGGTGTAATAAAATTCGGGCTACTTATGTCTCCTGGCTAGCAGAATTTCGGAAGTAGTAATTACTCAAACAACGGGTACTCCACTAGCTATTCATCAGGCCAAAGATACCTTAGTCAAATGAAGGTTATATTATCGTTAAGGGATCCCATATTAACTCGCTAGAAATTTGATCTACTGCATTCCTTAAATTTGGATTTTTATTCGCATTCAAGCAACCCCAACTCTTAACCATGAACTATAAAATAACTTTTTTCAGCTTATCGAACTTCGATATGGGAAAAATTTTCAGTCTTCTACCCCAATAAACCACTATTGTTCCTGAAAGTTGTTTTTTTACCTTCTACTGACTTCTCGAAGTTTACTAACTTCCTATATATATAATGTATATCGATTAAAGATATCAACAAAACAAACTCCTATTGCTTTACTGTAAATATTCGCTTTAGGGTAAAGCAAAATAACGCAATATAAATGTTTAGTGTTGTGTGCTGATGTTGCCTTGAGACTTTCGCTTGCTGCTTTCAAAAAGAATGAAATCTTTCGCAGTCCCAAACATCTGGGAACTATTTTATAAGTGATTAAAGCAGGAGATCAGAATTAATCCCTCGTGTTTACAATAATATTACGAGAATAATTAGCTTATTTAATGCAAATTTTAAAATATTACTTGCAAAATAAGATGTACTTGTAATGTGTATTAAATGTAAACCTTAACATGGATATATAAACAGGAAAGAAAGGCAAAGTCCTTTACGCACTTACTTTTCTGTTTGTGTATAGAAACTATAACTATATGTAGTCATTCAGTATGTATATATTTAAATATAACTGTATTTTTCACAACGTCCTGAACGCAATATCATTTTAAATATTTGTTATGCGCTAAATCAAATATATTTACACGTATTTCTAAACTATTTTCGTAATCAATATGTTTTTGTATGACACAATTCTGCAGTTCAGTTAGTAGATTCCTAAAAGTTTACAAATATAACTTTATAGCCGTGTATTTATTGGGAGTAATCCAATGATATGTTGAGATATCATTCAATTTTAGATCTTCTTATAGCGTATGTAAAAGAAACCGTCCTAGTGGCAACTATCCATCTCCAAGTAAATACGTATAATTAACACTGACACGAACAAAAACCTCGCCAGCAACGCATCTACAGATACGAGAAAGGAAATAGAACTCTTTGGCGTACGGCTTTACAGCAAACTGGGTGATTTGGCCAGCGAAGACTCACCTTCTTAGAAATATTTACTATTAAAAATTCGAATAATAATTCATATATTGTTCTATGTATTGATTAACTACAAAATTCTCGTCCACATTCTTTTCTGTGTGAATACATCTAAAACTATGTTGGCTGCACAATCGTCAATAGAAATTCATAAAGCATTTAAAGATTGAGCCACAGACAAAACAAATACATTTTTTAAGTCATTTCATAGAACACAAACTAACGTCTCCTTTTTTAAACTACAACAATGTCTTGTAGACTTACTGTGGCGCCTGTTTTTATTCCAAGCTTTCAGTTATCGTATTTCTCATTATATTCATTTAATTCATATTATGAATTGTTAAACAAAAAATGATAATAGAGAAAAATGTTTTGAAACAACAACCCCTACCCACGAAAACAAAGAGCTACTATGGTCAACACTAAGATCTGTGATGGAATAACAAATATATACAGAGGGCGATGCAATAAAAAATCAATACAATCAACAGTGACTGCGTGGCCAATGATTGATGGTTTTGGTGCAGATTCCATACACTTTTAGATCGAATTTCGTTTAATATCTGAAATATAAATTACTAGTATCACCAAAGTATCAGCGTATTTGTGATGATGGAATGAGATGCCAGCTTTGAGGTCATGTGACAAAGGTATGTTGTAAACAAAGCCGACTCTTACAATATAATAGACCCATTAGGGCACCAGTAATCTTGACCCATCTTTGAATTATTCAGCTTTGGGATTTTCAGGCGTTATACTTCCTGTATTTGGAAAATTATAAAATACACGTAGGTTCAAACGGAGAAAATATATAGAGGAAAATATTTAGTGGATTTCCCTTTCGTACTGCGTATCTCATAGAAGTTTAATAATAACGTTTCACTTGGAAACAACCTTGCTAGTTACTGTGATATATGTATAGTCCATAAACGTTCATTCTATCATAGTATCGATGCTTTTAGATAGGTTACAATATACGTACAAGTTATTGTGGCGGCAACAGACATTGATGCTCATATTACAGCAAGGTTTATTGATACTGGAAAGCATGCTCCTTATTAATTCAGAATAATTGTCTGCCGAGAAGTTTTTGAGAATCAGAACAAACTAAGACGATGCTCAAAATCCACAAAACTCTATAAAGCAGGGGTTGTTCTCTTTTTATCTTTTATTATTTACTTGTTAAAATCATTGGACTGCAGCCATACAGGAGCATAGTCTTGAAGGATTCACTCGAACAAATCGCCACCAGTTCGTATTTTTAAGCCTGGTACTAACTTTATCGGTCCCTTAAGCATAACCTTTAAGTTGCGGCAACTTAAACAAACCAACACCGGTTGTTAAGCGTTGGTGAGGGACAACCATGAACACGAAGGCACAGAACCCAGACAGAGACATATACGCTCCGGGGTTATAATAGAAGACATTTACCCAAAGTACCACCCAGTCGGACTGAGCCCATTAAAATTCATTACTTAAAGCTTTTCCGTGTTCATTTCAATCCTTTTGCAACATAAACACCTAAAACCAACAAGTTTCTTGTTCAATACCTTTACCAGTTACTTCATTAGGCTTAAGCTTGGATTGTAATGGTGTAAGGAGGATTTTTTTCTCAATCAACCAAAAAGTTCATTGAGGACATTTCAAAGACCACTCACAATTTTTCCCATTAGTAATCTTTGGCTCTACTCTCTCAAAGACAGAAAAAAAAAAACAGTGATTTCATTTCACCCTTTCACTGGTTAAGAATAAATTTTACCACCTTTAGATTCATGCAAATTACCAATTAATGACTTAACAGTGGACGTACTTCCTAATTTTGTGTGGTATGAATATCAAGGTTTATTACCATCACAAAAATTTAGATCGATTCCAGAAAAGCATAGTAATTTAAGTGAAGAGCAAGGGAAAAGATTTCATGGCAGCATAAAAACAAAGACAAAAAGGTATGAGGAAAGGTGGGATGCATACATGGTAGCAGATTACTTTTGGCCATTTAGTAGAAAGACTGATCTAGCAAATCTCCCTCTAGAAAGTTCTATAATAAGCTTTTCATATGTTGAATATGTGATCATCATTTACAAGTAAATATAAATACTTTATATTTACTTCTATGTTACAATTACTATTGACTCTAATGTTGCTGATATTTTTGTTATCATAACTGATCATGAATTAATGAGTGTTGATAAGCAAAGCTGAGGATATTTTTTCTAATTGTTTCCCCAAATATTTCCAAGAATATGTCTAACCTTTTAGCTGCTTATAAATATAAGGGGATCACTGGGATCGCTTACTGCATGTTCTTGGAGAAGCATCTTACCACTTTATATGATGATGATTCGAACGGTTACATCATCACATGAAAGGAAGTGCAGCGTCTTCAAAATTATAACGAGTGCAGCATAATCGGTACCACATTTCAAATCAGCACTCCGAAAACACCCGATAACAAGTCTAACATTCAAGGCATTAGAAGCGTTTTTTTTTTCTCTTTGCAATGTAATGAAAGCAACAAAAGAGGGTTAGGGTATAATAGCAACAAGTAAAAAAATACTGGAGTTGTGTTACAGTTGTAAGTTTCTTTGACAGATTATGTTATGAGAATGAGAATAAAAATAAAGGGTTATGTAACGTTAGATCTTTTTTCCTTTTAACACGCCCAAATATTCAATTGTTTTGATTTTTTTTCTTTAAAATTTAGCACATTTGCAAAAAAGAGAGACTGAAGTCTGAGTATCATCAGCACCCTTATAACGAAATAAGAATTTTAAAGTAATAAAGTTGGAGGTTTGGCTTAACTCAGTAATTGGATCCATACCCTGGAATGGAATTGCCGCAATCATATCTTCTACAATGTTGGTCACAACAAACCGATATATTTTAAATTGACCACTATCTACAAATTATTACTACTATAATATTCTAGATTATTGCTCTCATCGGGAAGTTATTTATGATGAATTAACGTACTACGCATTAATCCAAACTATTAAAAACATATTAAGTTTTTCAACGATATTTTCGGTCTGATAGACTAAGACAATAACCACAAAATATAGCTTTATATTAAATACGCAAACAGTAGTAGAATCTGAGAAAAAATAACTCTAAAGAAAGTAATTATCAGCATTTATTTATTGAGCCAGTAAATACTTTAAAATTATATTTTACAATAAAGTTTCACTTCAGTTCTACCCCCAGTCAGACAATAAACCGCCTTCAACGCAAAACAGAAAATACACAACAGAATAAAGTTAATAGCTCAATTAACACAAACAAGTTTTTTACAAATAAAATATGAGGATTAAAAAAGAAAAATGCTTTTAGTTATTTATTCAGTTCGATAGTGATCGACAAGAGCAGAGTTCATTTGGTGGCTGACATTCAAACGCAATGTCAATCCTTAATAACAATCCATGCACGCCTTTCAGTTCATAAAAGCATGTATTATTATAACTTAGAAGCAACATTATTTCCCCCAAACGCCCACATATACTGACTTCCAACTCCTTCGCTGTCACGATACAGCTTATTTTCATTTTTGAAAAAGATAATGGAGAATATTCCACACTTTGCAATCATGTGTTCGTCAAATAAATCGACACTCTCTTTAGCTTTCTTGTCATCTGAAGTCATTAGACAAAAATTTAAAATATTGTCAATACTATAATTTCAAAAACTAATAAACCTAACGCAAAGATAAAAAGCAATGTTCGTAATTGAAACAATTGATTAACTCCTTTCTTTTTCATTTGATATTCAAATTTGAAACTTTCAGTAGCATATTAAAACATTCATTACTTCTCTTTTTTATACAGTACAAAAGGATCAAATAAATATTTATTTATTTGAACAGTTTACAAATCAAGATGTTCTCGATATTTCTTCTTTGGTTGAGATAAAAGATTTAAGGTGAAATTTTTCAAAACGTCAAAATGTCATTTACAAGGTCAAAGATGGGAAGATTTCTCCTAGTCTGTTTTCTTTTTTATGGAATTCTACTATTAGATTTAGATTGATCTTCAAAGCAAATAGCTTTACTTTCTGTTTTAGATATTCAATCTAGTTTTTATAAGCGAACTTTAGTCTCGATGCAAGTGTTGAAGTATTTGGCATCATAAAACCTCTACGTACTCATATAATGTGCTAGAAATAGCTGCCAAATCTCCTTCAAATTATACGCGTACCACCTTAAAAAGGGACACGTTAGATATGTGTAGGATGCAGTTGGCTGTGCTTGAAATATAAAACACAGTCATGGCTGCAATGCTACAGATCTGTTGTATCAGAGCTGACCTGGATTTAAGCAACAATAGCAACAGTATGAACAAGTGAAAAGAAGGTAGGTTGATTCTGAAATGATCCACACAAAAATGTCAAAAACGACATTTACTATTATTTCAAATGCAAGGTCTTATGCCGAATAATTATAGCATTAGTTCAAATTCTCAAAAGATGAGTCTTACTATGTATTAAAAAACAGAAAGAATATTCATAAAATTTGGTTCTATTCTGCTTTTATCATAATGGATTCTATTTGCTATATTTTAACTGTCTTAGTCATACACTACGTATTTAGTTCTCACATATATTTTAGTTCATATATATATATATATGTGTGTGTGTGTGTGTGTGTGTGTGTGTGTGTGTGTGTGTGTGTGTGTGTGTGTGTGT
>NC_068986.1:69678490-69680971 GCF_001194135.2 Octopus bimaculoides | reverse complement strand
TATATATATATATATATATATATATATATATATGTAACGGATATTAGTTATATCTATCGCACTCTACAACATATGCATTCCTCCGTTACATACTAGACTTTTGACTATATATTTTATAATAGCTAGAAGTTTGTTGAGATGTTTTCCCTGCAATTCTGTTTAAGACCAAAAATTATTTTTGTAGAACGCATTGCATATGTATAAGAAGATACATTTAGCAGCTGCAAATTGAATTCGTTCAGTATTATTGGCGCTTGGAATCTTGCGGAATTTTCTGGAAACAAATTTTGTAAATCTGTTAGTAATTGTTTGTTACTATTCCGAAATGTTTGCGCAGTTTTCATATAATTGTGATAAAAGGCAGATTCTTGTTATTTTGTAGGAGAATGTTGATTTTTCAGTGATAAAGATTGTGTTGGTAGTAGCTTAAAAAATATCAGAATTGCATTTATGCAGTAAAGTCTGTCGACTTTACTATCTATCACGTTTATAAAATAGTACAGTGCGCAAATACCTCTCTACAGTTGCATTTTTTTCCTCTAGATACCTTTATCTTTTATCATTTACTTGTTTCAGTCATTAGACTGCGGCCATGCGGGAGCACCGCCTTGAGGAATTTTAGTTGAACTAATCGACCCCAGTATTTTTTAAAGCCTGCTGCTCATTCTATCGGTGTCTTTTGCCAAACTGTTATGTCGCTGGACGTAAACACACCAACACTGGTTGTCAGGCGGTGGTAGACACACACACACACACACACACACAAGAGCTTTCTTTCAGTTTCCGTCTACCAACTCCACTCAGAAGATTTTTCGGGCCGAGGCGCATGGTGCTACGCAGTGAGAGTGAACCCGAAACCATGTAGTAGGGAAGCAAACTTCTTACCACACAACCACACCGGAGTCTATGTCGATGATATATCCTCATACTTAGTTGTTCTCGTAAGACGTTAGACTATATTATCTGACTGTCAAATAGACTATGAAATAGAAGATCAGGATGATATCTGCTCTTTTTCTCACTCCCCTCTCACTCACTCTCTCTCCTTCTCTCTCTCTCTCTCTCTCTCTCTCTCTCTCTCTCTCTCTCTCTCTCTCTCTCTCTCTCTCTCTCTCTCTCTATCTATCTATTTATTTATTTCTGCTTGATTTTTGTCTAAAAGTTTTAGAATAGTTGTCCATTAACACCACCTTCCACTGGAAAACTACCTGCATAATTATTTATGCATTACAGCTGATCGCTACCATGAAAACCCAAGAGATGAAATCTCTCGTTCAAACAAGAGATGCAGTAAAGGAGAAGAAAAGCCAATGCCAAGCATTTCCAAAGGGTTGTAACAGTTACCCAGTCACAGACCTGGTGATGAACTTTAAAAGAAGGCGCTCGCGTTCTCGTTAGAGGTGTTTGCAGAGGGGAGTATGGTAACACACATAGCATGTAACAAATGTTACATGCTACTTGTAAACTGTACAAGAACGTTTTAAAATGTATATTTCTAAGTATGACTTCTTTTCTTAAAGAAAAATAACATTTGGAAAGCGGCATAATGTAGATATTATAGTAACCACTTTTGAAATGTTGAAATTTTGAGGTCACCGAAGGCTTTTATAAAAAAATCATCCTGACATCAACAATGGACAAGTGCTGTGCTAAGTGGATAATATTATAAAACTAGTAACTTGCCCGTGTCACAACTTTCCTCTGCAAATAGCGCATGTCAAAGTCTACCTCGTTCTCTATTTTACTCCTACGAATGGATTTTTAGATCCGAAGCAATAAAGCAAGTGAGCAAATCGTCGTTTTTGTTTTAATTTTGGTGTTCAGTCTTCTATTTTCAACGTGTATCATGGTAGCTTTCTCTTTCACTTTCTATCTGTGTGTGTGTGTGTGTGTGTTTCTTTGTGTGTGTGTGTATGTGTTTATGAATGCATATACATACATACATACATACTTACTTACATAAGCGTGTGTTTGTGCGAATATATGTATTCATATATGCATACGTTTACAAATAGATATACATATAAACCGACATACATATACGTACATACATAAAGATACGTATATACATGCACACACACAGACAGACACACACACACACACACATATCACACATAAATACAAGATACATACACGCATGCAAGCATATATATTCTGTTTTGTTACTGCTTTTTTTCTTTGTTTACTCTTCTCAGTCTTTATCCTTTCTTTCTTTCTTTCTATCTGACATCTTTAACTTCAACCAAAGTTTCGGTTTATTTATTACACTATTATTTCACTTTATTTTCTTTCATTTACTTCACATTTTAGTCTCGTTTTATCGTTTTCGGTAACATTCTTTTTCCTTGCACTTTGGTTTAGCTCAAACTTTCTATTTTGCTTATTTTTTCATTTGTTCTTTCATTCAATTTTTCATTCTGTCACTCGCATTCTCACTCGCACATTCATTACCTCCGTTTGCGTCTGTGTGTGTATATATAT
>NC_068986.1:69677134-69678377 GCF_001194135.2 Octopus bimaculoides | reverse complement strand
TATATATATATATATATATATGTATGTATATATATGTATGTATATGTATGTATATGTATGTATGTATATATTTTTATTCTTAGTTTTCATATACATATTTTTTATCTCTTAATCGAAATTTTCCACGGCCAATCTTTCTCTTTCTTGTCCCTCACATTTTTATATTCCCCTTTTTCTTTAACATTCTCAAAGAAAATATAAATAAATAAAATAAATCAAGGTTACGAAAGAAGAATAACATCTGACCTTTACAATCTATGCCATGTTTTCCCTGAAGCCAACGAAAGACTGAAAACATTATTATTTCAATTAGAAATATGGCCTAGCAAAGGTGAGTTGTCGACCGAGGAAAACAAAGACAGTGCAGATGTCTAAACAAACTGTCGCGGCAATAATTCAGTGTGGATTCTAATTATCTCATACATATTTATATCTCAATTAACACCCATATTTGATGCTTCATAGATATGCATATATCTGAAGAGAAATACATCACCATACATATCCGCACAAACATATATGCATGCATATAACAATAGTAATATGCACATTGGTGCATAGATGCATGAATACTTGCAAGTGCATATACAAATGTGCCCACATTCAATTATGTAGTCATTTATATTCACAAGAAATTTTATGCATAAATTACACTCGCACATACATGCATACACATACAAATACATATTCTCTCTCTTTTATTCTCTCACGATCTCTCTGTGCGAGCACACACGCGCGCGCACACACGCGCGCGCACACACGCACACACACACGTATACACACACACACACACACACACACACAAAGAGGAATGGAAGGAAAAATAATATCTATTGTCTGTATACATCGGGAAACAAATCAAAACTGGCATAAACAGACGCAGACATCCGTACAGGCACATATGTTTACCTAAGGGTTTCAGGCCACAACTAGAGTTATACACGTATATTTGACATGGCATAAAAACAAGGATAAATGCAATAGAAATATGCAGCGTGTGTAAAATTTGCAGACATATTTCTGAATAACAAAACATACATAAGTTCATTCTCGCCAGAACATTATTATTATATTTTTTTTCGGTTAAAATAATCTCAAATAGCATATTTTTACTTTAAACTAATCGGCTTATGTACTTCTATTGTATCGTCACGCATATAAGTCCATGAAGAGAAGATAATTCTGAATGTGTTTGTGTGTGTGTGTGAGTGTGTGGGTGGGTGTACGTGTACGTATATATATA
>NC_068986.1:69672743-69676950 GCF_001194135.2 Octopus bimaculoides | reverse complement strand
TATATATATATATATATATATATATATGTATGTATGTATGTATGTATGTATATATGTATGCATGTGTGTGTGCGCGCGTACAGAGATATATATGTGCATTCTGTTTTGTGCGTATGTTGGCGAGTTTAGAAATAGTTAAATTACTTAGTATATTTTATTATAGAAAGAATTGTTTACTTTTACTACAGTTCGTATTAAATAACTGCTTATATTTAACCTCCACTTGTAACTTGAGTTGTCTATCCCTCATATTTTTCTCTGCATAATGCCAATTCTGTACAATATATTTCAGATCGTTGCCATTATATCCAGTTTTAAAGCTTAAACATTTAATAAAAACAATTTATGAAATTAATCCATAAGCTATTTAAATATTTTATAAACATATTAAGTGCTTATATTGTTAACTGTGTGTAAGTGTGCGCTTCAATTATCGCAACAATTGCGCGCACACACACACACACACACACATACACACACACACACACACAGGTTAATACACATGCATATATGAATTAATAAAGGATATTTCTCAATTGTGTAACTAACTGTTCTGAAAAAGAAACACTTTCACTATAAATTTTTTCATGCTCCAATTTTATATTGATACCTCTTAGTTCAAAACTTTTAAACTTTTAGTTAGAAATACTGATATCCGTCATGTTGGTGAATACTATCTCCACATACTCGTTTTGGTAACCTATTTCGAACGGTAAGCTTAAAAAATCTGCCTCTCAGTACTAATAAGACATACGCTGTAAACTATAATCTACAATTTGAATTCGTTAAACTCGTGAAAATAATACCACGTTTTACAAATTTTCATATTTTTATTTCGATGTATAACTTTATAGTTCTTATAATAGTGTTTCATTGTCTTAAACACTTTGATTTTCTTTGATTTCAATCCATAATTAAGATTGATTACAGCATAACACTCGAACATCGTACAAAATTACTCGATTAATTGATTTTCTAGATCAGCAATCTCTTGATTCAGAGTAGCAAAACAACTTCATAAGAACTTACTTAACTGTACTCATTTATAGTTCTTATAACTAAATTGTTACTCACTAATTTAAAACATCTGGGGACTATTGCTGAAAAGGATGGAGAGAATCTGTCTTGCTGATCTGCAAATACGTTGAGGTTCATTTCAAAGAAGTCACCCGGTTGATCTTAGATACATTCAACAAGCCACAGGATTCACATTAGTGTTTTACAAAACGATGCAGCAATCTGAGCAGTCTTGGATATCGAGGTCCTCAAATCTGGTGCCTTAAACTAGAAACGAACATGGTTCGAGTTGTGTCACGTTCACTGTACCTCTGGATTTCACGATCCATAATAAATTAATAAATAAGGATTTTTGCTAACATGACTGAACGGAAACGTGTAGCACAAAAATAGAAATATGAAAACTGCATTGAACTAGAATTTAAAGGTAAATTTTAACTAAGAAACATACTACAACACGTAATTGGCATTATTTGAATAAAAAAGAAAAGAAAAGAATTGAAGAAGCTAGAAATAAAGCATACTGAAATAAGCTATGTTGAATAATGAATCTGTCAAATATTTTGTTTACTAAATTGAATTACATTCTGCAGACAATCAGTTTAATATAAAATAAAAGAAACAGTGCATTTTAAGATATCTAAACTAGACGTTTTCTATTTAGGTTTCTACTTAGATATATTTTTGCATAGCTTCATGTACAAATACAATAAATGAGAATAAGATAGGTTCGTGTCACAGCATGGCCGCAGTCTAATGACTGAAACAAGTAAAAGATAAAATATTTTAAAAAATGCCTTTCTGTGAATGTTTGAATGTATAAGTGAAGAGAACTGTCTACAAATGAAATTCTATTACCATGCCTATTCTTAAGATCTTACTCTTTATGGGTAAAAAGCCTGGCAACATGACAATTTTCTTGTTCTGTGACTGTTGGACTCTTCAACCGGGGTGCCACATGCTGTGACACCTTCTCTAGCTACAACTTGGTGTGCTCAGCTGCCCGCTCAGGCTCCGCTACTCGTCAGGTTGAGAAAAGCAAACTGTTAAAGTATCAGTCGCTATCTGACAGGTTTACTAACGGTCGAGCCCGTGGCAGTAGAGACCTCCGTCAGTTTCGTCCTAGGGACCATATCCCTGCTCACCGCTGTTGAGGAGATGGTTATCCACGAGTGCGAGCCCCGTAAGTCAGAATGGCTGTTCCAGCGCACCTCCCTCGCCATCCTCCGCTGGGACCATGAAGCGGTATGAATTATAGGAAATTGAAAGAATTTAAGAATTTCGTATCTATCTAATGTTTTGTCAGCTGTCTCCTTATAATGTCTTTTGATTAGGCATACAAATAAAGAAAGCATGGGAAGTGTATTTTTTTATGCCTGTCCCAATTGTGAACATGTTATAATTACAACCACTATATTATTAACGTTTTAAAAATCTAATTTTAAGAGTCTTATGCTGTTCGTTGTAGTAGATGAATATCTCAACAAATGAAATGAAAAATTTAGTCATATCAAAGCGTTACATCGTGTTGTAGTAGACTATTTTATCCCACTATCACAGTAATTCATATCTCCCTGTTATATCTTCACTAAGCACGATAACATAGCGTAAGGCAAACAAGTGATAATGATGATGATGATGATGATGATGATGATGATGATGATGATGATGATGACGACGACGATGACGATGACGACGACGATGATGATGATGATGACGATGCCCCAATTCTTATCTATAACATTAATAGAGGTAGTAAAGGGAATATGCTGAAATTGGTCAAATCAAATTATTGTATTTGTCAAAGTAAAAAAAAAAAAAAAAAAAAAAAAAAAAAAGAGATATAACTAAACCTACTGTAGATACATATTTATAATCCCAATATAAATAGCCTATCCTTTTGGCAATCTAGCGTCTATATATCAATTTACAAAATCAATTACATAGCATAAAATGCTGAGTCCATATCCAGCCAAGACAGAATTTTGACCATGTGTGTGCGTGTTTACATTTACGATAAAAATAATAACGATTATAATAAGGTACTCCATCCTCTGAAAGGGAAGGATTTCCCCTACTTTACGCCAGAGCCTGTCTGCTTTTAGCCGACTGTTTTGAAGATCGGTCCGGTAGATAAACGACGAAAAGAATATTTAAAAGCAGCGGCAGCTCAGAATAAGGAATTTCGTTTTTCACTGACTGAGTTACTCGAGGAAAATAGGGAATATTTTACACATCTCCAATGTAAAATAAATATTGTTGTAGTTCATGATTTAATAAAAAGATCATAGGTTTCTGCTAAAATAAATACAGCAATAATTAGGGATTTCACAGACGAATCGTGGCGATCTATTAAAGTAAATATTACTCCAGTTAATGATGTGATGGAAGGATTAGAGAAGGTTTTAATATCTCCCAATTTATTCTGATATCTTGTTTTCTTAACCCTCTCCCTCTATCCTTACCTCACATTTTCGTTATGCATTGTCCAATACTCTCTTTCTTTTTTCTACCTCCCAAAATTTCTAACTTATTTCTCTTTCTTTCTCATTCCCTCTTCTCCCTATTTCTTCTCCCTATTTCTTCTTCTTCTTATTATTATTATCATTCTTCTTCTTCTTCTTCTTCTTCTTCTTCTTCTTCTTCTTCTTCTTCTTCTTCTTCTTCTTCTTCTCCTCCTCCTCCTCCTCCTCCCCTAATCTTTCTCTCGAAGTTTCTATTTTCATTTTGCCTTCTATCACACACATTTTCTTTATACTCCCGTTTGGTCGACGCCCTAATATATTCAGCTATATATTTTTCATGCTATTTATTTCTATACGTAACTTCATATTTCTGCTGATTCGTAGTCGCCTTCCAACATCGACTTACTGAATCGAATATTGATTTTTTAAAAATCGATTATATTTTTAATTGCACTTGACTGTACGTATTGCCAAACCAGATTTTTTTCTTATGAAAACGTTAAGTCGACTTACACAAATATACGCATTCGCACACGCACGTGAGATACATTGAAATACACTGTTAGATGTACAATGCAAGACTTTGTTAATTTATAATTACAAAATAATTTTCAGCTAAAATGTGTAGCAATGTGTACGTGTGTTTTATTGACATGATTTCTTTTTAAATGTGTGTGTATGTGTGTTTGCTTTTAGTGATTATATCCATATACATGCGTATATAT
>NC_068986.1:69656272-69672675 GCF_001194135.2 Octopus bimaculoides | reverse complement strand
ATGTATATATATATATATATAGATAGATATAGATATAGATATAGATATATATATATATACATATATATATATATTGATATATATGCGTACATATAGATATATACATGTTATATATGCATGGACATACTCACACGCAAATATATGTACGTATGCATGTACGTATGTATATGTATATATATAAAATCAGCTGTATTATTTATACTATAAATACCAGCTACTTCTTTCGAATGTGTTCATACCTTGTGGAAATGGGTTAAATTGATATGTATAAGTATGGAGAAAGATAAGTCAGCAGAATGAAGAGAAAAATGCGATTTAGTGGTTTACGTGTCTTTCTCAGGTATAACAATATAAAGTAAATTGCTTCGAATGAATATAAAAAAATATTTGGTGAACACGGTATTGGTTTTACGTTCTTTATCTTTAATCACAATCTGTCAGGTGATGTTAAAATAAACGCTAGTCGAAGAAAAACTAAAACACTTGAGTTATTTCAGTTAATCTAAAATCTTGTTGAATAATAAAGAATTTTTTCTCCTCAGAAAAGTAAACAAGGAACTATTTTCACCAAAGAATAGGAAAAACAAAAGTGTCATGCGATTGATACAAAACACGATATATTCAAAACTCAAAAATGTTCTAAGTCTATTCCCAAATAAGCTTGCACTCTTCGATCTACTGATTGTTGACAAGCTTTAACCCTTCAGTATCTACAAAAGCCATACCAGTCCCAAATAGTCTACCTGTTCTATGTTCAAAGCAGCCAGAGGTGGCCTCTCACATCTACCGAACAATGTCATTCTAAAAATGAACAATCGCATCATCAAAATCTCGAAGCTACAAGATAATGCACGATTGATTCAAAGTAAATAAGAATCATATTTGACAGAGTAATCTGCATGCTAAAGGGTTAAGGGGCAGATCAGCTAAGCATTTCGCCTGTCGTGCTAACGATTCTGCCAGCTTGCAGCCTTGATATCTTCTCAATATTAAATCATAAATAGTCCAGTTAGAAAAGTTTGGAGTGCATTCACAAAATGCTCCACGGTGTCAAAGAAATGTTCGTATAACCATGCTCTTGTGATATTCGGGAAAATTTAGAAAGTCACTATCAGTCAATGTTATATGAAGAGGACATGAATTATTTGTTAACGTGCGGACCATTGCATGAGCCGTTGAAGCCAAACATGTTCCGGTTACACTAAAATTTCTAAATATAAAACACACACTCTGAAACAAGTCGCACCATTTGTTACAGTTTCAAGAGAGTATCAGCCGCCATAAAAGATGCAGTTTTATCGACTGATGACCGTCTATACGGACTGCTTCCTTACCTGACCAAATTAAACAATTGATTAAACATCACGAAAGAAATCTCGCAGAATTGAGCTCCACCGCGAAAATCGTCTTCAGTATTTTCTACACGTCAATGTGTCGGAAATTTAAATCCTACATTATGTGACGCGATGATATCTAGCTTGCCTGAGGATGTTGTTCATAACTGATGGCTGACTAACTGAATATTCATTCTTTTCTGTCCCGACTGACTCTGAGAGACAAAAGCAAGCAACGTCATAAATTAGACTTTTACTCGTCTACTTGCGAAACAGTATATCAGTTGTTCCCTGCTTGGTGAATCACTTCTGAATCTCTTCTCTATTGTCGTTGAACTGAAAGTGGATATTCAAGCAAATATTTCTACTTAACAACCTAAGCACACCCTGAAGTATTCTACGCAATGTTATTGAGTAATATTTCTGAAAGAAAACGTGTTTATATAAACTTAGTATATACAGCATTACTTCAAAGTAAATTTGATTGCTATTACTATTCAACTCAAAAGTTATTTTACGATGTTATATAACAATCCATGACGTAAACAGACACATAAACACACATATACACATACACACACACATACATATGTACATGTATGGATGTGTGAATAGGTTTAACAGAGAATGAGTATTGAATACATGTAGATAATGGATCCCGTCGGTTTTGTATACTGGTTTCAAATTTTGGCACAGAGCCAGAAATTTCGGGGGAGACTAAGTCGATTAGATCGACTCCAGTCTTCAACTGGAACTTATTTATCGACTCCAGAACTTATTTTATCAACACGGTACGTAAATACAGACGAAATGCCCTTAGGCATTTTGTTCGCCGTGCTAACGATTCTGCGGCTCGCCATCTTTTGTATATTAGCATGTTAATGACTGAGCATATACTTAACGCAGATCTCTGCCAGAACCAGCGTATCACTGTGTGTGTCACAGCTTTATCTTTTAAACTCTATGCACAATCCATCCGACGGGCTTGTGCTCACTTTCCGTTTACTTAGTTTCACTCAAGTTATGAATCGGTCCAGTTATGAATCGCTTAAGCGACCAGCCAGTGGGAATCAAACGCAAGAACTCATGGGTTTGAAAATCGTTCGACCAATATGCTCTTATACTCAATAAATGCTGATCAACTCCGTTACATGATGAGGTAGTATATATGAATCAATAGAAATGATTTGTTTCTATTGTCGTCTGAACTAGAAATTGTGAGTAGGAAAGAAGCGAACCAACAGCTCCGTACGTATGAGTATTAAATGTGTGTGTGAGTGTACATTCTTCACAAATCGAAATCTATTCTTGCACACTGAGACTATTTTACAGGAGCACTGATATTCAAATAAAACATAGTTACATGACAATTTCCATCCTCACAATGGAATATGCTTGCTTCCTTATTTTTATAATTCCTTCGATTGTATGACTGTAACAAATGATTCTTGTTAACAAAACACATTTTAGATAGAATATCTAGTCGAGTGGAAACAGAAAATACATCGCTATGCTTACTGAGTCCACCGGCAATATTTGTGCTCCTTATACTGGACGAAGAAATAAAAAAAAACGTAAAGTGTATATATACTGCATCAACATTTTTGTAAAATTCTAGGTTTGTATTAACAATTTATTCTGGTATTTGGTACGATTTTTACTTCATTGATTATTATTTATAAATATATGTTTTTGTCGCAGCAATCTAGATTGATTGAACAGCTATTACTTATCGTATGTGAGATACAATATGAAAGCAACCAATATAGCACATCAACTGAAACTACTTATCATTGCGGGTCGTAAACATTGATAGCTTGGTTTTAAGTCTCTATCAAAGAGTTTATTTATTAGTTGATTTATATAAACTTCAAATGCTTTGTGAGGTGATTTTTATGAGACATTATCATCATGACTAGCAATATCAGAAAGTAGACACTCTTTTATCCATCATGAAATCAATTAATTATAGTAATCAATTATCTGTTACATATTTTATTAACCTCAGTGGGATGAAAGGTTACTTCGGCCATGACAAACTAAAACTCAAAAATATAAAAAATGAACTCAAAACTCTCCTACTTCAATCAGTTTTGTGTGTGTGCCTTTCACCCCAATGTGGAATTTATTATTGAAGAAGCAAGTTCTCGACATGGTTACAGTGATTTTAATTCACTGCACTGAAGCTACTGATATCCTTAGGGAAGTACAATCTTCGTATTTCCCTATTTCTTCTTAAAACTTTATCTTAAGAAAAACAAGTCAAAGTAAAATTAAATTTTCAAATTGAAGTAATGTTATCGGAGTAATGATATTCGGTTTGTTTTTCTTTTCAGTAGAGGCTCAGTCCTCACTAATGTAATGATAAAGAAAAAATAATATAAGAGTTGTTTCGACTGATTGATTGATTAGTTGTACAGAGGTCTAACCGAACAAATAATTTCGTTAATGAATGATTAAATAAGTGATTCATTAATTGAGTGGATGTAAAAATGGAGAGTGGGTGTTGTGTGTTAACCTTTTCAGGGTCAGTTACATGTATTGATCTGTATCTAGGATAACTGCAATTTGAAGAGAACGATTTCTTTCTAGATAGATGATTTCAACACCTGGGTGCTATGTAAAGAAAGAGAAAATTCAATAATATCAACCTCATCAACAAGGATGAAGGCAACTATAAAACATACGTTAACGACAAGATTGAAAACGATTACAACAAAATATGAAACAACTGCTGTTACAAGGACTGTAACTGAAAATGCTTAATCCCTCTGAAACAATTCCAAAAACAACCGTAGCAACAAATGCTTCAATAACTGGTGCAACAATGAAATATATTAAAAATACTTCAGGCGAGATAAAAGAGACAAATAAAATTATAATGTGCAACAACAAGAATTGAAACCATGAACACACGCACCTGCACACAAACGTAAGCGATAAATATAAAAGCAACTACAATGGAAACGACGTAGATAAATAGTTGTAAAGTAATATAAATTTTACATTTTTGCACATACTAATAAAAGTGCAGGCTCATTCATAAAAACCAGCCTTAACATCCCCAACACAACACAAGCAAATATAATTGTTGTATGTTTCACCCATTCAAATGTGTACACTCATCCTCATAAAATCCATTCCATAAATGCTTGGTCAGACACAAATACGCACCTTTCCTCATATTCCTGCTCGTGTGTAGACGCATACACATACACACAGTCTCACCTACAGATTAGGCGGCGCGCAATATATATAATGTATATTTATACATGCATAATGTACACACATTCACTCGACGGGCGTGCATATATACACATACACACACACGCACACACACACATACACACAAACATATATGTATATGTATAAATATGTATAAGCAGCATGAGTGAATGTTTAAGAAGTTCGAGTTCGCAATCACGAAATTTCTAGTTCGATCCTACTGCTAGGTATAATATACAAACATCTTTTATCATAGCCCCGTAGCTATGGTTCTATCTATACTTTGTGAGTGATTCTAGCTAGATATTTGTGTAGAGTGCGTGACTGCATGATCGGGACTGAAGATATACATTAAAGAATCAGCCCTGTCACACGTTCACGTTGATTCTGTCTGTGAATTATGTTAAGGAACACGCTTTACAAAAATGTTCAACAATTCGCGTACTAACCCAATCAGTGTTTGTGTTCAGCTGCGAGACACACACGCACACTACACGCACGCACATGCACGCGCACGCTTTCATGCACGCACATACACTCTTACACACAAATTACAGCCTTTTTCCAGTAGCTTATGGGGCACAATGAGTCAATCTTCTTGGTTTAATAACGTTGTCCTACCTCTGCCGTTAGTATGGACTATGTCGTGGCAATAATTGTGAGCATCACTCCTGACTGCTAAGAACAGTTTTCACCACAGGACCAAAAATGATTTTTTTTCTCTTGTTTTGAATGGTCCCGGAATCCAGGACCACTTTGCACATGGAACGATACGTCATTACTCATATTGATTTCCCTGCTACTTACTGACTGTGATAGTGTGATCGCAATCTCTTCTGGTCCTGTGTATTCTGATTGAAATATATTTGCTGGTTAAAAGGAAAATGCTTGAAACATTACAGTGTTGAACTGTGAGTCATTTTGTTCATTTCATTTGTATATTTCCATTAAGTATTGCCGTAGCTTTGTGACGCCAGGGTTCTTGATTGCACCATTGAAATTATTGTATTGTCTGTATGATTGAAAACACATCTCAAAGAGTCATAACAGAAAAAAACAACCTTTCCAGTTTAGTTTCTTGAGAGACCTTGCTTCAAATTTATGTCAACTCTGAGAGACCGCCGTAAGTAGCTACTACTTCTTACCTATTCAAAGTTATGCAGCAATTTACCAGATGATTCATTTGGTGACAACCTATTCTGTGATCAACTTTATCGAAGGTCTTCGCAGACTTGAGACATGTTGTAATCACATTTGATTGACTGAGCAACTGGTTCAATATTGCAAGAACTGTAGAAGGAAGTTTATTCCTGGACAGACATCGACCTGAACGTCAATAAGCAAGTAATTTTCTGCTAACAATGTAATCAGATCTTATAGTTCGTTCCGTGAACTTGCTGATGTGCCAAGTCAGAGAGATATGCTTGCAATTTTTAGCATTTGTGCTTCCACTTATATGGAGTCTGCAGATTAATCCTTTGTTTAACGTTTTGCAATGGTTACCACATGCAAGGAAGCTCTGGAATAGTTTCGCTCAGAATTTTACGCCAAAACGATACCTCGTTACTCAGTAGACTCTTTGATACAATCTTCTCCTGCAGACATAAATATTAATGCACATTTGCTCATTATGTAAAATCAGGATAATTTCTCCTCGTCGTGATGTAATACCTTTGCCCTTTATGTAAATATCAAAATATTATAATTTCTTTTCTTGTCAACATACCTTCCTTCTCTTCTACTCCCACTCTTTTACCTCAAAGCTTATTTCTCTTCTACGTCTTTGTCTGAGCTTCTGACATTCTTAACTGCTGCATTGTCTGTGAACGACCACAATGACTATCCACAAAGTACGCTTTCAGTAGGCTGGTATTTAACCTTGTCTTCTCTATCTTTTTTCTCTTTTTTTTTGGGGGGGGGGGCGCTATTGTTCTTCCTCTTATTTTGTATCTGAACTAACTCCTTTCGCACTATTTTGCTCTGCTTCATCTCTCCCTTCAACATTTTAGATGTGTAAGCACTATTAAATGATTAGCATTTGTCAATTTTCTCCAGACTGGTCACTGGCATATGACAATAGGCACGTATCATCCATAATTTATAGTTATTACATAACACACGTAACACTTGGCTTCTTGAAACAGCGATCGAGATAAGAAATTACATAATTTCCCTCTATATATCTTTTATTTTCATTTTTATTCTCTATTTACTGTGATCCATGTAAATATATATATACCAAGCCTAGCTGTTTATCTACCTTAGTACCTCCATTACAGACCAATTTCGATTTCTTTATAGTCACTCTTGTTGCATTAGCCTGGATGAAGGAGTCAGAATTTAAGCTCAAATATATCTGAGCACTATTCTGTGTTATCTATAAGGTGGTTATTTAACTCTCAACAACTCACTGTATACACGAACATATATGTTTGTTTGTATGTATATATATATATATATATATATATATATATATACATACATACATATATTCTATATATACACATATACATCTCTCTCTCTCTCTCTCTCTTTCTTTCTGTGTTTGTGTGCGTGTGTGTTTGTGTATGTGTACGTGTGTGTGTATTTACTAACAGATACACATTTCAAAATTATACATTCACTGATATGCACGTGTGCTTACTCATGTATATTTTCATCTATTTGTATACAAATGGAAAAACGCACACATCCGCACACTGTCTCGCGCAAATACTCGCACGAGCACACGGACATACACACACACTCACACACGTACGCGCGCGCGCGTGCACTCAAGGACACACACACTGACCAATGAAAGGCCTCATCCCATAGAAACGTATTCATGTGTTCAAGTAGTCTCAATTAAAGAGATTCTCTCTCACTCCTCTCTCTCTTTCTCCTCTCTCCCTTTCTCTCTCTCTCTCTCTCACTCTTTCTCTCTCTCTCTCTCTCTCTCTCTCTCTCTCTCTCTCTCTCTCTCTCTCTCTCTCTCTCTCTCTCTCTCTCTCTCTCTCTCCTGCATCCTCGCTTACTTCTCAAAACCAGTTCCAACATACTCATATGGCCAGGTTACTACAAAACGAAATATGATCTTTTCTGTAGTGATTTGATTGACAAAAAAGGGAGAGGACGGTTGCTCATTAATCAAACCAGTCATGTACAGACTGGTTGGCGACTTATTAGCAGTTTGAATCCGTAGTTTTGCATGTGCTGCGAGTGACTCGCTCTGATAGAATGCACTTCAGGCCTTGCAATGGTTGTTCAGAGAAAATTTTATATAGTAAGAAGGCACGTTCAAGCGATTTTGCCTGAGAAAATGGCAAGAATAATGTAGTTCCCTTGCAGACTATACTACAATCAAAGTTAGAATTCTCAGACACGTAAATATTAAAGTTTTGGGCGCAAACGTGATATAAGCAAATATCTCCGGAACTAGGCACATTCATTTTCTTGTCTCAACGGCAGAATACCACTTGACTTCCATGCTTAAAGAAATCTATATGATCAAGTGTGTGAATATACGAATTGATGTATGAAGTTTGTACTTAAATGTATTATTTGTATTTTCTCTATCTTTCTCTCCTTGTCTCTCACCCACGTATCTATCTATCTATCTATCTATCTATCTATCTATCTATCTATCTATCTATCTATCTATCTATCTATCTATCTCTCTCTCTATATATATATATGCATAAATTTTTATGTACACATACAAATGTATATATACGTATGTAAATATATGGACACACACACACACACACACTCTTGTATGCAAACACACATGCACACACACACCTATACACGAATGAATATTAAGTTGTAAAAAGACAGCAGCTATTAATATATAATCCATTATTTGATGGCTGTATATGATTGATTTCATGTAGACAACATATCAGGAAGAAGTTTGTTGTTGTGTACAAACAATGAGACAAACATTGATCTAATTTATTCATCCCAGGATCCTCCTGGTTGAATCCTACTGGGTTACATACAAATAACAAAATAAGTCTTTATTAACGATGTGTCTTGAGGCGAATTCAGACATAAATAATAGCTTATAAAACATTGAGTTAAAAACTTTGGATGATTAGGAGTCGGAATGCTCTCAGCAAGTTACAGAAAGTGCCTGGTTCGAATCCCACAGGCAGCTTTTCGTCATTTTCTCCATCCGAGCGGTTTTAACCTAATGTGGCGTAAAGCTATTATTCATAGCTGGTTTCGCCTACAGACATTGTTAATAAACGCTTATTTGCATATTTCTGAAAGCTTCTACGTCTGCGTTCTTGCTACATATAACTAATGACGCATCGCGATGACATTAGCATTCATTGGAAATGGGTAATTGGAATATGGATTTAAGACTAAAGCAAGCATTTTCATTTTGTCACGGTACAAGTTTTAGGAAACAAAAGTCCATAATAACAGATGTAAAAAATGCGTTGGATTTCTTGGATGATGCTACTGCGCAATGCATTGCTATGCGTGCGCGTAGGTGTGCGTGTGTGCGAGCATGTGTGTAGCTAGCTTATCAATTCCGGACAGCTAAATTTGATGACACAAAGACATGTTCATGGATCCGCACCCTCAGATCTAACCTCGAACCATATGGTTATGAAGTTAACTACTTAGCCATGTGCCATGTATGCATATACGCGTATATACATATAGATATCTTTGTATATCCAAGAAAGTTAGGGGTTGTGAATCCAACCCACTAAGGGATAATATCTATCCAATATACTGCCAGAAGGATACCCAATTATTATTACACTGGTGTTTTTACCAAGTGCAATAAATGGGTGCGGGTAAAAGGATATTTTACCCTTAATTTGTATAGTAATAAGAAAATGGAGGGGAATATATGGTATTCATCAACTTGCTGACATTGTATTATGTCATTTTACCTGTTTATTTTTGAACTAAGAGGACAATAAAAATAATACACAAACACATGTGACATATTATGTCATATCAGTAATTAAAAAGGACATCTAGTGACCGAAGATGGTATATATATATATGTGTGTGTGTGTGTGTGTGTGTGTGTGTGTGTGTGTGTGTGTGTATGTGTGTGTGTAGATAGATAGATAGATAGATAGATAGATAGATAGGCATACGTACGTACACACACACACATTGTGACATGTCAAAATATTCATTCCTACAGCTGTTTAAATCATTCTAATATTTTACTACGATCATTGCATAGCACTTTTGGAATATGTTATATAAGTTATATATTTACATGTATAAATGTGCTTGTGCGTGTGTGTATGTGTCTGAAATTTATGATAAATTTTAGCTATTATTGACCCAGGATTTATCTAACTTATTGCAAAATCTGAAGTAGATTTTAAGCTGTGTTTTGCAACGCCATATCTCACTATCTGACTAGGGAATTATTGTTTGTCAAAACGTATTCGGATATTGGCAGTCTAATATTTTGATGGAGATATTTGTCGTTTCGATATTATGGTATCGTTTTGAAGTAAATCAAGTTTTGTCGCAAGGTTGCTATATGGGGATATCTAGCGTACTGCGTCACCGAAGCACACGCAATTCTAAATATGATCTTAAGGCAGCGAGCTGGTAGAAACGTTTGCAAGTTGGATGAAATGCTTAGCAGTATTTCGTCCATTTTTACAATCTGACCTCAAATACCACTGCTGACGACTTTGCCTGTCGTCCTTTCGAGATCGATACAAAATTAATAGCTGATCATTGGGGTCCATGTAATCGACTAACTCCTACCCTAAAATTGCTGGCATTGTGCCAAAATTTGAAACCAACATTAAAATATGATCTTGTAGATGAAGAAATATCTTAATAGAAATTCCGTAAAAATAAACAAAAACACAAAAAGATTCATGTATAAAATTTCCTTATTTGTTCAGATGTATTTCATTATTAAATTTGATTATATTAGTTTCCTTTAATGTACCTATACATGTTTTTCCAATATCGCTATAGGTATCATTTGTGTTCAAGAAAACTATTTAAAGCAAAGTTTACCCCAAGACTTCTGTTTCATTTCAGTCTTTCCAGAGCGGATGTCGAAGCTATTTAATATCAAATTTTGCCCTTTATAATTGTATTTATTTATTGTACACTCTCCTTCAGGAGACAACAAGATATACATTTTAATGTCAACCATTACACATTCAGAAATATAACTATAATCTAATGCATCTTCCACAGAAAATTAAATAATACTACACCTGTAAACTATATTATTCTATTTCTGTTTCAGTGTTAAGTGATTTATCATCAGCTACCTTAAATTCGCTTTGTTTTAATTGGTTTTGCTTAAATGTGCATCAGAATATGGTTTGAACATGAGCTATCAGTAGTCTGTAAGTCTATGAGAAGGTGAATTCTTCACCAAAGGGTCATCATCTTATTCTCGTATGCATACACTACTACCTCTGCAGCTTAAGGCTGTTCATTATCTTTCTAAATTGAAGAAATGAGAATATTATTATATTTGAAGTATTCAGAAGGAAATATATGTAGCTTCTGGAAGGCAGTTAAAATATTTCGGATACTTGATTGGAAGGCGTGTAACGGTCCCTGCTGAGTCGAATTGACAATTTAGTTCAATTTTAAGTGAAACTATTTCATTTTATTGATAATGCTTATATCAATGAAAATAACATCTATAAATCTATACATGGCTGTGAGGTAAGAAGCTTGCTTCCCAATCTCATGGTTCCCGGTTCAGCCTCACTGCGTGGCACCTCGGGCAAAATTGTTTTCTATTATAGCATCAGGCCGACCAAAGCCTTTTGAGTAGATTAACAAATCATCTGTGGAGGACGTACAGCAAAAAACTGTGGAACCCTCATTTGTCGTCTTTGACAAGTGAGTCCATTCATAATAAAAACTAGATCTTCGACAAGTCTTCCAGCTTAAAATGCTAGACACATGAAAATTCCATTAAGATTTATACTGTTTCGTTTGTTTGTTTTTTCTTCTTTAGTGACTTCAATCATCAGGCAACTTTTTGTTACAATTAGAAACATGATAGAATTTAGTTAAGATTTTAAAAATTATTGTAAAGGCTTTGAAAACACTATTAAAAGAGATTTAATATTTTCATTTGTTTCCACGTAACCTAGAGTATTTAGTAACGTAAACAGTCCCTTAATAATGACAAAGTTAATATGAGATAAACCTTAAATCCTCGGATAATTAAAATATCGTTGCATGTTCAATGTATTTTAATCGGCTTACAACTGCTGCAACACTAGAACTAGAGAATTACTAAGAATATGAAGATGTCGATGTTGAAATGCATGCCCCATCATTTAGATGACTAATGTGATCACGTGGCCAATGCAGATGCACACTGGTATATATATATATATATATATATATATATATATATATATATATATATATATATATTTATATATATACAACAGTTAATACATTCATGCATGTATACATATGCACATACATACACACACACACACACACTCCGTGTGTAAATGACTCGCTGCTATAAATTATATCTGTTCGTAAATTGTATCATGTTGGTCGTTAACTTTCCTAAACTTCTTCGATAAGGCATCGGATAGATATCTCTCTATGCTCTCATTGCGGCTACTATGCTTTGTGTACAAATCTTGGCGATGTCTTTTTCTTGGGGTGCGTTCTTCACTTTTCCTTATTCATTTATTCTATCTGTGACTCCTCTCCCCTAGAAGAAGTGTTGTAAGCAGTCCTGAAAGGGTTGGGCTCCACCGAAAATAAATGTACAATATAAACGACGAGTGACACGACGGTGTCCCTGCAAGTCCGTCAAGGGTATAAAGGCCCAAGCAAATACTTATGTGTGTGTATACATGCATTTATATATGTACACACACACATACGTATACAAACGTAGATTTATGTGTATTTATGTGTATGTATATATGTATTTATAAATGTACCACGCATATATCTGTGTATCAATGAATCTCTGCTTCTGAATATTATCCGGGAAGAAAACACGTGAAAATGTGTAAATATGAAATGACAACGTAACTGCAGACGTTCTCTGTCAACGGAAATTGCATTGTTTTGTTAATATTCTTCCTTCTGCAATATCTACATAGTGTGAGTTCCTTATATTTATTTCCTCTATGTAACTCATTCCACTGTATTCTAGTTTCCTCTTAGCCTCACCCCATTGTCTTACCCTCTTTCGGCTACACATCTTGTTTGTAACGAATGATAGATTTTATTGTACTTGATATTGTAATTTCCTTTGTGAAGTCGTATACTAGAAGAAACGAAATGTAAGGAACAACTTAATTACAGAAAGAGTTCTACATACAATTACATACATACATACATACATGCATACATCTATATACATATATATATATATATATATATATATATATATATATATATATATATATATATGCTTAAATATGTATACACAAATATAAACATATGTACATTCAAATGTGCATATTTCTGCGCGTATATTTACGTATATGTGTATACGCAGGCGTACACACACAGACACACACACACAAACACACACACACACACACACATGTGAAAGACGCAGGCGTAGCTGTGTAGTAAGAAGCTTGCTTTTCAGTCACATGGGTTCAGTCCTACTGCGTGGCACCTTGGGTTAGTGTCTTCTACTATAGCCTCAGGTCGACCAAGGCTTTGTGAGTGGATTTGTTAGACAGAAACTGAACGAAGTCTGTCCTATATATATATATATGTATATATATGTGCGTATGTGTGTGTGTGTGTGTGTGTGTGTGTGTGTGTGTGTGTGTGTGTGTGTGTGTGTGTGTGTGTGTGTGTGTGTGTGTGTGTGTGTGTGTGCGTATGCATGTGTGTATAAGTAGATTGCTTGTGGTTACTGGAAATAGGGCGCCGAAAAAATTTATTGATATTATAATGCTTTCAACTCTACGGGAACTACAGTTTCAATGAAGAACAACTCAGAACCATGAGAACACACAAGACACAAAAGATTCACAATCAATCAACAAGCACATTGGACGAATACACCAACACCATTATCAGTTGCCAAACATATATTATTATTACTTCGACACCTAGGACGGTGAGCTGGCAGAATCGTTAGCACGCCAGGCAAAATGCTTAGTGGCATTTCATCCGTCTATATGCTCTGAGTTCAAAATCTGCTGAGGTTGACTTTGCCTTTCACCCTTTCGGTGTCGATAAAATAAGTATCAGTTGAGCACTGCGATAGATGTAATCGACTTACACCCTCCCCGGAACTTAACGGCTTTGGGCCTATAATAGAAAGGGTTATTGCTTCGACAACTAAGACGCTAAGTGGCAGAAACTTTAGCATGACGGGCAAAATACTTAACGGCATTTCGTCCGTCTGCACGTTTTGAGTTCAATTCCACCGAGATCGACTTCCACTTTCATCCTTTCAATATCGATAAAATGTAACATTGAGCACTGGGGTCAATATAATCGACTAGCACCCTCCCACAAATTTTCATGCCTTGTGCCTATAAGAGAAAGAATTATTACTTAGACACCTGGACAATATCATTCAACTAGGTAGGATATATATATATATATATATATATATATATATATATATATATATATATTTCTGATTTAAATATTTCAAACTCTTTAATAAGGCATAATTCCAAGAGCATCATAAATATGCAATGGTTAAATGGACACCTATCAACTGAATGATTATGAATGCGTACTCTAGAGGCATGTTTCGCACTGTGCGAAACATTTGACTGTAGCTTATATTAATGGAAGAGTTATAGACGAGATTAAGTAGTCACAGTTAGAGGAAAAATTCATTGATGATGCTGAGCCATTAGAGAAAAAGTAGTAGTAATTTTCTTTTTGAAACAATAATATTTTCAGTTTACATCAAAAGGTTTTGTGAGGGAATTAGGACGGTTTATACATAACTGCATTGACTTCAATATATTCCTACGTTTATTTTATTGATTTCTGAATTGTTAACTCAGAAGAGTGTAGCTTCAAACTAGATACTGTAAATCGTCTACCTAGGCACTCTGCCAATTCTTATACGAATTATACAAATCTCAAAAATGACTCTAAACCTAATATTTGAAAAGACAGCTTCTGGATAATTTTAGCTTGAACCTACTTCTAAAGAAGTAAGTACATCTTTAGAATTAGGAACAAGCTAATAGTATGCATATTAGTTTTGTAAATTTAAACATTTTTAAAAAATTGAAATCGATAATATTGACTAATTTGTTTCAAGCTTTTCTAAAAAAATACCTTTAACACTTCAGCATTACACCGAAAATGCTATTATCTGGGATTTATGGATGCCATCCCTACACTTGGGTTTGATAAATATTGACTAGTGTTATCCTTGATCGTGATATATACATAGATACACACATGCACGTATAACTGCAGACATATATCTTTCATCTCTTAACTTTTACTTATTTCAGTCATTAGACTGGAGACATGCTGGGGCAGTGCCATGAATTTTTAGTCGAATTAATCAACCGCAGTACTTAATTTTTAAGCCTGTTATTTATTTTATCGGTCTCTTTAGCCGAACCGCTAGGTTACGGGATCGCAAACGCACCGTCACCGGTTGTCAAGCGGTGGCTGGTGACAAACACAGACACAAAGACACACACACACACACACACACACACACACACACACACACACACACACACACACACAGAAAGACACACATACACACACGCACACACATGTATATACAATGGGTTTCTTTCAGTTTCCGTCTACCAAATTCACTCACAAGGCTTTGGTCGGCCTGAGGCTAGCTACATACACATAGACTCACATAAACATTTACCCATATATGTGCGTGGATGTACGTACATGTCTTTTGCGAGCGATTTCATCTTAGTGACCATCCCCAATAAACAGAAGTCTATTTATTAAGATGACGCTTAGGCATAATGATACAATCCCAAACTAGGCGAGAAAAGAGCCAAGTATTATAAACCACAGATTGCTTAACCATGCTCAAGTCAGTTCACAGTAGTTTAAGCACATCACCTCGTGAATTCAGATGAAGAAACGTTTAGCCTCTGCAAGAGTGACCTTCAATATAATCAAAATGATTATCATTTCCGGAAAAGGAAGTTACTAATTAATCGCTTGATCGTCATCCATTTTCTAAAATGGATAAATACATTTGTTTTTATTGATGAGTATTTCAATTAATAATGGTAGACAGCTTTTTCAGAATAATGTTTTTCACAAAAATAATAATTAATTGATGAATTTTTCATACATCAATGATTTATTATTTTTTCTATCGATTAAAAAAAAAAAAACTATGATTATATTTGTAGCTCACCTCTTCACTACCTCCATTTCGAAGCTAAGCTTTTTCGTATATATTTTTTTAAACTTTTCATAATTTCGATTACATTTATAATACATAACGTGGTTTTGCTTGGATATCCTCCAATCACAATAAATGCAAAACACTATATTTTGCAGTGGATGTGGCTGTTTATGACAATAATAACGATAATAATGTTCATATTAAAGTTAGCGATGACGATAGTGATAGGTAGTGGTGGTGGAGGTGGTGATGGTGGTAGTGTTGGTGGTGGTACTGGTGGTGCTGGTGGAGAGCAAATATTAGTAGCGGCAGTGATTTTTAGCTGTTATGGTGATGTTATTGTTTCTGCTGGCAAGCCGTTGGCATGGTAACCACAGAATGTTATTTACAATTCATAAAGTTCCATAGCGCGGCAGTTAAATTTAAATTCCACAATAAATGTGTGTGCGTGTGTGTGTGTGTGTGTGTGTGTGTGTGTGTGTGAAAGAGAGAGAGAGAGAGAGATACAGGGTATATAT
>NC_068986.1:69653897-69655574 GCF_001194135.2 Octopus bimaculoides | reverse complement strand
ATATACATACATATATATATATATATATATATATATATACGACGGGCTTCTTTCAGTTTCTAACAAACCCACTCACAAAGCCTTGGTCAGCCCGACCCTATAGTAGAAGACACTAACCCAAGGTGCCACGCAGTAGGACTCAACTCCCATGTGACTGAAAAGGAAGCTTCTTGCTAAACAGATACTCCTGCGCCTTTCACATATATATATGTAAATATTTGTGGGTGTGTGGGTGTCGTGCCTCTGTGTGTGTGTCTGTGTGTGTGTGTGTGTGTGTGTGTTGCTGAAAAGTTCCTGGCTTTGGGTAGAAGACAGTACAGAAAGATCAGTTAATTATGATTTTATTCAACATATTTCTCTCTGAGATTCACGCACTCATTACAGCGGTCCTTCAGTTTTTCAAAGCCCTGTAACAGAAGTCGGACAAGACCTTACGCAATAGCCTTACAACCAGGAACTTTCCAGCAACCCCTCGTATATGTGTATATATGTATATTTATATCTATTTATCTATGGGACTGTGTCGTAAGAATTTTGCTTCTCAACCACATGCCTCCAGGTTCAGTTCCACTATGTGCCACATAGCGCTGGTGTCTTCTAATATAGCCTTAGGTCGACCAAAGGCTTTTGAGTGGATTTGTTAGACGGAACTGAAAGAAGCCCGAATTATATGTGTGTGTGATTGTGTGCGTGTGTGTATATCTTTGTATCTGTGTTCGTTCCCCACCTCCGTTTGACAACTGGAGTCGGTGTGTTTACGCCCCAATAATCTAGCGATTCAGCATTCAGAAACCGATGAAATAAGTATCAAGATTAGCAAAAGACATACAAGTACTGGAGTCGATTCATTCAATTAACAATTTTTCAAGGCGGTGCACTAGCATGGCTGCAGTCCAATGACTGGAAAAGCAATAAATAAAAGACAAATATACGCGCGCGCGCGTGTGTGTGCAAGCGCGCACAATACACGAGTGTGTAAGAACTGAACAACGTGGATGTTTACTTCTATCTCCTTCCCTTTTTTCACAAACACATACACATGCTTTGTGTCTGTTTCTCTCTCTCTCTCTCTCTCTCTCTCTCTCTCTCTCTCTCCCACCCTCTTTCACACACACACCAATGAATCACTTCTTACAGATTGAACTAGAAAAAAAACGATAGCTTCTTCTCTAAATAAATAAGAAACTCATTACTGCAGTACGTTTTAGACTGTTGTGCAATGTCTCACTAATACATACATGCACATATACATACATACATGCATACATACATTCATGCATGCCTACATAATACATACATACATACATACATACATACATACATACATACATAC
The DNA here is from genome assembly GCF_001194135.2 of Octopus bimaculoides. NCBI lineage: Eukaryota > Metazoa > Mollusca > Cephalopoda > Octopoda > Octopodidae > Octopus > Octopus bimaculoides. Next base: position 69,654,241 of record NC_068986.1, on the reverse strand, counting down.
GTACATACATATCAAGTTACATATGCACATATTGAATATGGGTGCATTGAAGACACACAAGATAAAATAACTAGTTTGCTTGAGTAAGTTGTAAAATATTTATATATATTTCAGTTTATATTCTATACGATAACAATAGCGCTGGGAACCAATCCAAAGGTTTTATGGTGTATTGTCTCGTCTCCAAAGAAACTGTTTGAATTCCGCGATACGTATGCCGCTAGTTCTCTGACTTTAGACCTCTCTCCCTTTCTCATTCCCTCACTTGGTCTTTATTCCTCGGCTTGTGTGTGTGTGTGTGTGTGTGTGTGTGTGTGTGTGTGTGTGTGTGTGTGTGTGTGTGT
>NC_068986.1:69648283-69653687 GCF_001194135.2 Octopus bimaculoides | reverse complement strand
ATATATATATATATATATATATATATATATATATATATATATACACACACACATTATATATATACATGCATACATACATACATATATATATATATATATATATATATATATATACATATTATGCAAACTGTGTTTGCATAAAGTGTACAAGCAATAATATAAGCCCCTGTATTAGAGGACTACAATCGTACATCAAGACTCTTCTTACCAATTCAAACTTTATAGTATTATACGTATATATAGTAGCAGTTTATGACACGAATACCGGCTCTGAAATTCAGGGAGGATAAAGTACATCATTGATATCACATGATCGGTGTCTAACTTTTCAGTGCTATGATGCGAATGTTTCTCAACTCTACGAAAACAACTGTTAGGATGTAGAAATAAGAACTGAAAACGACCTGCATCTACAAATATTTTCACATGACTTAAATGCAATAATTCGTTTGAAATTTATTTTATTCAAGGAATTCTGAAACAATCATCTTCTGTTTTGTAGATAATGCAGAATATAGCTTAAGCATATAGAAATAGATAGAAAATAAGAGTATCATTTCCTAAGCTAATTTTGCTCGCGAACAGATACATTCTGGAGACAGTTGAACATCTTGGATATTCATACGGATAATGACCAGCTTGTGCAAAGATTAGAAACGGAATTAAAGTTTTCTTTTAATTGCTTGAAAGAGTCAAGTAGTGAAGAACACTATTTTCAGCAATGGAAGTAAACGAGACTACAAATTATTGATGTCCAAAGAATTTCTTCTAAAATCTGTTGTATCTCAGTGATATTTAAAATTTATGTATATTGAGCTAACGATGCAGTCCTAAAAATAACGCATACTCTACTTAATGTAAGTTACAGATGCAGCATGAATGAAAGACTGATTGGATCTTTATATGCGCTCGGTAGAGCATTAAACAGATAATGTCTTTTAATGTTGTGTCGAATGGGAGAAACTATCAAAGTGTCTTCTGAAATATATTTTAGATCGAAAATAGAATTAATTGTGACAGGATTTGGATATCAATGTTAAACAATATAAAGATTTGTGGATTTCATTTGAATGAATTTTTCATGTATTTGAGTAACGTTATCATAAGCATTGTTTGTTAAAATACGCGTGCCATGCGAATGGTCATGAGTGAATAATCGTTCACTCCACTTATTTGTATAGCTAGCCTGAACGGAGTGAATGGATAGGTTCATGCGTCGAGAGATTGACATTTCGTGTTTTGTGGTAGGACACTTAATTACATATACTTCAGTTCACCTCAGATTTTGTTGAAAATGGTCAATAGGTGTGATTCCTTGTTGACTGATGCATATAATCCCTAAAGGTCAAGAATGCATATTCATCTTTTGGATTACGGTTTTAGAATCCCAATCGGATTCGCAATCTTGAAGTGTCAAGAACTTATATTGTGCTACATGACGTTTTCCATTGATATTTTATGAAACTGAAACATCTAAATAAGAATAATACAAACACTTTAAATCTTGTCTAATCAAAAATTATTGTCGATCAAGGAAATGTCAATAAGCGAAGATAACGCAAATACTGGCTCAATTGTTTTGCGTCACAGGCACAAAATACCGAAAAAGTTCTCTGAAAATTCTGAATGATGCTTTGATTGACTACATTTCTAGCATTGAATGACATATAAGTTGGCTTTTTTTCAGTAGATACAAATTTAACTGCGATATAGTCGACTGAACCAACTTTAGTTGGTTGAAATTGATAATATGTGGAAATTGTTCTTTTTATAATATTGAAAACTTCCTTACACCTCTTAAGGACCACATTTACAGGGTCAATCTATTTTTTAAAAAATAACTGGAACTTTTTTTTATCGAGTTTGAAAATATGAAGATTCTAGTCAGCCTCTGTTTAATTTAAACTTGGAAATAAGTGAAGAGTATTTAGTGTGAAATCCTCATACTTCTACCAATTCTGAGACACGTATTTGTTTAGTATACTTGTTTCCGCACCTGATAAGAGATGAAAATCATGGCAATTTAAAATACAAGCACACATACACACACAGACACGTGCGTGTATATCTGTTTGTATATTGTCTTATATATGCCAACAAGTTTTGAGAGACCACACTTTTGATGAAAAATGAAATATTTAATTTACGAGTCTAACACATTTAGAATTATTTCTATGTAGTTTACCAATGGTTTCATGTAAAACAAAAAAAACGGCCTTACTTTATAATTATGGTTGTTTTATATGCGTTAGATTTGGTCACTAGATGAAATCTCAAACGAGAACAGGATTATGCCAAACACATGGTTCAGAATTTGTTAACCTGTAAATTGCTTTGCTAGATTCTCTCCCTTTACATCATGTAAATTCCTGCTAGATTAAGAGCATAAAACCGAAGCAAATTTTATGTAAGAAATTGAATAATACTAAATTATATGATCATAAACTTTCAGACTGAGCAATTAAACTCACAGTGAAGTAAAATGCTCGAGCAAAGTAATGTCAGTTTGAACTGACATTGAGGTCATAAACATAAATGTTAATAGACGGACTGTAAAATATTAAAGAAGGATTTTGAACAAGTAGACTGAAAAATTAGAAAGAAAAGAGAGGGAAAAGAAGTCAGGTAAGAGGAGAAAACAGAAAAAAATTTGGAGAGAGATGTAAATAAAAAAAAAGCAAGAAGGAATAAGGGAAAGCGAACACAAAAAACAAATGAGAAAAAAACGGAAAATATGAGTGCCCTTCACAGTAAGGAGGTCTCCATTCGATCTCTTTCTCTCATTATTTCTTCCATTACAATGCCAATATCACTGAAAAATCCCTGGAGAATTGCGTTTATTGTTCTATACACTTTTACAAAAAACAACAAAAAAAAAAGATTTATCTATTCATGTACACATACAAGCGCTCGCTCACACATGTTAACAGAGGCACCGAAGGATTGTGAGATGTAAAAAAGTCACAAAGACAGTGTGGAAGAAAGAAAACGAGATAAAGAGAGGCATCAGGGGAAAATATAAACCGTAAACCTTTTAATGGGTTTTAGTGGTGGGTATATTCTCTTCCGTAATACAAGTTTCCCCTCATGCGTACAAGGGCTAAAAACCTGTCATGGCGTTTACGACAATCCAAGGACACAAGAGCTTTTTTTTAAACCTCACTTTTTCTGTAATTCTTCTACCGTGCTCTATCAAACTCTCTGTTACCTTGTTTCTCTTTGTCTCCACGCTCTTCCTCTAACGTTCTATTAAGAAAAGCGTTCGAGCTTCTCTGTGGGTGTGCGTGCGTGTGTGAGCGCGTGTATTTACATGGATGACGTTTCTTTTCGTAAAGGCATGAAGAGCTAAAGAGACGTTCCTCTAGAGCTACCCCGGAGTCATGTCCCCTCTATTTATATGCTTTCTTAATTTAATTCGAATTTCTTACACGTATACCCTTTCAGGACAGATGTAGTTAACGACTCCAAACTTTCTTGTAGTTGTTGAATTTCTGATCCGGTACTCTCAGTATATGGATGGCTTTGGGAAATAAATAGTTCTGACACTAGCGGTAGTTTTAATATCCTGAGTTTTGAATATGTTACTCAAAATAATATATGTATATACATAAGCACACGCATGCACAGACGTACAAATACATATGTTTACACACACACACGCTTATACATATACTTATACATATATAAGCATGTGTGTGTGTATGCGTGCGCGCATATCTGTGCCTGTGTGTGTGCGTGCGCGCATGTCTGTGCCTGTGTCTGTGTGTGCGTGTGAACATATGTTTATGTACGTTTATGCATACGTGTAACCTATAGAGTAGATATATAAACAAGGCAAATTTAGTGATTTTTAAAAATAAATTGAGAGAACATGAACAATCTTAATCGATTTTCGAATCTTATTGGATTCTCATCAGAGCCGTTTACATCAATTTGATCAAACCCAAAGAAACTACCTACTGATCTGTTTATATACTCAACAATTCTAGCTGCTACAGAAAACTGGAGCTATTAGTTCGCAAACCGCAAGCGTTCACATTTTATCTAATGTCAGGGGCGTGTCAACGGGGATCTCAGTCCACACAATATCAAAGTATTATATAATATATGTGACCTGTATGGTAGATATATAAAGATATATTTAAAAAATGATGATAAAGCGTAACCGATTTTCGAATCTTATTGGATTCTCATTAGAGGCGTCTAAATCAATTTGAAAAATTTGTTTATATACTTCTCAATTCAAGTAGCTACAGAAACTGTACATACATACATACATACATATATCGGTCATGACTTCATATATCCGAAAAAAAAAACACACTCTAAAACATTAGAGTAGTAATATTTAGAAGGACGTTTGATGGCCGGTCAGAGAGTGGCTATTGGTTTCACACCTATAAGGCGCTTAGCTGTATAAGCGATTCGTCGCCTACACATCTAAGCGCCATATTGGTGTGAAACCAATGACCGCACTCAGAGCAGCCATAACATACAACCTTCTCTCCCTCTGTCTCTCACTCTCTCTCTCTCATATATATATATATATATTGTTGAAAATTACAGAAAAACAAAAGTGGAAGACATGGGTATAAACAACAAGCATGTATTAATTTGACGCTCATGAAGGTGAGAAAGTCTTTTTACCTTTCGAGCCTATGTTCTTCAACAGAAAGGAACGCAAGGAAATAAACAGAGAGAGAATAAAAAAAAAAACTTGCGGATTCAGCGGTCAATGCCTACTAGTATCTTTTGACAGCCCGAATACGTTTCTAATTAGACATGTATTCTCTTCTTTGCAAGGGGTATATTTTACTCCAATTGTGATGTGATTGGATTAATTGTAACTTTAATATGCTAAAGCACCACGATAAAAAAATCATTTGGAGAAAAAGTTAACGATTAATTTACACGCGTGAAAATCGTCAACACGAAGAATCCAATAAAAAAAAAGCTCAATTGTACGATGCTGATCATCAGACAGTGAACAACATAAGCAGCAGGTGATCTGAAGAAGGGCATTGAACAAGTGAGAAGCGATCTGGAAAGTCACAGAAAGTTTATGGGAGAGCAAGGAAAGCAGTTAAGAGGCAAGATATTAAACATCGACTTGTTAGAGGGGTTGCAAACGTGACCTATTGTGTAAGAACAATATTGAAAGACACTGGATATGAAAGAAAACTTAAGAGAAAGAAGCCAATGATTTCAAAACTTAATCAGATAAAGAAGTCAAACTTCCAATTTCCCAATTCATGGTAAGCTTATGTGTGGCGCCACAAGACTGAAACATACGTTGCAGGCGGACTGTTTGCAAGAATATATACATACACATATATATATATATATGTGTGTGTGTGTGTGTGTGTGTGTGTGTGTGTGTGTGTGTGTGTGTGTGTGTGTGTGT
>NC_068986.1:69646616-69648226 GCF_001194135.2 Octopus bimaculoides | reverse complement strand
TGTGTGTGTGTGTGTGTGTGGATATACATATATAATGTGTGTGTGTGTGTGTATATATATGTTATTTTTTATATATATATATATATGCGTGTGTGTATTTGTGTGCGTATATATACATACACGTGCGCATATATATATTGAATTAAATATAAACCCTTACATTGTATTATATATGTATATATGTATGTATGTATGTATGTAGGTAGGTAGGTATGTATGAATGGATGGATGGATGTATCTATCTATTTATCTGTCTATCTATCTATCTATCTATCTATCTATCTATCTATCAATCAATTTATCTATCTACCTCTCTCTGTCTGTCTCTATCTCTATCTCTCTATCTCTCTCTCTCTCTCTCTCTCTCTCTCTTGATATATGTATATATATATATATATATATATATTTATAATGCTTTAGTAATTGCTATCGTCATCACAACATTAAATTAGATTTCTGAAAACCTTAGAACTTTAATGTAAGTGAACCTATTGTAAAATAATTAAATATATCTTTATTTGCTGAAGATTATAGAATAAAGATTTTAATAGAACTAAATTCCCACAAATTTAGCTCTTGCGTTGTGAAGTTTTATCTATGCGCTGGATTATTAATTAAATTCATAATTAGATAGATATCGATATCAACTGTATTCTGTAGAATACTTCATACGAAATTCTATGTAAGTAAATTAATTAAGTAATCAAAATTATAATATTTAAATATAAAGGTCTTTATAATTCCCAAGCGGGTTCAAATTAAGTATACTATTCAGCCCTACAATAACGTGCATGCGCGGTCGAGCGTATGTAAGCGTGTACGCGCGCGTAGACATTTGTTTGCTTGTGTGTGTGTGTGTGTGTGTGTGTGTGTGTGTGTGTGTGTGTGTGAGTGTGTACGCGCCTCCATTTTATGTGTCTTTCAAGAGCTAAAGATGAACAGAGTATACATAAACCCTATTTTTGACTGTTAAGCTTACAATTAATTATTAAACATTTAAATAAAGATTTAGGTTTAGATTTGCTTATGACAGTAAGTGCCTTGTATTATTATTATTATTTTTAATATATGACTCTAGTATTATCATTCTTTATTATACAGAGAGAATGAAGCGTTGGCCATGATTGGCCGAAAGCATTAGTAAATTTAGTTCCTTGTTATCTGTTGTCAACAACCGTAGGAAAGATAAAATGATTAGGAGTATTCTGCATAAATCGATTTAACTGACTCAAGCCTACAGAGATTATGTATATCAAGGGAATCAGTACCAATACGATACACTGGTATCCATTTCTTCATACAAAGATTGGCCTTTCCTTAAGAAATCAGTTTTAAATCGATACTAAATTTGTAGTAAGCGAATCTAGTTGAAATATTATGAACAGGCTCCCATTTGCAACTCGGTTCTAAATTTCATTCTAGCTATGCCTCTATCTATTATCCATTCTGCTCCTTTCAGATTCCGACAACATAAGCAAACATCAGCAATCCAACGTAAAACTATACTTATTTAATAGTGTCCTCCACAAACACACAGCACTAAGGTAGACACGGACACGCATGCTCTCACCTGTGTATGTATATATATATATATATATATATATATATAT
>NC_068986.1:69645145-69646060 GCF_001194135.2 Octopus bimaculoides | reverse complement strand
ATATATATGCATGTGTGTGTGTGTGCGTGTTTGTGTGTTTTGTTTCTGTATCAAAGATATATATATGAATGCAAACCTATACATTCATAACTTACTTAAACACTGGCGTTGCTAATTCGTATCGCTATTTCTTACATTAATGTTTAATGCAGAAGAAACTGAAATTAGAAAATCGGAATAATAAAAAATGATCCCCCGACAATCAACTAGCAGAATATCAGGAAAAATATTAGTTCATGTGCTAAATTTTCTATACCAAATGTTCGTGAATTTCTGTAGAGAATTCAAGGATCGTTATCGCTATGCTCAGGGCAAAATAATATTTGTTTCATGCTTCTTTTTCTCGAATGAAAAACATAACCAGAATGTTCTCTAAGAATTATATTCTTATTTTTTTAACGCAGTGAACACAGTTGAGAGGAACTACACACATATCTATAAATGAATACAAGTGTATGCGCGCGCGCGGGTTTAGTTAATCAGTATATACGTATGGTGTATATGTATGAATGGAGGCGCAATGGCCCAGTGATTAGGGCAGCAGGAATCGCGGTCATAGGATCACGATTTTGATTCCCAGACCGGCCGTTGTGAGTGTTTATTGAGCGAAAACACCTAAAGCTCCACGAGACTCCGGCAGGGTGTGGTGGTGAACCCTGGTGTACTCCTTCACCACAACTTTCTCTCACTCTTTCTTCCTGTTTCTGTTCTACCTGTATCTCAAAGGAGCCAGCCTTGTCTCACATCCTGTGTCACGCTGAATCTCCCAGAGAACTACGTTAAGGGTACACGTGTCTGTGGAGTGATCAGCCACTTGCACGTTAATTTCACGAGCAGGCTGTTCTGTTGATCCGATCAACTGGAACCCTCGTCGTCGTAACCGACGGAGTGCCACGTATAATATGCATGTATATA
>NC_068986.1:69642946-69644430 GCF_001194135.2 Octopus bimaculoides | reverse complement strand
ACGTCCCCGTAAACTCACCAACACCGGCTCGGCAAAAGAGACCGATAGAATAGGTACCAGGCTTTAAAAGAAAGCACTGGAATCGATTCATTCGACTAAAAGTTCTTCAAGACGGTGCCCCAACATAGCCGCAGTCTATTGACTGAAACAAGTAAAGGATAAAAGATACCTTATGCTGTTAATGCCTTTGACATAAGCATGAGCAGCACAAGAAAAATATATCTCCCTTCCCTTAAGTATAGTGCATGTTCAGAAACGAATTGATCCAGATTTAACAAAAAGTAAGTTCCTTTTCGGTTGAGAAAACACAGCAATATTGTACACTGTGAGCTTAATTTACTTGTTCTTTGTGCTTAATTTAGAAAAGGTGTAAAATACCGTAGCACTTCCTATCTCTAAGAAAATATAATGACAATAAATGGTCACCAGTAATAAAAAATCAGTTAGGGTGATTTATTCTTCTCCGAGTTTTCAAGTCATTTTTATGAAATGAAGCAACTATAATTCGGAACTGAAACCAGATCCTCAGGAGACTAGATTCTAGACTCCAGTTTCAGCCAAATGTTGGATAAGCGTAAGCATTACAGAATGTAGGATATAGATTTCAACTACATCAAGCTAATGACGACATCTGTTCAGAGAAACAAATCTTAAAAGTAGAGATATTTTATGATAGACAAATAGAAAAAGTGATAAATAACTCTTACTGCATTTGGATATTGCATTTAGGAAAATATAGGGAGAGATATGGTAATGAATGAAATGAAATTATCGATAAATAGAAATGGGGGTCTAAGATTGTATGGAGTGTGAGTGAATGAAGAAAAAAGAACTGGAAAAAAAAATAAAGAAACTTATTACAGTGATAGAGAAATAATGAAGAGGAAGCGAAAAAGGGGGTAAAGAATGCAGAAAATCGACAAAAAGTAAGAAGAAGGGAGAAATGAGGAAGAAAATGACAGTGAACTATAAAAAAAGAAGAGAAATAATAAGAGTAAATACCTTAAAATGAGAAAGTGTAATGATAATGAACAATTACTTTTGTTTGTCTTCTTTATATCGTAAGTTTGCCATTTATTTGAAAACTCAATTAAGTATGCAATAATTGAAAGGAATTTAATGTCCATTTCGGTTAGGGTGCTCCCCTAACTTCAAACGTAGAACTCCTTTAATTCAATCCACGCAGAATTAGGAGATTATTAAATGAATAACACATTCCCCCACCACTAACACAATGTAAACAGCGACATCATGGAGTGGTAGGGGACAGATGTTGTATAGAAGGAGAAAACTAAGAGATTGTTCAAACCCTTTTGTCATATTCTTTACTTCGCAAACAAACTTGCTTGTTTCTGTCATTCTCTTCACCGACTAATGCAGCGGTTCAAATTTCAGCGAGTAAACGCTATCATCACCTACATTCAATTTTGCCAAACACAAACATACATACATACATATATATATATACATATATATATATATAT
>NC_068986.1:69638120-69642621 GCF_001194135.2 Octopus bimaculoides | reverse complement strand
TATATATATATATATATATCACTAACGGACACTGAAAACATGCTGTTTGTAAACTTCTTTTTTCAATCTGTTCTATTCTTAATTAAAAAATATTACACACCCATAATAACAGAAAATTATACGTCAAACATTTGTGTGTATGCATATCATATTGCATGAATGCATATTATATTTTAGCTTCAACGAATATGTCTGGTTGGGTAAAATACTGCAATAGATAGCCTGAAGCCTTACTACCCGTAAATTGATTTACATCGACTCAACTTTTATACCTACCCTCACTAACTAAAACGCAAATTCTTTGCACTTCAGCTCTCCTCACCCACAACTCTCAAGACACCCGTTATAGATACTCTGAAACTCCATACCCCTAAAATAATTTACATTTATCCATCCTTGTTTGTTCCAGAACACCAATACACTTATTTTCGCATGTTACCCACAATGCACTCAGTGCACTTATCTTTCACTTATATTCTCAAGCTGCCAGTATATCCTACTTGAACCACCGTTTTACTTTACGAAATATTAGTCAATAACATGGCCTATATTTTCACTTTCAAATTACCTTCCGATGCGAGCTTAAAATGCACTGATATTTAAACAAATTCACTTCCCAGAGGCTGCATAAAGATAATTTATACCTCTCACTCACATCATCTTAGTTATATACAAGAACGTTTTGATCCCATGGGGATGAAATGCAGCATGCATTTGATCAATTGTGAACCAACAGATATTATTGCCAATAATATATAGCTCGTGCAATTCCTTAAGACCTAACATGACTTATACAATGATTTTTTAAAGATTTTCTCATGTTAACATATATAAGTTCTACAAATACTCGTTTCATTTCCCTTGTCTATCTCTCATAATTGAATTTATGCCAGAATAGTCCAAAACTTTACTTGCAAAGAAAAGAAGCGTTTATCTTTGTCTCAATAAAATAGGTTTTACGAAGCAAACCCAGCTGTTAAATATCTACGTGACTCACGTTCAACCCCCCCCCCCAAATCGTAGAAAATCCTAATAATTTCAATGTTATACATTCTTTGTAATGAGTTGAACTCGAATCATTTACTTGGTTCTGAGGTTTTGAGTTCAAATTCTACTGTGATCGACTTTGTTTTTTATTCTCCCATTAAGATCAATAAATGACACGTATATACTAAAGGTGATCAATCATGAAATAACTGTGGCCCAGTGATATACAATTCAAATGCAATGTTAAAGACTGCATAAACGATGTTTTAAGGTATTACATTTGGTTTACACTCAAAGACCTGGAAAATAACTAAAAGTCGATTACATAAGTACGATTATTATAATGGAATCAATTCAGTCGAATATTTCTGTTAGCAAAATAGGTTCAAGATGAAATATGCTTGAATACCACAAGCTTCAGTTTCCGATTGCGACCATTTTATTCTTAATTATATTTTTTCAAATGAATATAAGCTTCTCATTTCCCTTCCTAAAAAAGTTCACGACTTTGTGCCTATGCATGTTGAAATTAAGCAGTGTAAAGAAGTGGTTTGATGTGATTGCTGTATACCATATATAGATTCTAGCTGATATATAGATTCTAGTAGATTACTTTTTCAGTTATGCTGCGTCTCCTCCTAACTGAAGACAAACTGCATATCTCAATGTGAAGTAATGAATCATATGGAGTGTACTGTGACTGCCTAGACATGTTACATTGAGTAAAAATTAGGGGTATAATGGGGTAAATATTAATCTTGAAAGATTTCACTAGCATGCAATGTTTATCATCTGATCTTTACAATTGTGTAGGTTAGGAAGACAAACATACTTCTTTCCTGCTGTAAACAAAACAATGTGCTCAAATACAATAGAAAATGAAGGCTGAATAACCGATGAGTGCTTACATGTAGGAGTCATTCTAATTCATTATAGTACTGTAGACAACCTCATGGAGTTCAGGAGATTAAGGGTCTAAAGAGTAATGAACAAGAATCTTACGTTCGTACGCTTCGTAGGGCTATCTAGCCAAATTTAATACTACACACTTCACCATAATCGGATTGTAAGTGAGAGCACAGTCTGATCATTGCCGAATGGGTCGTCCAACGTGATGGTGTAGAGGTTGGTTCCCTTTTTGAATGAATCGTAACGAATAACGCGTTACTGCAGCAGTGTTGTGTTCAGTTCCTTATTCAAGACAATTTTATCTCTTATTTTGTTAACGGTACATAATTTATATATATATTCACCAAACCATATGGACAACTGTGGTTCAGAAAAGGATTAGCTATCGTTAACAACTGTAGATATGATAATTATGTACACATCCATTTCTCTCTCGCCATTTTATTCGCTTATCATTTTTCTACCTTTTTCATATATATATATATGTGTGTGTACGGTATGTATAGATAGAGAAATAGAAAGATAGATAGATAGATAGATAGATAGATAGATAGATAGATAGATAGATAGATAGATAGATAGATAGATAGATGCATGATAAATACACAATACATACATACATATACAAATACATATAAAAACAAAATGACAAAATGACAAAATGCACACAATCGTGTGCGATTACTTTGAAATTTTTTTTGTCGATTCAATCATTGTGCTAAACTAATTCGGTAAACAAAATAAACCAATATACAAAATTCTTTAGCGACGAATTCAAAACTAATATTTTTTTCCAATATACCAACTCTGAACTACGCAAGTAAAAACAATTTCCAGGCATTTGACGAATCTTCCACACCTAATTACAGTATTTCCTTCTCGTATGTATAGGTTGGTATAGACAGACACGTGGATACATGCATGCATACATGCATACAAAATTTATACACACACACACACAGTAATTTGGAAATGTATTTTAGCCACCCTGTATAATTTGATAAAAGTTAGATTATGATTATTGTATATAGACCATATTTCCTAATATTACCCATGGTAGAAAAAATGTATTTATGCTATTTTAGCAATTCTATTAATATATTGAAAGGTAACGGTTTGTAATAAATACCCAAGTGATTAACGTCCCCACCCCCGCCAAAAAGAAATTACTCTGCTAACAATCAACATACCTGAAAGGTATCTAAAGAAAATATTTCATTATAATAAATATTAACTATTATAAAACCTTTTTAAAGTTAGAACGAACTACTTTGTTATTTACTCTTACCCCTCTCTTATTTCTTTGGTCTATGATTCTTTCTCTCTCATTTTGTGTGTGTGTGTGTATGTGTGTATTCGTGTGTGTGTATTCGTGCGTGTGAGCATGTGGGACTTTCCTGCCACCAAGTCTAGTATGTGCACTCATGGTGCCCCTGTTATGTTAACTTTCTCTGTATCTCTCTGCCCCTCTCTTTCTCTTCCCCCACCTCTCTCTCTCTCTCTCTCTCTCTCTCTCTCTCATCTCTTTAAGATGTAAAGCATGACTGGAGAATCAACCAACCATCTAACCAGCAATCTAACCATCATTTAAATCAACTATTATGCGTGTGTCATGTATCTGCCGTTCATTGATTATATAACTTTTATCATCTTTACCATCCTGCTACCACTGTTTCTCGGTTTCCCTATTCCTCTACTGACTTTAACTTATGTTAATATGCTCTATAACACCCACTCCTCCCGATCCCTATATGATATAAAGTATTCTGCAGGCAGAAAAAAATACATTTGTTTTTTGTCATTTGTATTTTTTGTCAGTAGAATGCTAAAAATATTATTTCGGTACAGATATATAATATCGAAAATCAAAACATGATCTAACTGAGAGTCTTATTCTACTTATCTGATGATATGCATATGCCACTATTTGTTGTGTGATATTAATTAACGCAGTATTGTTCATAATATATGTGACATTCAGCATTAAGCAGCTGGTAATGTACTGAAACAATTTTAGTGATATATATAATATATATATATATATATATATATATATATATAAATTTAGATTCAAAATTGAATGTGGCACTTAAGTTTAGGCACCAGAATATAGTATGGTATTATCCAAACAATTCCCAAAACAAGGTGCTCGCATTACTTAAATAAATGGAGTAGCATGAAACGTGCGTACTGCAATAACCTTAACAATCCAAATTGCTTTTTTTGATACACACACACATACACGCATGTGTGTGCGCGTGTGCATGTGTATGTGTACGAGTGAGTGGACAAACGAAAGAAATAAAAGCGTTCAACACATTTAGTAGGAGTCAATGACGAAAACAGGGGCACCATGAGTGCCCAGACTAGACTTGGTGGCAGGAAAGTTACACATGCTCGCGCGCGCGCGCAAAATGAGAGAGAACAAATTATAGACCAAACGAATAAGAGTAAATAACAAAGCAGTTGGATTCGGTTCCATGCAACTTAAAGTTTCAAAGGCTTCTGTATGAAAACTATGTAATTGTTCCAAATGACAATAATAATAATAATAATAATAATAATAATAATAATAATAATAATAATAATAATGGTGATGATGATG
>NC_068986.1:69637048-69637724 GCF_001194135.2 Octopus bimaculoides | reverse complement strand
GGAAAGATATGGTACAATCATCGAGTCGAAAGAGTACTAGAGTCGGAGAAATGTAAGATTTTGTGGGACTTTCCACTTCAAACGGACAAGAAGTTAGAAAATAATAGACCGGACATAACAACTGTAGACAAAGAAAAGCAAAGTTGCTAACTAATCGACCCATCATGCCCGTTTGATTCCAGGATCGTAAAGAGCGGACGAAAAGCAAAAAATAAAAAAAACATACAATCCCTTAAAATTTGAAGCAGGAAGAATATAGAGTTTGGGAACTGTAAAGGTCGAGCCTATAATAGTAAGCAAGATATAGATAAATGGTGATCCTTAGAGCTTCTATAGAAAGTTTGTCTCTTTGGGACCGCAATGATTATCAGGAGGGTTCTAAGCACATACTACTGAAAATTTGTGGATATCTAAGGTTACAGGTAGTAACACGTTAACCTCATAAGTGCTATCAGGAATAAGACCAAACTTGAGTCAAACCAAATAATAATAATTCCTATCATAATATAGATAGATAGAGTGATAGTGAGACTTTGTGTGTGTGTGAGAGAGAGAGAGAAAGAGAGAGAGAGATAGACATATATTTATACCTATATATATGTATGAGTATCATATGCATAGATATATGTCAAATATGTATGTATCATATGTAAGTACTATTTTGCGTGCCATATAT
>NC_068986.1:69632005-69636736 GCF_001194135.2 Octopus bimaculoides | reverse complement strand
ATATGTATGTATGTATGTATGTATGTATGTATGTATGCATATATTATAAATTATATAACTATGTATGCATACACAGCTTGCACTGCAGAACAACCCACTCGACAACTCTGTTTCGTAACGATCACTGCAGAGATAGAAGTGTATGTTAAGCAACATACTTTTAGGCGTGCGTGTGTGTGTGTGTATGTGTGTATGCGTGCGTGTGTGTCTGAGTGTTTGTTTTTGTGCAGAGTGACTTAGGTAAAGTAAGCTCCAGGCAAGTGAAATATGGTTATCGCGTTTAATTTATATCAATTTCCCTTCATTACTTTCGGCCCTTATAAATTCTCCATTCTCTGACCCTTTATTTGTTTATGTATTTATTATATTATCGTATTTTACGAAGAATGGTGTTGTTGGCTGCTCGTTTTCAACAGAGCTATCGCTGGTTCGCAACATTTACGATGGCGGGAGAGAAAAGGAAGTGTCTATGTAAGTAGGACGATAAAATACCACTTATTTATATCGGAAACCGTTATCGTCTGCTATTTCTTCTGTCCGAAAATTTCAGTTACGACCATAAAATATATACAAATTGGCAAATTCTTCCTTTCTGCGCGAGCGTATGTTTGCGCGCGCGCTTGTGTGTATATATTTATATCGTCAGCTGTTCATATATCCAAGAAAGAAGCACGCTCTAAAACATTAGAGTATAAATATATTTAGAAGGTTGTTTGTTTTTATTGGTCAGAGAAAGGACATTGGTTTCGCACCTATAAAGCACTTAGCCATTTGAGACTGAAGAGTCATCAATACAGCTAATTGAAACCAATGGTCACTCTCTGACTTGCCATCACAAACAAACTTATATATATATAAGGAAACATCTTACCACAAAGCCACGCCTGCCTATGTAGCCTATATAAACAACAAATTTCCCTAGAGGTACAGTCTACGAAATTCACTTGCAAGGCATTGTTCGACTTGTAACAGATAATAAAGGATATTTACTCAAGGTGCTACACATGTGTTTGTATGTTCATACGTATGTATATGCATTTATTAAAGCAAGCTAAGTTTCTGGAATATTTTGCATATTTTCACAGTTCCATTGCCTAACAGAATTTTTTTTTTCTATTTTATCCTGCCATCATGAAATTCGGTTTCTCAATATTGTTGCTAGGACATTTAGTCACATGTCAAAGTTCTCTAATAATTACAGGTATAAATATAATCCGGGTATAATTTCTGTGGATATTACATTTGTTCTCCATAGATGATTTCTGTCTAACTTCTCTTTAACATTATGTTAATATCTGCAGATTTAATCTGCTCTGTACACGTTCTTTTTAGTCCCAAATCATTTTGTCGGGACTTCTTACCCAAATATTGGTTTCAAATTTTGACACAAAGTCAACAATTCTGGTGGAAGTGGGTAAGTCGATAAGATCGACCCCAGTACTCAATTGGTACTATTTTATAGATCCCAAAACAAAGAAAAGCAATGTCGACCTCGGTGGAATTTGAACTCAGAAAGTAAAGACGGATGAAATGCCGTTAAGCATTTTCTCCGGCATGCTAACGATTCTGCAAGCTCGCCGCCTTCTTCTTATCTACATATTACGTGTGCGTCGCTATATGTGATCACACTTTTGTCTCAGTATCGATACATTTACCAGCTGAGCTGCGTTTGAGTAAGTATTAATGAACCAAAGTAACTTTACACTCAAGGAAGTATGGAGTACGAATTGCTGAGTCAGAATAATACTTATTACCAATAGTGGTTTCTTCGAAGTTTTGCCATTTATACTTTCTCAAAATACTGTTTCGTAATCTGAAAATTTCCTAATATACAGTAGTAATTTGGAATTATATTTACTACTGGGTTGAAGCAGTAGATATAATATAGAGAAAGAAGAAAGACAAATGATCTGTATCTGATAAATGCCATAAATAAAGAGATTCCGAAAGGCTGGGTAAAATAGGGGAAATATTTATTATATATTTTGTCAGCCAAGTAGTAAGTATTCTTTGAAATTACCTTTTGAGGTGAAGGTCATTGGTACAAGCAATTAATGGTTATGTCCCTTTATTGAGTTGATCTTCATATTAAAATTCGTTAGTGAATTTTATTAGCGTGGTAAATTTGTTCAAATAAATGGAAATATATAGAGGCGGCTGTACAATTAATTTACAGATACAGATATTATTATAATCTACAAATAATTTACAAATATTTTTTCACATATACAGCCATGTATAAATAAACATCAACATAACTAATATATCGAGAAAATATTCATTTTAAATACATCCGCACATAGCTTAATAAAAGGCAATCAAAGGAAAAAAGAAAGATTATAAGAATGAACGTGGAATAAAAAGAGCAGAGGCGAATTGGGAAAACAAAGTATACCAAGTGGGGAGTCAGCTTAGTGCTGTATATGTTCTACTAAATTAAGTCTTCGGGTGAATGGCTAACACAAACAATTTTCACATACGTATGCATGCATGCATGCATGTATGTATGTATGTATGTATGTATGTATGTATGTATGTATGTATGTATGTATGTGTGCATGTACGTATTATGTTTATATATAAATGCATGCATGTATGTACGCATGCATGTATATATTATATATATATATATATGTATGTGTGTGTGTATGTATATATATGTATGTATGTATATTTGTATATATAAATACAGGTATGTATGTACATGCACACATAAGTACAGTCACGCATACTGACACATGTGCCTGAGTGTTTGTATATACGTACGTATATGTCCTAATGACTAGGCATGTACACATGCATGTGGCTATGGTTTTGTATTTAATGTTTTTATATGCATACATTTATGTCTGCTTGTATTTACACGTGCAAGTGTATACATAGTTATTACCCTCTTGTTCTCTCACCCTGTCATTTTTCTAACTGTGCGATTGTATGCGTGTGTGTGTGTGAGAGAGAGAGAGAGAGAGAGAGAGAGAGAGAGAGGGGCAAAGAGAGAGAGAGAGAGAGAGAGAGAGAGAAAGAAAGAGAGAGAGAAAGAAAGAGAGAGAGAAGGAGAGAGAATGGACTAGTCGGGGACCACACATGAGTACTCAGTAACAAAAAATTAGATAAGGAATTATTACTGAACAACCTGCAAAAAGAATTGGTTTTAAATGAAGTATATTTGCACAAAGCCTATCGCACACTCACTCCACAATTGTATAACCTAAACTGGTATATTGTGCCACGTGCCAAACACAAAAGAACGCATGTAGAGATGTAAAACCCACCAAGATTGGCACTGGTTCCCTTTACTGTCACAGTCTACATCACATATGAAGTGTCCTTTTCTTTTGTCAACTAAAATCAGACACATATCCGAATGCAGGAAACAACATATTTAACAACAGGATGTTTGAAACCTCTTATTATCATGGTTCGGATTTTGTGGTCGTAGAGCGCGTTTGTGCAGCGTTTCTATGTGCCCACGATTGAGTATTTCTATGTGACCATGCAAATAGTAAGTGTTGATTTTGTGTTTGGTTCATTCATCCTTTACGCAGGTCTTGTTTTTGTTTTGCAGGATGTATAGCGACACTCCTTACCGACCAAACCTGATAACGGTGCTAATTTAGTCACCGACGAACTGATCACGTAACAGGATATATAGGATTACATGTTATTAAGTAATTCTTGGAGCAGCCTATCATAACGTATACATATATATGCATACAAATACACACACACACAGAGGCACGCGTGCATACACACACATATCTGTACGCATTTGTATGTCTGTATTGCATTTCCTTTCGTTTCTTCCTTCCTGTCTTCAACGCTTTCAACTCAGCTGGTTTTAGAATCTCTCTCTGACCATCGCTACTCTTCCCTAGCCTTCACCACCTCTAACCGTTCTCTTATCTCCACTTCGGTATCACTTTCACTACCACCATTGTATATATACTTCAACGCCAATGCATATTTCTCTTCTTCTGAGTAAGGGTTCTATGTAAAGCAAAAGACAAAACTTATTTCCTCACGACAGAAAGCATTATTTCACCTTTTGAATTATTTCATTATTTTTTGCTGATAAAAACTATCCCTTAGGTCATCGGATTCTACGATAATTGCCGCAGATTCGGATTGAACCTGGACCTACAAAACGATGACTTTGGACGTTTTATTTATTTATTTATTTATTTATTTAATCAATTTAAGCTTAACAAAGATAATTTTCTAATAGATCTGCTATGGTGTTCATGAAACAGAGCTTTTAATTCTAACTAAATTGATAGTACCACCCAAAATGTAAATTACTACAAACCGGACGAGGATAAGCACTATCAGTTGCCTGAAACATCAAAAGCTATCCTATATTGATAATGACGACTAACCGAATTTCTTGTTTCAGCCGTCATCACAATATTTTACAATCCCTGAATCCTTCGCGGCCCACCACCTACCTCAACATGTAAAGTAGCTCGGTGGAAGCTTTGCAAAGTGATCTGTTTAATAGTCCATTAAATTTTCCCAGTGATCTCATCTTTTTCCACAACTGACAATGTGACAGTCTACTGAAATACTGATAATGTTAAAAGCAACAACAGAAGCAATAACCTGATCGATGACAATGTGATATGGACGATACGAGTTGAGCTGTTCGTACAATCTTCTAAATGTTTGTGGTTAAATGCATCATATTACTATACATATGAGAGGGTGGGTGTATGTGTATATATATATATATAT
>NC_068986.1:69629883-69631048 GCF_001194135.2 Octopus bimaculoides | reverse complement strand
GGCTAAAAGCAACAGTAACATCCACCCCTAGGGGTCAGCCACACTTAAGTGGCAATATACTACATACATGCAAACATATGTGCGCGTCAATTCCATGTGTGTGTATGTAAGTTTGCAGGCGTTTTCCTGTCTGTGTTTTACCCTCAAACCGGTGATGGTTTGTTTATTTTCATCTGTAACTTAGCGATTCAACTAAAAAAAATACTACTAGAATAGATACCACATTTCAAGAACAAAAGTGTAGGCAATCGATTTATTCAACTACAGGCTTCGAAACGGTCTCCTCGCATGGCCCGTGGTTTTATGACTGAAAGAAGTATCTATCTACCTAAGAATAAATGCATAAAAGAGTTAGTTTGTATGTCTTGTGTGTGGGTGTATTTGTATGTGTGTGAGTTTGTATATGCGTATCCTTTGTTTGTCTGTTTAGGTGTATGTGTGTGTGTATATGTGAGTGCACGCGCACTTGTGTGTGTGTGTATGTGAGTGCGTGCGCACCTGTGTGTGTGTGTATTTGTAGTTTTAATGAACAGCATACTCTATTTTTCTTCTTAACAAATAACAGTAAATGTTATAAATAATTTACCATCCACTGAACCCCATATAAAAGTCTTGCACACAAACACCATTGCCTTGATCATACAACAAAACAGAAACATAAATAGCAAGAACCTTACACGTGCTTCCATTATGGCGCCTTTATTACACTTGCCCTTAAATACATACATAATTCCTGAATCAGATACAAGCCTGTTGTTCTTTCCCTTTCTCAAAGGTATTAACTTAATAAATGAATCAGTTTTGTCCAAGAAGCAAAATTTAGAATAGCAAAGCAAATATCACGTAGTAACTATCCGACAGCCTTTCGTTAATATTAGTCGCTCACTCCTTAAACGTCACATTTATATATTATCAAGACGTCTAATTTCCTATAAGTTCTAGAGCGAAACAGAACTGTCTAAAGTTCATATTTTCCAAATGACTAGCATTAATGTAGGTTAAGTTTCCCACTTTCAAATAAGAACTTCGACCTGTCTGAAACGCACATTATGATACACACATACATACATACATACATACATACATACATACATACGTACATACATACATACATATATATATATATGCACACACACACACACACACACACACACACACACACACA
>NC_068986.1:69627957-69629366 GCF_001194135.2 Octopus bimaculoides | reverse complement strand
ATATATATATATATATATATATACATACATACATACATACATACATACATACATATACATACATGCATTCATACATACATACATACATACATACATACATACATATCAGGTCTAAGCTTTAATAGTGTTATAATTCGTAGTTGTATCAGTTACTGTGCTCAAACAGGTATACATACTATCCGTCATTTTAAAATAAGCACGCGATTGATTAGAATGAATTCGCTTGCCAGACGTTCCAAACTCGACATTCCAAACTCGCCAAAATCCTCAGACCTGCTGTTCCCACTCTCAGCTTTTTTTACTGCAAACTAGAGTGATTTCTATTCTTCGCACCCTTTCGTCTCAGATACACCGGATCCTTTCGTCTCCTTCCTCATCGTACATATATAGCAACCTACATTGTAGTAGGCAACGTATATAACCACTACGCTCAGGTAAACGGACCTCTGGAATCTTTTCACGAGCTGCTATTTTTTTAGCCACAATTTAGCCATAGTTCTGTGTAAGGTTTGTCAATTTTGACTGTGTTATGTATGTTTTGTTTTTTAAAAAATATTTTACGTCCTGGATTTATTTTCATACACTAATTGAGATGATAGTGTATGGTTTGAAGAAAATCTGTCCACCATTTTTCGTATGTCGGTCGCGTTTCCTGCAGGTATCAATCTGCAGCTATGCAACAGGAACATTAATTTCTTCCATATCTCTGGCGTAGGAGTGCCTGAAAATGACATGCACATAACTACTTCCTCCATACTAAACTGATAAAGACAAGAAATATAAATAAATATATTCATATATATATGTGTGTGTGTGTGTTTGTGTGTGTGTTTGTGTGTGTGTGTGTGTGTGTGTGTGTGTGTGTGTGTGTGTGTGTGTGTGTGTGTGTGTGTGTGTGTGTACACACACATACACAGATATATATCTCGTATTCAAAGGTAACAAAAATAACTCGGTTGTTGGAACATCGTTAAGCATAATACTCTACATAGTGGATACGGAGGTGGAAATTAGTCTGGCAGAACTGATTCTTCTCCATCGAACTGAAGTCATCTAATTGAACATAAATAGATTCGAACTACCTTCACTGTTTCCATATATATGAGCAGTTTCGTTACTGCTCATATATATTCAGCATCGTTAGTACGCATAAATCTCTCTCCACGAATGGTACTACCCCAAACACCAGACTTCTCTTTTCATTCCCATGGCTAAACTTTTCTTTCACTGCTTTTATAATATTATTTTCTTATTGAGACCATCAGTATCTTACTTGGAATGCAACGTTTTACTTTATACATTGTTAAAAAGTGCGTTAGCTGTTGTACCTACACGATAGGGTATCACTCATAAATTAGTAGTTGCCAATACAGAGTTACCAGTCATATGTGTGTGTGGGGGGGGGGGGG
>NC_068986.1:69627526-69627943 GCF_001194135.2 Octopus bimaculoides | reverse complement strand
TGTGTGTGTGTGTGTGTGTGTGTGTGTGTGTGTGTGTGTGTGTGTGTGTGTGTGTTGACTATGTAAACTAATGTGTTTTTTTTTTCATCTGGTCTATATGTGCAATTATATATGATATAAGATAAAGTTAAAACGATAGTAAAGCATCTGCGATATGACTGAAGAAAATATTTAGCAAAATAGATTAATATTTAAATATAGAGCCTTTATACACATAGCAATCATCTAGAACTTTGATTGTTGTTTGTGTATAAAACCTCTAAGACGTTGATGGATTGCGAAATATCAAATACAGTTCAACTAAATGGAAAACATTTGTTTAATTTCACTCAGAACCTAGACACACATATATACATACATACATCATACACATACATACATACATACTTTTATATATATATATATATATATATATAT
>NC_068986.1:69626617-69627351 GCF_001194135.2 Octopus bimaculoides | reverse complement strand
GTGTGCGTGTGTGTGTGTGTGAGTGCCTGTGTCTGTATGTATGTATGTATGTATGTGCATGCGTGTGTGCGTGTGTGTGTGTGTGTGTGTGTGTCTGTGTGTAGAGAGAGGGGAAGAGATAGATAGATGGATAGATAGATAGATTGTTTGATATAGATAAAGGACGCAAAAGTATTTCAATCTGTATATCACTGGCACTTTTATTTGTTTACGTCGCACACACACTAAATACACTAAGCACATACACAAACACAACAAACACACGCACGCATACACTCACTCACACATACACTCCAAGAAGAACATGTAATTCTCTGTGCCTCTATTTGCTTAACTGTTGGAAACCGACTCCAGACATTCTAAGTGTTACTGGTGTCTTATCCACAAACAAATTTAAATTCTCATCTACTTACTGCTACTGATTTCTGGGACTGCGAACCTATTAACATTGTAGACAGATTTGTCGTGAATATATAGTGAATATATAGTGAATATATGAGTGTGTGGCCGTATTTATAAAATCTCATTACCTAGGTACGAACTATATGAAATCTAAAAATAAAATCATGAAAATCACATACAATTTACTGAGTCAGTGATTTTAATGAAAATTTCTTCAATATACTAATATACGAATATCAATATTAATGTGTCTATCTTATTGATAATTGAAAATTATTACATTAATGTCATTAAGTGATAATGTTCAAATCATATATATATATATATATATA
>NC_068986.1:69623851-69625314 GCF_001194135.2 Octopus bimaculoides | reverse complement strand
ATTCAAAAGAGACAGAGACTTCAAACTCGATATATCGATTTATTCGATATATCGAGTTTGAAGTCTCTGTCTCTTTTGAATATGAATATTTAAAAGTTAAAAACCTTATAATATAAATATAAACTGTGAGAACGACCCTTAAGGAATCTAGTTAATGATCCCCTAAAGTAAGTTCTTATGCTATATTGGTAACCGTTGCTACATCCTCTGGAAAATTATTATATATATATATATATATATATATATATATACATGCCTATGTACATATGTTTGCAAATATACACACACGAAAAATATTTGCGTATATATATAATGTAGGAATGTCTATACATGTATGTCCGATTATATATCATATACAGATACATTTATGTGTAAATATATATAGATATATAGTTATATACAAAATTGTTATCACGTTCGTGTTTCTTCATCGTTACTCTTCATCAGCTACACACATTGAATCTACTTACGAAGTGTAGTGACGCAACAACATGTGTCTTGCAGATTGATGATGTTATTCCTGGTCCAACTCCGTTTATTTTTAAACACATTGCACACAATTCTCTTCCAAAACAGCTACTGCACCAAAATTCTTACCATGTTTAACTGTATTCGAGTTGAGCCAAACATAGAAAGACTTTTGGTCAGGTAACTGTTTTGGTGCGCACATTCTTGTAATTTCGTCGTATAATGATTTGTATTTTACCATCTTTTCCAGCTCTTTGTCACTTAAAGATGCATCTCCAGATATGACAATATCTTTAGTCCTCGTCTCCTTTCTTTTATCCACTACAACAACGTCTGGTCTCCGAGCATCAATTGGTGATTCACATTGGAATGTAAAATCCCGTGAGAGCTTACATTCATTATCTTCAGTGACGCGTTCTAGTTCATGATCGTACCATTTCCGTCTTCCTTCAAGACTATACTTCTCACACAATCTCCAGTGAACAAACTTAGCCATTTTGTCGTACTTCTTTTTGTATTCCCTGAAAATTATTAGCCTCGATTTTGTAAACTGAGGGATACATGAGTTGTAGTGGAAGAAATACTGCTTCCATAGGCCCTTAATATTTAAAGAAACAGAGGTGTATACCAAACAATGTTTTTTCCTCTCATTTTTCCTATGGAATCGTGAGATTATGGTATTCGTGTTCCTGGTGGATGTCTGGCATCTAGTTTTCATCCTGGTATTATTTATCGTGTGAGTGCTCTTTTGTTTAGGATTGCGTACGGAGATTTGTTCGGTATAATATTTATGGAGTAGAATATTAAGGTAGCAGTTACTATCTATAGTCAGTTGGATTTGTATGCTGGATTCGAAAACATTGTGCATGATCTCTGAGAGATTAGACTCAGGAGCTAGCTGGGCTAAATAATTCTCGCAATCCTGAGTGCAACAACCTAACCACTAAGCCACGAGCCTTCACTATATATATATATATATATATATATATATATAT
>NC_068986.1:69618213-69619943 GCF_001194135.2 Octopus bimaculoides | reverse complement strand
TGTGTGTGTGTGTGTGTGTGTGTGTGTGTGTGTGTGTGTGTGTGTGTGTGTGTGTGTGTAGTTTTATGAAATTTTCCATACCGTCTCTTTCTCGCGTATTCCTATAGAGATCTATAAAATGATACCGTTTTTAACTCCTGTATAGACCATATGGCAAACGTTTGTTGGCGCTCAACCAACACTCGAAATATATAGTCGAATTACAGACTTCCATATTTTATCAGTTTCATAAACAACACGAATTTTTGATATGCTATTCTATCATAATTTCCTCTCTGAATAATGAAAGAATGGCAGAAATATAGGTCAGTAGCCTCTACAAGATATTTGTATTATATAATGGTTTTCCAGCGTATTATAACGACTGCATTGCCATTTGTAACAATGAAACACATTGCAATAAATAATTCAATAAGTCCATGCAAATTACGATTTATTCTTCCTTCATTGAGATGTTATATAATGGCGATTTGGACTCATTATCCAAACATAAATCCGTATGTGAATATGTATGAATGCATATATATGTAAGTATGTATGTATGTATGTATGTATGCATGTATGTATGTATGTATGTATGTATGCATGTATGTATGTATGTATGCATGTATGTTTGTATATATGCGTGTATGTATATGTACTTATATGTGTGTATACATATGTGCGTATATGTGTATATGCATACATGTATGTATGTATGTGGGTATGTAGGTATGTATGTAAGCATGTATACTTGTATGCATGTATGTATATGTACATATATATGTATATGTGTTTGTGTGTGTGTGTGTGTGTGTGTGTGCGTGTTTACATATATACTTGCATACATATAATTGTAGTTAGAGAGATCATGCACACACACACACAGACACACACACACACACACACACACACACACACACACACACACACACGTGTGTATCTATTCTATCTTTTATTTGTTTCTGTCATTTTAGACGTACGAATCCACCCCAGTACTTATTTCATTTTTAAACCTGGTACTCATTCTATTAGAACCGTTTTGCTGAACCGCTAAGTTACAGAGATACAAACACACCAACACCGGTTGTCAAGCTGTGGCAGGGGAGACAAATTCAGGTACAGTGACACGCACGCACACACATATACATATACACACAAAAACACATATATACGACGGGTTTCATTCAGGTTCCATCTCCCAAATCCAATCACAAAGCAATACACACACACACACACACACAAGCACACACAAACACACACAAACCTAATTCTCAAGCACAATTAGTATGACATAGTGTCTTACAAGGCAGTAGTTTCCGTCCACCCAATTACACTCACGACTTAAGTCTTAACTCGACGCTAAAGATGGTATGCAGTAGTCGCAGAGCGAAGTTCTTAGACATTTGGTCATTCTGCGCCTGCTTGTTGCATGTTGTGGAATCAAGCGTGAGAGTGATAAAGTGATAATTAATAACCCCAGGGAATCAAAGTTACTAGATTTTGTGTGCAAATAAACAGATTGGCTACTTGTTTCTCTGAGATTGGTCACGAGATGTAGGCACTTCTTATGAAACCCCTGTAAGGGTAGAAAATCTACAGAGAGGTAGAGAAAATTGACATGTTTGCATTTCTACTATGTATGTCTACATCTATGGATGTCTACATGTATATATGTATGTAATGTATGTATGTATGTATGTATGTATG
The DNA here is from genome assembly GCF_001194135.2 of Octopus bimaculoides. Lineage (NCBI taxonomy): Eukaryota > Metazoa > Mollusca > Cephalopoda > Octopoda > Octopodidae > Octopus > Octopus bimaculoides. The sequence continues at coordinate 69,618,254 of NC_068986.1, read as the reverse complement.
TATGTATGTATGTATGTACGTATGTAAGTATGTATGTATGC
>NC_068986.1:69615804-69617822 GCF_001194135.2 Octopus bimaculoides | reverse complement strand
TATATATATATATATATATGCTTGTATATGATATGTTGTGAATTTATGGAAAGAAATCCCATAAAACTCAACAATTTTACTAAAAATGGAGAAGAGATGTTAAAGTATATGAGAGATTCTATATATTATATATATATATATATATACAAGACAGACAGACAGACAGACAGACAGACAGACAGACAGACAATTAAAAACACACCAGTAGTTTCTCTCGCGCTCGATTCCACCTTCACCCACCTACGAGCCCAACATAAATAGAAAGTATTAGTTATTTTCTGCTTGCGTACACAAACCAAAAGTATTCCTTGAGATGACAACTACATATTTCCTTATGTCTTTGACATTAATACAAGATTCAGATGCCAAAGAGATAGGAAATATTCGGATTTCATAATTTTGAAAAATATAATAATTTGCTTGCTGTGCTAATTATAGTTGATAGCCCCTATTATTTTGAATATAATTAATGCGTTAGCCAACATATTTTAAAACATTGCGAACATTCCAGCAATTATTTAGTCATTATTCTGTATGATACTTTGGTAATATAAACAATTAATTGCAATTTGCAGCTGTTATTGATTCGATTCGATTTGTTTAGAAGTATCTAAATATTCCAAATATTGGTATGATTCACTTACAACGATTAAAATATGACTAAGATTCGAAATCTTTACATCTCACCTCCTGCTTTCGAGTATTCAGCATAAAAATTGATTAAAATAAACAATGCATTCGTTGGTGAAAGACTTCACACTGACAGTGTCAAATCAAAGAATAAAAGATAGAAATGCGATTATGTATGCATGGTCAGAGATATTAAAATATAAAGAAAATCATGATTGATTCTCCGCTATCTAGTAACACCCAACAGCAGGTAGAATGTTCAAATCAGCAAAGCAAGAGAGAAATATTGATTTTTTTTTGTACAATTGATGACGTGAACACAAATATTTTATGACTGGCTATATTATGCTAGTTTAAACGTGATGTAAACAAATATATACAGAATGATATTGCTGTAGTGCAGATTTATATATTGTTTGTTAGTATAACCCATGATTTTACTACAAGGAAAGCTTGCATTCACAACAGCGTGCGAATCTAAATTTAGAACTACAAAATTTGCATGAATTATAAGCCGAGCAACTTAAAAAGCTGTCGTGGTGCATGCGAGAAAGCAAAAGGTAGTGGAATATATAGGATTCAGTTTCGAAAGCTAATTATTTCTTTTACATTGTTATCGCATTGAAAAAGCTCCTAAAGTCATATTTCTTTGTTCGTCCCTATTAACTTCTGTGCCTTCTGCCTATTTCACAAATCTGTTCTATAACCTAACGCTTTCACACCTAGTTTTTTAAAGTTTAATTTTATATAGTTTTGTTTCCTCCAATGTTATTATATTTGAATGTTTAGGCTAGTGATTTACAAATTGTACCACGTTGACAGCTCAAATTTTAATTCAAAGTTGCTTACTTTCAAAATTAGATTATGTGCCTTTCAACTCTAAATTTTAGTTATTAATTATGGACAAATACAGGAATTAAATGCTTAATAAGTACATATTGTGATTTCTTTTCACTTTTGAAAAGATATTCTGAGAATAATAGCAGCTTATTCGTCACCTTTTCTGAAACCATGGCTATTCCTTTCTCTGGGTGTACTGTGCAGTGTCCCTTCATTTATGTTGTAACCTCAGTATTTCGTATATACTATCATATACTCTTTTACTCTTTTACTTGTTTCAGTCATTTGACTGCGGCCATGCTGCAGCACCGCCTTTAGTCGAGCAAATCGACCCCAGGACTTATTCTTTGGAAGCCTAGTACTTATTCTATCGGTCTCTTTTGCCGAACTGCTAAGTTACGGGGACGTAAACACACCAGCATCGGTTGTCAAGCGATGTTGGGGGACAAACAGACACACAAACACACACACACATATATATACGACAAGCTTCTTTCAGTTTCCGTCTACCAAATCCACTCACAAGGCTTTGGTCGGCCCGAGGCTAT
>NC_068986.1:69609947-69611911 GCF_001194135.2 Octopus bimaculoides | reverse complement strand
TATATATATATATATATATTGATGCGTTTATGCATTTGCTTTGCAAGATTCGTGATGTGAAAACGTGTGTTGAAACTAATATTATTATACGTGGGGTGGTCATCATTTGCCAAGTAGACACAAAATGGAATGAGCAGGACGAGAAGAGACACATGGGCGGAAAAACTTTGACAAATAAACTAAAAGTAATAATGATAAAGCCAAAGTGATGATCAGATAAACAGTACGTGTGTTTAATTGGTAAAAGATGAGCGTCCCCAAGTATAACAATATATATATATTGAACTAGCAAGCATGTGCGTTTTCTGCGATGATTTGAGAAGTGATGAGGCGTGACAATTCTGTAAATAATAATATTTCATAATTTTTAAGTTTATAAGCGATCACCGTGTATTGACAAAAGAAAATAGTCTAATACTGGAGCATATAAGCCCTCGACGGAAAAAAAGTACCCAGGAGACACGAACCATGCGTACGAAAATCCATTTTTTCTGTCGTGGGTTTATATGCTCCAGTATTGGACTATTTTCTTTTTGTCAATACACAGTGATCGCTTATACGCTTTAAGCTTATAAAAATATTCTTATTAGTTATATATTGAACTATTTTACAAACAATGGATACATCGCAGATCCGTACCTTCGGCGAAGTGCGATCATTTCTGCCGCTGACACAGACATTAGTAAAATGTTATGTTATTACATATGTGTGTGTGTGTGTGTATGTGTGTGTGTGTGTGTATACAAGTGTGTGACTGCGTATGGGCGTGCGTGCGTGTATGTGTATGCGTGCATCTGTGTGTGTGTGAGTGTGTATGTGTGTGTGTTTGTATATCTGTGTTTGTGAGTGAGTGTGTAGCGTGTTTTTTTTTGTATGTGTGCAGGAGTGTGCGTTTCTCTTGAGATATATCGTGCAAATGCAATATCTGCACAGTGTTAGCTGGTATATCAGGTAAATCCAGCGAGACTGTGTTAGGGAGATTATTTCACCTCTAATTATCTGACATTCATAATTTCCTTTACAATTTTGCATTTTCTTTTTTCTTTAACTATGTCCAGAGTCTTTAATTCATTTTTCAGATTTTAAATTTAAATTATTTCGTGATACTGGGAATTATCTTTCACATTTTAACTTCGTGGGAACATCTCCACTGTTGAGAACCATTAATATAACTAATCTCTCTCTCTTACACACTCACTCTCTCTTTCTCTCTCCCCCTATCTCTCTCTCAATCTCTCTTTCTCATCAACAATTATTCGAATTATGCTTTTCTGTTTCATTTCAAGACATTCATAAAACATCAAAATGCAAACTAAATTATGAAAATCAAATGCATTCTTTCTCTGGACCATGAAAACGCTAACACACATTTCCGCCACACAGGCTCAGGGAGGTATGCACAACACACTCACTCGCAACCCACACACACACACACACACACACAAACACACACACACACACATGAAAACACATACACACAGAAATACACACTGACTCAAACATACACATTCACAAACAAAATACATACATAAGGTATTCATATACACATACGTACATATATATAATATATATATATGATGGGACTCGCAGTTTGTGATGGAGTCGAAGGTGAGCTGCCATTCTATACATCGTGTTTTAGACATTTTACTATAGAGGAGGTCATCCCTTTCCAGTCGATTTCATACAGTAAGTTTGGGATTCTGTGTACGTGCGTGCGTGTGTGTATGTGTGTGTGAGAGAGAAAGAGAAAGAGTGTGTGTATGTGGAAAAGAGAGAAGGGAGAGAGAGAGAGAGAGAGAGAGGGAAAGAAACAGGTAAAGGAGAGAAAGAGAGCAAAAGAGATAAAGTAATACCTCCTGGTATTTGAGAACATTTTATCCACCCCGGAAGGCAGGAAGATCTCGACTGAATAACAAAAACAACCCCCTTTCTCTCTCTCTCTCTCTCTCTCTCTCTCTCTATCT
>NC_068986.1:69607123-69609788 GCF_001194135.2 Octopus bimaculoides | reverse complement strand
CTCTCTCTCTCTCTCTTTCTCTTTCTCTCTCTCTCTCACGCATGCCGTGACGTTCAAGCCAATTCAGACTCCTCAGCATTGCTACAGCAACTAGGATATAAAAGTTACAAAAGCAGCCGTAGTTATAAATACACACATACATACATACATACATACATACATACATACATATTATATATATATATATATAAACAGCAGCTTCGTAAACCTTCATCAGACGTAGCCTCAGAAATACCGCGACTATAGTTATTATAACATCACAATCACCAGACAGACTACAATTCTTTGTATTTTTTAGGCATCAGCTGTGTTTACATAATTGTAATAGTGTCGTGTACAGTCTGTGTGATCAGTGAAGTAGCTATGCTTCGCAAACAGTGCTGCTTACTCAGCTACACACAGTTATATACTGTGACGACCAATTCAACTTATTAGGTTCCTGTGTCCAATTTTAGGAGAGATTTCATATCATTTAATCTGAAGCTGTAAGGGTTTTTAGCAGTGTGTAATAGTTAGAGATTGCTTTTTACAAGTATATTAACGCTGAGCTATGAACTATATATTTATATTTTTATCGTGCGTTGTTGTAGGTAATAACATCACTAGACATAGTCAGTGAGTTGCTGAATTTTAGATATGTGAATAAACAACAGAACGCACCAGTATAGCGAATATCTACCGATGTATCTTTCGCCGGTAGCTCCACCACACACACACGCATCTACTACATATGTGGGAATTTCTGTCTGTGGGTGTGTTTGTGGAGTTGTTAGCTAACTCCTCCTACACCATTTTATCGATTTTGATGAAACTCGACACGTGAGTAGAACTCATGTCTTGAAACCTCATAGCATACTCAGATTGTTGAAAAAACTCGATAATAGGGCCCCTGGAAGAGATCCTTACATATATCTAATATATTTTATTTTAAAATCCAAGGTAAATAACCCATTTGCTCCAGGAAGGGATCCTTATATATAGCTAAAGGAAATAACCCATTCATTTTCCTAAATTATTTCGTAAAAATGAAGTTGAGTATTCTTATTCTTAGTATTTGAACTGTTAGAGTTATTTTCGCAATTTATCCAGTACAACCCTTAAACAAGTAAATAGTATTTTCCTAAACGATAAATCCACTTATTTCGGTTAGTGACTTATTCATGAATATACCAACACTAGCGCCCCTGAGGGTAATATTCTCTGGGAACGCACAAAAGCCCTTTGCAGAGTTATTTACTTTGAATTGTTATTACGTAACATGCTCCACGATTTTAGTATACATACCTTATTAGTATTTCCTCCTATGTTCTATATACTCTGGGAACACATTAAAGCCCTTTTCGGGGCTACTTTATTTGAATTTTTACTGTCGGTTAACTAATATCATGTTATTACATAACTGACTTCACAATTTGGGTATTCATAACTTATTGGGAATTCCTAAAAACAAGATCCTGTGTAAGACAGTTCGGCATTCTCTGTAAATGCACAAAAACCGTTTTACTTTGTATTGTTGCTACTAGATTAGCGAAACAATTACGAGAACGGAACCAAGGGAATTACCGAGTACATTAGCATGCACACACACACAACACAATTACATACATGCATTTACATAAATACAAAAGACTGATACAGGTGTATATGGTATTATATCATTGATATCATATGCCAAAGATGTAATACAAATATAGCAAAAAAAGTAGTCTAAGATGTTTCTTAACAGCTGTTTCAAAACTTCAGCGACTGGTTGCTGTAAAAGTGTGTATTATGCAAGTCGGTGCGCATACTGATGCAGTAATACACATCAAACAAATAGAAAACATTATGGAAATAGAAACATGAAATCCCAGTATAGATCATGGCCAGAAGCTCAGAAGTACCGAATTCCTTTTGATCAGTATCAGAGGTTTAAAACTTTTCCTTACTCTATCAGTGCCTTTTCCAGTGACATAATTTTACAATGATTGTCAGTGATAAGCACAAACACGTCCACACATGCGCCCATGCGCACATTTGCCATATACGCACTTTACAAACATAAACACACACAAGCACAGAAACACAAGCTTTCCCCAGTTTCTGTGGAATTAGAATGAACACAAAACCATGAGTGGTGAAGCGATGTCTGCACAGACACACGCACGCGCGCACACCTGTTTGTACGTTACATGAATAGAGAGAGAGTGGGGAGAGAGAAAGAGGCTATCAAAATAGTGGATATACAAGAGAGGGATTTAGTGTCTGATTTACAGGGGAAAGCAAGCTCTCGTGACTGAAAGTATTTCATCTTAAATCTAAAGAATCTCGGCTAAACAACAACTATAATATTTTCATGCAACGGGGAGGAATCCTCTACGGCTAGGATTTCAACCTTTATTTTATTATTCATTCCTATGGGTTTGATGGTATATTTCCATTTATTCCTTAGTCTCTTGTAAAGTTACATATTAAATCTCATTACATAAGCCTTTATCATACTCTTTAAGATAACATATTAGCGTGTTTCCATATATGTTAGCCCATACGTATTACATATATGCATATATACAGAGGTAGGAAGATAGATATGCAAATATACGTATATATACATAAATATGTATGTGTGTGTGTGTGTGTGTATATATATATATATATATATATATATATATATATATATATATAT
>NC_068986.1:69603434-69606541 GCF_001194135.2 Octopus bimaculoides | reverse complement strand
TTTTTTTTCGTACATTCTCCCACAATATACACATATATAAATATACATATAATTATATACACACACACACACACACACACATATGTATATCAGCCCTAATGGTTACTTCGACATAATATCAAATAACCACCTACACGAATGTCACTGATAGATTATTTCTGGCCAGATGCCAAAGGAACAGAAAAATATCATCTACGTAATATGAGAAAATATAAGAAAATGACTGCTCTACAAATTACATGAAAGCTTGAAACCATAGATTGATGATGTTCTTTGCGTAGCCGACAGTCCTCCTCCAAACAAGCTTGGTAGCGTAGTATCTGTGATTACATATCTGTGTGAAACACATGCGTCAGATATATAAACCAGCAAGACCTTTTTTACGTTCCCGTGTCACTCGAAAGATTATTAAGACTACGAAGTCAATTGGTCAGGATGTATTTGTAGAGGTCTGTCTTCAGATAGCTGTTGTAATCTTGTTCGAATAACGTAGGAAATTACCTACGTAAACATTATCATTTTGATTACATCTCTATAAACTAACAAATGTGTAGCACTTACCTACACAAACAAGGTGTCTATAGATATACGCAACACAGTTGCATAAACAATTCCGTTTATGTAAACCCTCGGACAGTTTACATCAATAACAAACAGACAGATCGACGATTATATGAGCCACCTGGCAGATTACGATCCCTATGGCTACAAAATAACCAGATTACGAAGTTGTTTACAAAGATAACTAGATTTTATGCACAAAGTTCTTCTATACCGATCCAAAACTAATAATACTTTACATATAATACCGAAATGTAAAAATCCTCTGCTATACTCACATAAATCAATATATTATATCTACAAAATTACTATATTTCACACAATAATCTGTTAAAATGTTCGGATTTTGCCAAGAAAATCAGATCAGATCTACAAAATTATTGAATTAGACGTTCAGAATACTTGCCAGTGACTGTACTGCTTGCTACATTGGGTTTACCAAAGACATAAAACCAGCATAATCATAAAACTACTGAACTACACAATTTACTAATACAATCACTGTATTATATTAAGTTGGATTACTTCTCTCGCATTTACAAAATAAGCAACATAATCCTGTATTTTTAGGGAACATATTTTACGTCGAATGTCCAAGTCAAATATTTATATACCTAAAATAGCTTTTTGTGTATTATTAAGTAATTTATAATACTCTATAATAAATGTTTCGTTATTTGGTAGAGTATCGGTCAAAACATCTGTGGTATTTAGTTACAATTCCTTAAATTGTGAGTTCAGTTCACACCAAGCTCAACTTTGTATACAGTCCTTCCGAATTCGTTAAAATAATATAAGAGCTAAAGACTTGTTGATTTAATATTCACATAAGACAGAACTAGATATGAACGGAATTTTAAAAGATGATATAATTTAGTGGCTTTTTAAAGCGGTAAATAAATTTGTGCTAAAACAAACACGGAAATCTCTACAATAGAAAGAAATATATTTGTGTATAATATACAGGCTGTGTTATACAATAATTTATATCTAATGCGTAACATAGAAACAAATGTGGAATGTGTGATGGATTTCGGTTAGCATTCTAAAACCATTATATTGCTTATGATATGGTTATACAAATGTAGCACATTATATATCTGACCTTTTTGATACACAAACACGTAAATAACAGTAATCGTTTGGCTTTTGCAGATGGCATTGCACATGTTCTCCATGATGCAGATTGAGAGTGAATTTTATTTATACAAAATTTTCTAAGTATACATTTGTATATTTAAAAATGTCGTGTTCTAAATTTCTTGCTGACGGGTTTATTGAGATGACATTTATATCTTCATATTCACCACACGTAAATGTGTGTGTGTGAATGTACACACACACACACACACACACACACACTGGAGTTAGCATATTAATGTCTCGAGGCATGCGCATTCTGTACCTTGACAAGGCAGATAGTCATGCAAGAATACAAAATCCCCAGCGATCTTTTAAAGCATGAGCTCAGAGGTTTTTGACTGTTGTTAAGATATAGATCAATATTAACAGAATCTGCAATAGCTAAACTAGGGTTTAGCTATTGTCAGTTTTATATGTAACTGTTGGCAGGTAACAGCGGTCGGCAACAAACTGATAACAGCTCAGTTCAGAGTTAACATAATATAACTTTTACATGAAACAATTAGCAAGTTCTATTTAATAATAGCCCCACCCCTACCTTATCCCAATACAAATGTTAGTTTGATACCTGCTTGATTGATTAGCTGGTTAGTTGGTTGGTCGGTTGGCTGGTTGGCTGACGGTCTTGTCTTTATCCACTCAGGCTTTACATCGTAAAGTGAGAGACGGAGGGAGTACAAGACAGATGCAGAGAGAATTATCATAACAGATGCAGGATATGTGCACGTGCGAGGTTTGGTGGCAGGCAATGAGTAGAGAAATGTTATACACACACACACACACACACACACACAGTGAAAGAGAAATGATCAGAGATATTGGAAGAAGTGGAGTAAATGAAAGAGGATTAAATGACATGGTGATAAATATTCTTTTGAAAATTAATGTTCATTTTATCATTTCATATAAGCATAAAAAAATTCAAGAAAAACCATCTTATAATTATTGCACGTATGGCATATTTCCTGATATTACCCATGGTGACAAAGGTATACTTTCAAAGTCAGCCGTCATATGTTTGGTAACAGGTTTGGCTCTGTGGTAAGAAGTTTGCTTGTCAACCACATGATTCCGAATTCTGACTCACTACGTGGAACCTTGGGCAAGTGTCTTTTGGGATCTTGTTCAAAACGGGGGCACCAGTATTTTCTTAACGAAACGCTTTGAAACTTGGGACACTGGTAGAATGTGTCATATAAAATATCTTTTTCTCTTAGTCTTAACAAAAAAATGTACATCGCAAGTTATTTCATGTTAAAGTTGTCGTATTTCTGTAATTTCAACCAATGACTGACGTCCATTCAGCCGTAATAATTAAGTTCTGACTACGTAAGCAAACGATTCTCAAATGAATCTGGCGGTGATAAAATTATTATTTCCTTGTCAAAAAATGGCTGAAGCAT
>NC_068986.1:69602702-69603424 GCF_001194135.2 Octopus bimaculoides | reverse complement strand
ACACACGTGTGTTGCCTCTCTGCAAAATGTCAGAAGTAATGGAGATTAAATACGCTTTACACCGCTTAAACTGCCAAATGAGTAAGTATAAACAGCTGAATACTTGTCAGTGATTGGTTGAAATTATCAAAATAAGACAATTTTTTACATGAAATAAATTCGAATACAAAATTTTTTTTCTGTTCTATAACACAAAATAGATCAGTATACGAAGTTTGAAAGTCTTTCGGTACCAAAAACACTACATAAAACATAAATGAAAACTGGTGCCCCCGTTTTGAACATGATCCGTCTTTTGTTATAGGCCGACCAAAGCCTTGTGAGTGGATTTGGTAGATGGAAACTGAAAGAAGCCCCTCCTATGTGTGTGTGTGTGTGTGTGTGTGTCTGTGTTTGTCCCCTAACACCGCCTGACCACCGGTGTTGAACTTTTCCGTCCTCCTAATTAAGCAGTTCGGTAAAAGTATCCGATAGAATAAGTACCAACCTTTAAGAAAAATAAGTACTGGGGTCGATTTGTTCGACTAAAAACTCTAAAAGGCGGTGCTCCAGCATGGCCACAGTCTAATGACTGAAACAAATAAACGATAACACCCTAGTACAGTTTATAATATACCCCTGATATAATATCACTAAATATATATTTCAGGTATAAGTCAGTAAAATTACGAAGTATGTATACATGCGTGTGTGCGTGTACGTGTGTGTGTGTGTGTGTGTGT
>NC_068986.1:69602084-69602692 GCF_001194135.2 Octopus bimaculoides | reverse complement strand
TATGTATACATGCGTGTGTGCGTATACGTGTGTGTGTGTGTGTGTGTGTGTGTGAGTGAGTGCGTGTGTGTGTGTGTGCGTGTGTGTGTGAGAGAGAGAAAGAGAGAGAGTTAGTGTGTGTGTGTACGTGTGACTAGATACGAATACATATGTACTATGTAAAACTCCAAACACAAACACACACGGACACATACTTATATGTATCATTAATATATATATTTAGAAATGTATATACGATATATCCGTGTGTGTACATGTATATAGGCGCTGGGGCGGCCTTGTGGAAAGAAGTTTGCTTCCCAGCCCGCATGGTACCGGGTTCGGCCTCACTGCGTTGTACATTCAGCAAGTGTCTTCTATATAGATAGATAGATAGATAGATAGATAGATAGATAGATAGATAGATAGATAGATAGATAGATAGATAGATAGGTAGATTAATTTGAACATGTGTACACGCATACACACACATATACATGTGCTGATAACTGTCTTTAGGTTTATGTCTACATCTGGCAATGTAGCAGTATAATTTGTGTTTTCTATTTCCATCCAGGAATTCCCGTAATATAGCGATTCGAAAAATAGGTCTCAATAAAAGTAGAGAA
>NC_068986.1:69598776-69599320 GCF_001194135.2 Octopus bimaculoides | reverse complement strand
ATATATATATAGATAGATAGATAGATAAATAGATAGATAGATAGATAGATAGATAGATAGATAAATAGATAGATAGATAGATAGATATTTATATATATATATATGTGTGTGCGTGTGTGTATATACATGTATGCATGTATTTATGTATATGTATGTGTAAATATATATCTGTCTATCTATTGATGTTCTGAGTTCAAAGAGCTGCTGCGATCAACTTTGCCTTTCATCCTCTTGGGGTCGATTAAACTAAGTAACAGTTGGACGTTGGAACGATTTAATCGACTCAGTCCCTTCCCCAAAATTGCTGGATTGACGGTATGGTTATTATTATATATGTGGAATAGTATTATCACACATCGTTTTTTATATATATATATTTGTATGTGTGAGTGTGTATGCATACATCATTCCTATGAGTAGCATGACCGCAGCCACTTGGCTGAAACACATAAATAAATAAATACACATATACACTCACACTTACGTATATTAGAGAAACACAGAGACATTCATATACATACATTTATGTATGTATGTATGTATA
>NC_068986.1:69594989-69597889 GCF_001194135.2 Octopus bimaculoides | reverse complement strand
ATATATATATACGCTGCGCCGCTCTTTCCCACGTAATCTCAGTTCCGAAGTTCTTTCAATAACTATGAACATATGAATACATTACATACATAATACATACATACATGCATACATACATACATACAGACAGAAAGACAGACAGACAGACAGAAAGATAAATAGATAGATAGATAGACAGACAGACAGATATTTATCCACCGATCTATCGATCGGTGGATAAATAGATGCATACTAAGTATGCATTGCTTGTAGAATGTGTATGTGTATATATACATACATATATATGTGTGTGTGTGTGTCTGTGTGTGTGCATGTGTGTGAAACAACGTTAAACAAATGCCATCATTGTAAATCATTTTCTTCCTGTTTCTACAATTCAGTATTTATTGTCTTAGCATCTCTCTGGACCTCGTCAATGTCTGTGTGCATCTGCAGATATATATGTACACAAACACGCGCGCGGGCACACACTCACACACATATATGCATACATACACATCTGTATACATATACATACATAAGCATATGTATACTAAATATATGCATATTTACAAATATATATGTAAATACACATACACACACACATACACACATAAATGTATACACCTATTTATATATGTAGGTGATGTATGTATGATAATTTTCTTATGTGCGCAAGTATATGTGCATATGTATATATATATGAGAAATTTGGTATCCAGAAGACCCAAAATGACAGGTAAGTCTATGTAAGTGTTATGGAAGGACCGTAGTTAGACTCCCGGTTCGATAATAGCATGAGTGAGGAGTCTAATGTGGGTCGTGTGTTTGAGTATGTATGTGTTAAATAAAATGCAACAACAAATTTCTAGGTCAATTGTTAAGAGAAAGGTAGTCTTACAGCTGTTTCAGAGATATGAGGGATATCCCTTAATCAGAGACGATATGAGAGAGTTAAATAGAGGGAAATAGTAGAGTTCAATAGAAGAAGTTATTTTGGAAAAGGAGAGGTATAGGAAGTATTAAAGGAAATAAAGAAGCCTTTATACTTCCTACATCTCTCCCTTTCCAAAATAACTTCTTATATTGAAATCTAAAATTCCTCCCTATTTAACTCTCTCATATCGTCTCTGATGAAGGGATATCACTCATATCTCTGAAACAGCTGTAAGACTACCTTTCTCTTTATACATGTCATAGAAATTTCACACTGCCTTGGCTTAGTTGTTTCATTTTATTTAACACACACACACACACACACACACACACACACACACACACACACACACACACACACATGTGTGTGTATGTTTCTGCGTCTCATTTTCTCCCTTTATCTCTCTTATTCTCTCACTCTTTGTCGCTCATTCTCTTTTTCTTCCCTTCCTTCCCTTTTCATTCTTTCTTTCTTTCCGCCATTGAAGAAACTCTGATCCGATGGCTCTATCTGTCCACTTCAGTTCCTTCCCTTCCATCGCTTCAGATAATTAAATCATTAATTTTCTTTTACAGCCATTTTGAATAATCTGTCACTGTCGCTTTCGTAACAGTAAAATTACTGGTTTCCATGCAGAACATATTTTGCTGCTTCTCCGTGTGAACCTGCAACTATTTGACACAGATTCTTCTATCACTATAAGACAGAACCGTTTCCCTATCAGATCTGAATTCACCATGGCGATAAACCGGAGATAAGGGCAACGCTTCTCAAGCTGTGGTATTTATCTACTTATTACAGTGTTCCCAAATGATCAGTTGTTTGAATGGAGATTCCTTGGCACATAAAGCTTTTCTAATTAAACTTAATTTGCTACATCAAGAGGATGCCACAGGAGTTCTAATTACGAACATGTCAAATTCACAAAGAATGGTTTGATTATGAGAATTTCCAGTTTAGAGAATGTTGAACGTAACGTTGTATGAGCGTTGTAGCAACGTTGTATATAGAGATAAAGAAAAATGTAAAAACTGATACGCATTTTATATTCAATGTTTCTTCTAAATAAAGATTGTTTTAATCAATCAGCCTATATCGGCAATGACGTATGTGTATGTATATGTGTGTGTGTGTGTGGATGTATGTATGTTATGCATGCGCATAATGCTAATATGTATGTGCATGCATGTATACCGCACATACACACATATATATATTATGCATTATATTTCGCTAATAACATCTCAGAAATATCTTTATGATATCGTGGATAGGTTCCAAACAACATACTTGCATATATTGATGTATATAAATATATATTTGTAAACATATATAGAATATACATGTAAAATTTTATATATGTACTGTATATGCATGTGTGTGTATATATGTGTGTGTGTGTGTGTGTGTGTGTGTGTGTGTGTGTGTGTGTGTGTGTGTGTGTGTGTGTGCGCGCGTGTATGCAGATAGATAGATAGATAGATAGACAGACAGACATCAGTCAGACAGGCATCAGACAGACAGACAGGCAAACAGACAGACAGACAGACAGATAGATAGATAGATAGATAGATAGATAGATAGATAGATAGATAGATATTTACAAATATATACGTAGGTGCAAGCAACCCTGTGCAGTTAAGAATATCATTTCGTCGACACGTGTTTCAGAATGAATCATATTGCGCGCCATCCTAAGAGATTGCGTCGTCCTATAGCCTCGTGTTGCCCAGTGTATTCTAAATGGAAACACTTCTTATATATACATTTTTCACTCGGTATTTATTCTATCGATCTCTCTTGCCGAACCGCTAAGCAATGCCGGTTGTCAAGCGATAGTGGGGGACAAACATAGACAGAAAATCTCTATATCTTTCTCTCTCTCTTTCTCCCTCACTCATACACACAGGCACGCACACAATCGCGCGCACGCACACACACACACACACACACACACACACACACACACACACACACACACACA
>NC_068986.1:69591167-69592737 GCF_001194135.2 Octopus bimaculoides | reverse complement strand
AAAGACAAATTCACACCTTAAACTCAAAGGAAGATGTCACCCTCCAGGCCCATTTGTAGCACATTTCTACCAGAAGTAGGTAGACTGGCCGACCGAGTAACAAACAGAAAGGAACAAATGGCAGAAAGTAAGAAGGGGATCGCTTCCAGTACAAGACTGATATTCCCTGATCCCGAAAGAATGAAAGGGAAAGTGGACCTCAGTAAAGATCTGAAACCTTAACGAGAGGAGATCGAATGATTGATTCATGCATGCATGCGTGTATGTATGTATGTATGTATGTATGTATGTATGTATGTACACACACACACACACACACACACACACACACATATATATTGTTACAGAAAGATCTATCGATAATGCAGTGTTGGTGTGACTTGACTTCAACATTTGCATTCGACAGCATGTTCAACAAAGGTCAAAATAAGCTTTGAGGAGCGAAACTTGAACTCCCAGTTATTTCAATATTATCAATAAATACATACATATACCCCACTCATACGTACATTCATTGATATATATATATATATATATATATATATATATATATATATATATATATATATATATATGTTTATACATGCATACATAAATACATACTTAAAATAATAAGCTAAACAAAGATATGCGTATATTGCATAAGTATCACACATGCATTCGCTTTGTCAAACGCAAAAGCATTTATTGTTTGTTTATATAGTTCAGTATTTGTGTATCTTTCTAAATGGTTGTCTCCTCTTTCACTCCCACTCCCCTGTATGCATATGCATTTATCTGTGATTATGCATGTGTTTATGTATCTATCGGTGCGTATGTATGGCTATCTAACAATATGTGTGTGTATGTGCGTGCGTGCTCAATAAGTATGCATTCATATTTAAATGTACATGTGTATATCACTATTTGCATGTGTACGGGTGTGTGCGTATGTATATTTGTGTTTGGATTTATATATATATATGTGTGTGTGTGTGTGTGTGTGTGTGTGTGTACATACAGAGAGAGAGAGAGAGAGAGAGAGAGAGAGAGAGATAAATAGATAGATAGATAGATAGATAGATAGATAGATAGAATTATGTACATATATACAGTAATACATTAATACATACATACATACATACATACATACATACATACATACATACCATGTATGTATGTATATAAGTTTGGCGATGTAAACAGGAAAAATAGACCTCAAAACATCAGTATAGACATACTTTTCATCAATATTTACTAGAAGCAGCAGAGTGACTCAAAGACCTCAGTTTCGAACGTTTGGGTATTGCAAACCCACGAAACTCTCTGCCCTTAAGTAACTCTGTTGCTTTTGCTAAATAGTAATAAAAATTACACTTACATACATAGACATATATCTGTATATATGTATGTACGTGTGTTTGTGAGTGTGTGCATTTGTATGTGTGTACATATATAAGTATATACATATATATACATGCATATATATGTATACATACACACACACACACACACATACACACATATATATATATATATATATATATATATATATATGTATACATATGCATATGTGTATACATATGTATAT
>NC_068986.1:69588719-69589320 GCF_001194135.2 Octopus bimaculoides | reverse complement strand
TATATATATGTGTGTGTGTGTGTGAGCATTTGTGTACGTATTCTTTTTGTCTTATTCTTTTACTTATTTCTGTCGTTTTGACTGAGGTTAAGCTGGAGCATCGCCTTTAATCGATCAAATGTACCCCAGGACTTATTCTTTGTAAGCCTATTACTTATTCTATCGGCCTCTTGTGCCGAACCGTTAAGTTACGGGGATGTAAACACACCATCGGTTGTCAAGCGATGGTGGGCGGACAAACACAGATGCAAATGCATATATACATACAACGGGTGTCTTTCAGTTTCCGTCTACCAAAATCCACTCAGATAGTTATGGTCGGCCTGAGGCTATAGTAGAAAACACTTGCCGAAGGTACCACGCAGTGAAACTGAACTCGGAATAATGTGGTTGTGAAGCAGGCTTCTTACCACACTGCTACTCCTGCGCCTACATATGTATATATCTATTCATATAACTATGTTCATAAATTTGTCTGTGAAATGCGCACGCGACGGTGTGCGTGTGTGTGTTTATGTCTGTATGTGCATGCATATAAGTTTTTATGTCTATATACTGAATATATATATATATATATGTATATATATATATATATATATAT
>NC_068986.1:69585470-69586200 GCF_001194135.2 Octopus bimaculoides | reverse complement strand
TATATATATATATATACATTTGTTTATGTGTGTATCTGAGTGTGTGTGTGTGTGTTTGTTTGTGTGTGTGTGTGTATGTGTGTGTGTGTGTGTGTGTGTGTGTGTGTATGTGTGTGTGTGTGTAGCAATATCGACTGGAGTAACATCAACAACGCTTCATGATGTTTGTTTGATAAACAGCCATAGCAAAGGTAACTGAAAGAACAACAACAACAACAATAGCATCAATAACAACAGCAGCAGCAGCGGTGGCAGCAGTTCCATTTGCTTACCTGTGAAGATTCCAAGAATGTAGTAAGTCCGTAGGGTTGTAATAAGAAGTCCTTTAGTGTCCAGCGCTAAACGCCGACACAAGTATGAAAATGTTGCCATGTTTTCCTCAACGTCGTAGTTGCAAGTTTTGGAGAAAGGAAATAAACCTTTATATCTATAAATACATATATTTATATATGTGTGTATGTATGTGTGTGTGATTGAGTGTGTAGCTATACATATAGCTGTATGTGTGTGTGTGAAAGAGTGTGTGTGTGTGTGTGTGTGTGTGTGTGTGTCTATATGTGTCGGTGTGTTTTGATTTTGTCTATGTGCCTAAGTATATTTCAAGAGAAAGGTGAAGCGAACAAGAGCGCGCCTCTTTCCTGTGTTGGGAAATATGGTCTTTATATATGTGTATATATATATATATATATATCACGTATCAAACATTTCTGCAAATATATATGTATATATA
>NC_068986.1:69581566-69583398 GCF_001194135.2 Octopus bimaculoides | reverse complement strand
ATATATATCCTTATCAGTTGTCTGTCTGTATCTATCGATGTAGTATATGTGTGTGTGTAAATACATGCTCACACTCACACACACACACATACATATATACACACATGCACACATATATATCGGTTGGTCTCTTTCTCCCTCTCTCCTCCTCTCTCTTTCTCTGTCTCTATCTGTGTCTTTCTCGTTTATTTTGTATCGTATCCTCTTACCCTCACCCTTTTTCAATCCCTTCTGTTTAACACTCCCTTGTACATATACATATATACACCACTTCTATCTTTCACTCTTTCTCTTTACCTCCCCACGTCCCCGTCTTATTGACTCATACTTTCTCTTTATCTTTCTATATATATATATATATGTATATATATTTGTAGCTGTGTGTGTGTGAGCGCGCGTGTGTATGTGTATATGCCTCTTTGTATTTGTCTGTGTCTGTGTGGATGCGTGTATGAGAGAGTGTGTATCTGTGTATGCGTGTATATGTGTGTCTGTGTGTGCGCTTGTTTATGCGACTGTGTTTGCATGTGCATCCGAATGTCTGTGTGTGTGTGTGTGTGTGTGTGTGTGTGTGTGTGTGTGTGTGTGTGTGCATCTGAACGTCTGGGTGTCCGCCAGTTTATGTGACTGTGTTTACATATGTGCATATATGCGTATCAATGTGTGTGTGTGTGTGTGTGTGTGTGTGTGTGTGTGTGTGTGTGCACAGGCACCTTTAATATCTACGTATCAAAACATGATTTGGATGAACGAGTTTTTTTAATCTCAAATTATGAAAGACGTATAGAAATAAATGTATGTGAAGCATAATAATTTTTTTTCAGTTACAACTTCAAGCTTCAAATGTTGACTTGGAAAGAGAGACGAGAAGGGGTGGAAAAAGAGTCAGAGATAGAAAGATGGAGGGAGGGAGGACGGAGGTTGGAAGAAAGACAGATAAAACGAAAGATATTTGACAACGACAGGGTGATATCTTGATAGTTTTAGAGAGATATACTACAATACATAGAGAGGAGGAAAGAGGGACAGTGAGAGTGGCGTACAGAAGAGAAGGGTGCTTGCGCGTGCTTCTATCGTGGTCCGACAACGAACGTGTATCCTGGAGCTGCGTGTTTGTATAAATGTGTTTGTGTGGATGCGCATGTCTACTACTCTGATCTGAATGGATGTGTTTCTGCGTGAATGTGTTTGCGTGTCCCAGTCGATGTTGAATAAATAGAAAAGGTGCGTGTGTGTGTGTCTGTGTGTGTGTGTGTGTGTGAAACAAGACATACCCGAGTGCTTGTGCTTGTGCTTTGCAAGTGTACAGTACGCGTTGATGCTGGACAACAATGGTGTGGTTGTACATATGTATATATATATAAACATATATGCATATATATGTACACACACACACACGCTTATGTATAAATTTATATATATATATATATATACACACACACAGGGTTGTATAACTATAAACGTGTCTATTGTTTTATTCTTTTATTTTATTATTTGTTTCAGTCATTTGGCTGCGGCCATGCTGGAGCACTGCCTTTGGTTAAGCAAATCGACCCCAGGACTAATTCTTTGTAAGCCTAGAATTTATTCTTTCGATCTCTTATGCCGAACCACTAGATTACGGGAACGCAAGCACACTAACATCGGTTGGTGGGGAGACAAACACAGGCACACAAACATATCCACACACACACACACACACACACACAGACACACACACAGACACACATATATAAACGACAATATAGGCTATAGTGAAAGACACATACCCAAGGTGCCACGCAGTGGGACTGAACCCGGAATCATATGGTTGATAAACAAGCTACTTACCA
>NC_068986.1:69575364-69575974 GCF_001194135.2 Octopus bimaculoides | reverse complement strand
TGTATGTATATATATATATATATATATATATATATATATATATATATAAAAACAATACCAAATTTATCCAATTTGACATTTCTAATTTTTATCCCTCAATTAACCCCATTATTTTAAACAAAGCACTTTGGTTTGCTCACAAGAAGGCGGATATGCCTAGAGATGAATTTAAAGTTATTAAAGCAGTTAGAAATTCCATAATTAAGTTCAATAAAAAAATTATGGATACGTAAGGACACCCCAGAAGGATTCGACGTTCCTATGAGAAGTTCCGATTCAGCTCAAATAGCAGACTTAGTATGCACATACATTCTATACGAATTAGAAGACCAATTTCCAAATGTTAAGGGTGGTCTATACAGAGACGATTGTCTATTATACTTAGAGAACACCACAAATCAAAAAATACAAAAAATTAAAAATAAATTAGCTAGGTTTTTTAGCAGAATGGGCTTTGGTATAGTATTTGAAGATGAAACATCTATAGCTAACTTCTTGGACGTCACTTTAGATCTACACACTAAAACATTCTTCCCGTATCACAAACCCTCCACTAACCTAAAATATATCAGCAAAGCCAGCAATCATCCAAATTCAGTAACGAGAAATT
>NC_068986.1:69573340-69573896 GCF_001194135.2 Octopus bimaculoides | reverse complement strand
TATATATATATATATATATATGTATATATATGGATATGTGTGTGTGTGAGTGTATCTGTGTGTATGTATGTATATATGTATACTTGTGTGGGTGTGTACGTATGTTTGTAGGTATATATGTGTGTATATGTGTACATATCCATGTATATGTATATATATATATATATATATATATATATATATATATATGTATATATACACATGCATATGTGTACATATGTGTGTATATGTATGTATGTATGTGTATATGTGTATATGTATTTATGTATGCATTTATGTTTTCACACATTTATATGTATGTGTTGTCCAACCTACTATCCTTCAGCGTCCAATTCTCTAACGGATTTTTTTCAAATGAATCACGTCATAACCTTATCCATCTAAAGATGATTCCCATGCTTTCCCTGATGAGAAGGTTACAATTTTAATATCACAGATCCCTATGGATCACATAGGTTGTAATCCTTTGAAACATATGTAGGAATAAAGTATGCAATTATAACATGCGTTTTCTCCATTCCTTAAATTTTTATATATCTATATATATATATATATA
>NC_068986.1:69570085-69573330 GCF_001194135.2 Octopus bimaculoides | reverse complement strand
CAACCAACTAGTTGTCACATATTATATTTATAGATAACTTCCTCTGTTTTAGATATTATCGGAGTCTCATTCATTCTTTTGTTGTCATATTATTAATATATATATATATATATATATATATATATAGAGAGAGAGAGAGAAGAACGTAGTAATACATTGATTGTCGTATTTTGTATATCATTTTTGTCATTTGGACATTTAACTTTATCTACCCTATCCTTATTCAAATTCCTGGCAGTTTGTTTATAATCCTTACTAACATGAGAAATATCCACTTTGTTAGAGACTCTGATATTCATATTTTTAGGATAATACTTCAATTTTAGTTTATAACCAGCTTTGATGAGTGTCACATTATAAAATTCAGCATTTTTGTCAATAATATCTTTATTAGGAGATACATTGGAAATTCTTTTAGAGATATTATAAACCGAATTTTTTGTTTTTACAGAACCAGGATGATTACTTTCGACAATTATATACTTAAGATTGGAGTTAGGCTTATAGTTGCCAGTAATGAGATTGAGACTAACATCTTAGAAATTAACTCCAAAACTCTTTAAAAATCTATAAAATTTCTTCTTATATAGTTCCAGTTTCCTATTACATAGGTTCCTAATTACCCTATATAAGCCACCCGCAATTTCAGGAAAATCTCTTCCTAAGATAAAAAGAATATAGATACCAACTAAATTTGTAAGTTGAGCAGAATCTGCAGGGCCCTTGGCTATATCAAAGCCATCCCTACTATCTATCCTAGTCCAATATTTGTTTTCAAATTCTGCAATAGTTCTTTTGGCGGCTAAAGTAACATTAATTTCGTTCTTATTAATATTCGAGTTTCTTTTCGCGAATAAAATGGCCTTATTTAAAACTATTTCGTTAATTGAAGAGTAATGGCTATCAATATCTATTTGCATGAATTTATTCCTACTTTTATATTAAATGCTATTAAACCAATCTATTACCTCATAGGTATTATACCAGAGTTGTAACTTAATCTTTTCTTTAAGAACCGATATGTATTTTATTGACATTATTTACATTTGATGGATATTTGTCCTCTTCTTGTTTGTTGTTAACACAACGTTTCGGCTGATATACTCTCTAGCCTTCTTCAGATGTCCGGGGGAAACTTCAACCTTGGGTTCGAAATTTCCCCAAGCCACCTGATGAAGGCTCGAAAATATATCAGCCGAAACGTTGTGTTAACAACAAACAAGATGAGGACAAATATCCGTCAAATGTAAATAATGCAAATAATGTACATAATTCCTCATCTCTCAAATATTAAACTGCGACATGTATTTATCTAAAATAGCTTTACTAAGTTTATCCAGATCAGATCTTCCTGGGCAAATCAATCTTACTTTAGAGTTAGTTACTATAAAATTTTCCTTGTGATCCTTTAAAATAATTCTCGGTCTATTAAGAATGAAAGGTTCAATTCTATCATCCAGTTTATTATTGTCCATAAGCAAGTTTCTTACCACACAGCCACGCATGTACTTATGGATGTATGGATACATGTATTATGTATGTAAAGCCAAGTCTATAGTTTTGTACGCTTACATTATACTGTTCTTTCGACTATTTTCTGTTTGTCCCTGAGTTGTGATGTCCTTATTAAGCCCAGATCAAGGGCGTTACATTCGGAAATGTATACGTTTCAGGTCTGCGTATTTGTATTAGTAAAAAATTCTATTGCGTAAACCTTCCACAGTTTCAAACACGTTGAGAAAAAGGACTTCTAAATATCACTGTTTTGTTTGATTTCATTGTTGTAATGAAATATGAATTGATGCCAGTACAAACTAGTAGGTTTTGACTCAACTAATGCGGATATATCAACAATTTAGAGTAGTTTGTTATGTTTGATTCGAGTCGAAGCTTCTGGAACCTGGGATCGCTTCTTAACGTAACGCAATGTGTGTGTGTGTGTGTGTGTGTGTGTGCGCGCGCGCGTGTGTGTATGTGTGCGTGTACGTATGTGGTAAGAAGCTTGCTTCCCAACCACATATTTCCTAGTTCAGTCCCGTTGCGTGGCACTTTGGGCAAGTGTCTTCTACTATAGCCTCGGGCTGATAAAAGCCTTGTGAGTGGATTTGATAGACGGAAACTGAAAGAAGCCCATCATATATGTATCTTTCTATCTATCTATCTATCTATCTATCTATCTATTTATGTATGTATGTATCAGTGTATGCATGTATCAGTGTATGTGTGTGTCATGTCTGCGTTTGACAACCGTTGTCTGTAAGTTTACGTCCTCGTAACCTAGCGGTGCGGCTTAAAGCCCGATAGAATAAGTACTAAGCCATAAGAAATAAGCCCTGGGACACCCTTCAAGCTGGTGTTCCGGCATGGCCGCAATCAAGTAACTGGAACGAGCAAAATATAAAAGATATATATATGTGTGAGTGTGTGTGTGTGTGTATGTGTGCGTGTGTGTGTGTGTGTGCGTGCGTGCGCGCGTATGTTTGTGTAAGTGTGTATATGTATGTAGATAGATACACAGACTGACAGGCAAACGGACTGATAGATAGATAGATAGATAGATTCTAGTTACAGTATTTTTAAATATCTCGGATAATGATTAGTTGACGGTTTGTTATTTGTCTACAGCCTATCCTGACAATATTTATTCAAGGCGCTTGTCCGCTGTTCATAAACACACTTATTTAAGAAAGCGGGTACATTAAATGCGTGTTATTCCACTGAGGGGATTATATAACTGTATGTGTGTGCGTACACTTGGTTTGTTTATATTTATATAGCGGATGCCAGATGCGTGTGGGAATACTTGTGTGCATTAATCTGCACGGATTCTACGTATGTGAGTATGTGAGTTTAAGCGTATGTTCGTTTTTGTGTATATGCGTGCGTGTGCAGTTTGGACAGAACTATCAATATGTCCGTATAATTTACATATATTAATATACATGAGTGGCTTCGTGCGTACATGCTTGTATATATGCGTGGGTATGTATATATATATGTGTGTGTGTGAGTGTGTGTGCGTGTGTATACACATACACACACATATGTACGTATATATGTATGTATTTATTATATATATGCATATAGTTAGAAAAATAGATATTTTGTGTGTGTGTGTGTGTGTGTGTGTGTGTGTGTGTGTATGTGCTTGTGTATGTATGCGTGTGTGTGTGCTTGATGTTTATATTCCTCAGGCTGCTTCTCATTCACATTTGAATACATATATGTATATATATTATATATAT
>NC_068986.1:69564902-69569571 GCF_001194135.2 Octopus bimaculoides | reverse complement strand
TTCTTTAATTTTTTATCTTTGTTTTCTTTTCTATTTCTTTCTTTTTATTTCCCCCTCTTTATATTTCACAATCTGTTGAAAGGTAGGCGAAGTAATAAATAACGCTATAACTGAATTATAACTGCAAAACAGCAGCTCACAAGAAAACAGTGTGTGTGTGTGTGTGTGTGTGTGTGTGTGTGTGTGTGTGTGTGAAATATTAGGCAATAATTGTAAGCATCAGTGTTATGAGGTGTTTTGTGTGCATATAGAGTTTTTTTTCCCATGTTCTACGTCTGTGCAAACCAACATATGTGTTCTCTGATGCTGGCTAACAGGCACGCATGAGAAGCAAGTTTGCGTACCTGCGTGTGTGCCCCTAGATCTGTTTGTATTTGTTTGCATGTCTTTGTGCAAGTCTGTATCTGTCTTTGCATGTGCCTCTGTGTGCTCGTGTTTGCGTACAACAAACAACAACCCCACGTGGTTCTCTACAAGAGCGAAAGTGAATTCACTCAGAAGAATATCGTCTCTGTAGTTCCAGGTGTTTAAGGGTTTTGTTCAAAGCTAAATGAAAACGTTTAAAGAATCATCAGACAGGAGTGAGGTGTATGTGTGTGTATGAGGGGGGATCAGCAAACTTTCATCCAGCTGAAGCACGTGCAGTAGATGTGTGTGTGTTGTCGCTATATCCATCCATCCATCCATCCATCCATCCCACCAAGCCATCCATCCATCCATCCATCCCACCAAGCCATCCATCCATCCATCCATCTATCTGTCTATGTATGTATGTATGTATGTATGTATATATGTATGTATCTATCTATCTATCTATCTATCTATCTATCTATCTATCTATCTATCTATCTATCTATCTATCTATCTATCTATCTATCTATGTACATGGCTAAACGTATCCATATTACACAAGAGTGAAGACGAACCAGGGACTAATATCGATGCTATGATCTTTGACTCTTACCCTTATATTGCGCTAACCAGTGTATTGTCGTATAAATCTATGAACAGATGTTTGTTGGTACCAAACCAGTCTACCACCAGAACTCATAGTTCACCAGTCAAACACTGTCATATATTTTGTTGTAGTTGGTGTAATTCACATCTTAGTTGGTCAAACCTTCCTGCAACAACTTTTTGAGAACAGGTGAAATTCCCCTCCATTTTCAGCAATACAGAAGTATGGTACGCTGCTACTTGTCCTTCACACATGTATTACTCTGAAAGAAGTCATTGTTTTGTATAACAAACTTCCCCAGTGTATTTACCTTTGTTTTTGATTTGTTTGTTTTCCATTGAGCTTACCCAAGTCCATACACACTTTGTGGCTCATTACACAAGAAATGCTCTTACTATTGTTGTTCACTACTAGTTCATTACGTTTTCCGTTTGAAACTTTTTCTTCATCTGTTTATTTGGTGTCGTTAGTAGTCTGGATAGTGTTTTCGTTTTAAATGTTTTAATTTATGTTTCAGGTATTGACAACCTTTTTCAAGAAATGGGCCGCGTATGACATGGTTCATCATCAGATGGGCTGCACTACTAAAAGCATTCAATGTAATTTTTCGCTAGGCGTGCAGTGTAGAAAGCCCTGTGGGTCGCAGTTTGCCTATGACTTTTTTATCTATTTCCAGGTGAAGGGCATATTTAATTATATTATTTTCCGCCACACTGGAGAGCACTCCCTCCCTCCGTCCTTCCCTTTCAAAGACGAAGCCATCTTGTATTTCTAGTAAACTTTGTTTACAGAATACGAAAATGTTGACAATTATTCGAAAACAAATCGTATTTGCTTTTTTTTTTTTTTGCAAGTTAAACACGATAGGGGTCACTGAAACGTCTGAGAGTTTTCCTACTGACGAAATTTGGAGAGAGAGTTTAATAGATCAGAGAGATACCACCGATACCAGACTAGTTCCAATTTAATGACCACAGAAGAATGAGAATGATGAGGGACAAAATAACTTCTACAAAGTTTGAATTCAGAATGAATAGGAGTGTAACTAAATACGCCAAGGCATTGAGTTCGATCACTCTGTCAATCAGTCTTTGAAAGTAATGCAGAAAGCTTCCGAAATTCTAACATCACCAACGATGATACAAATCAGAATAGTATTTCAACAATTGGCATTACTATACGGAAAAACTACAATATTGTGCATAAGTTGTAAATCTAAGCGTTTACTCAGACTTCATTATTAAACCGAAAATGTCAGAAATTTGGCCATCATTCCGTTTGTAATTGGTACAATATAAATAATAACACAGTCGCTTCTGTGACGACATCAGTGTTAAATATAAATATAGACATAGACAAGTTCCAGAAAATGTATCTCTGAGTATAATTAGAACATTTTCCTAAAGAACATGTCTTCGGGGTGTCTCTGATTCTTTGTGAAAGAAGGAATGCAACTTTTGCATACAAAGAAAACAAGAGAAAAATGTAAAAGATTGAGAAATATCTAATATTAAGATATGTTATTTATGCATGTATGATGTAAAACATTTTTTGAGAACTAGAATCTAACATTTCAGTAAGCGTACCATAGTTATTTTGTTTCTGTCTTTTATTTTTAACAAAGGGTGTAGCAGGGGCGTTTATTTTTCCAGTTCTTTTCAACACTCAAAACTTCTTTCTATACTAGTTTCTCACTTCAGTGACTATAATCTCGCCGAACCATACTCTTCAAAATATCTTAAACATATACATACATAAAACGCTAAGTCATATGTCAAGCTCTCTTTTTTTTTTTTCTGTCACGCTCGAAAGAGAAAGCAGTAGCTCAGCTGAGAGATGTGAAATAGAAAAAAAAAAAAAAAGAAAGACTTATAAACAATTGGTGATTAGATAGATAAATAGATAGGCGGTAATTGAAAGCATGGAAGTCAGCAGCTTTAGAGACAGATAGACACGTGAAAAGATAGTTAAATATAAAGTAGGATGGAAAATGCAAAAGAAGACATAGCGCGAGTAATATAGAAGGGAAATGTAGAAAGATAAAGCGCTACAATAGAAGGGGAATTATGTAGGCAATGAGATAAAATAATAGATATAGCAAGTGCACGATAGAGAATGAGAGACACAGAAAAAGCGAGCGAATGAAATATATCGTTGAAGCAGTGCAAATAACGG
Source organism: Octopus bimaculoides (assembly GCF_001194135.2). NCBI lineage: Eukaryota > Metazoa > Mollusca > Cephalopoda > Octopoda > Octopodidae > Octopus > Octopus bimaculoides. Next base: position 69,566,438 of record NC_068986.1, on the reverse strand, counting down.
AGGAGTGTGAGGTGAGGTAAAAAGAATAAGCATATCTGAAAGAGAACAAATTAAAACCAAAAGAAACTGGAACAAAACTTCTTGCAGAAAACATTGAGAATTATTCAAAGTTAGTCGAAATAAACGCAATCATTTTCGACGAGTACACGACTAATACACGCGCGTGTGTTGTGTGTGTGTGTGTGTGTGTGTGTGTGTGTGTGTGCACGTGCAAGCGTGTGTGCACGTGCATGCGTGTGTATGCATATATATGTTTGTGCTGTACATGCGTACGTGTGTCCATGTGTGTGCGCGTGCCAGAGGACAGAATTTCCAGTTTGTATATGCTAGATCTGAAGATCCAAGAACATTAGAGAATTCATTAAATATTTCTTCAGAAACTTCCATTTATATCTATCGCTGGCTGTTAAAAGGACATAAATTTACAACTGCTCCTCCTTAATTTATTGGTCTTGAAAAAGAGACTATATAGCTTTCGAAAACCTATCTTATTATAGTCAAAAAGTCATTCATGGCCACAAATGTACTATTAGACCAATACACATATACACATACGTGTGTATTTGTACATATCGTTGTGTGTGTGTAGTTTGCATGTGCATGTTTCAGTGTGTGTGTGTGTTTTGTAAATGGATATCAATATTTCCTTCAGACATATTGCTATTTGGATACTGTATACAACCTTTATGTACAATCCAAAACCACCGATGCTACCGTCAGAATGTTCAACTTTAGAATGGTGTATATATACACTTGGTTTTTATATTTTCTCTAACCTTTCTATTTTATTTGCTATAGTAAGCAATGTTATATTTGGTAGAATAGCATTAATGGAAAAGTTTTAATGTAGTCACCATGTTGTTTTTGTATGTTACGGCTTTTGCAGTATTAGTATTGACTCAACGGCAAGACGTCCATTCTTTTGTAAGTGAAGCCAAACACAATAGCGCTGCGTGTTTCTAGTGTTTTCTATTGACAAGTGCCGTATGTTGTATTAAATAATATATTGTAATATTCCTTTCTTGCCTACAGGAACGAATGGTGCAAGAATGACCTCTGATAGTCCACAGTTTTTATGCTTATATTTGAAGTGACGTATTACATTAGTCACATACATCTTATTTCTAAATGTGCAATATGTGTTGTTAAGTATAATTTGTGTTTTCATCTTAACATTATTCAATGATGGGAGACATTTTGTCTCCGATTGGTGTATAGTTTTAATATTGTTTCATTTTATTGTTTTCTGTCTAGGACAGCGGTTATGCTGGAGCACCACTTTCACTGGTTCCTGTAAATAGTAGTGACACTAATAATTAGTTTATTCATGTTATCGCCCAATACTCATTGAATAAGTAAGTCCATCGGAGTTACGTACATTAAGAGGCATACGTCCTAGGAAGCATTCAGACCGATTTACGAACACACAGAAACATACAGGCTACGCACGCACATGCACACGCACGCACATGCACACGCACGCACATGCACACGCACGCACATGCACACGCACGCACATGCACACGCACGCACATG
>NC_068986.1:69563328-69564387 GCF_001194135.2 Octopus bimaculoides | reverse complement strand
TGTGTGTGTGTGTGTGTGTGTGTGTGTGTGTGTGTGTGTGTGTGTGTGTGTGTTCGGGACAAATTTGACAGTTTGTATGAAAAGAAAACACAAAATCCTATCCGAAAATGTAAGTACTTTAAAAAACAAAAAATATATGAACTTGGTTCTGGCTGCCCCCAGCTTCTACCACAGCCTCAAAAACCTGGTGCGAGCGTTCCTTAATGTGTCCCTGGGGAGATCTTCGGTCACCTCCAAGATCTTGACCACCAGTTTGGCCTTGGTGTCGCAAGCAGGGCGGCTGGTGTCTTTCTCTCCCAAGTGCAGCCAAATCATTATCTATGGGATTACAATCGGGGAATTAGGAGACCAGCAATTCAGGTTAGTGAAGTCATAGAAATTCTCCGACAACCGCTTTTAATTCTTTCTGGAGGTTTGGCAAGGACCCGAATCCTGCTATCATGCATATGGTCTTCCAGCAACAACCTCCTCCATCAAGGTTTTGTGCACAGTCTCCAGTAGCTTCATATAACCGTGTGAACTGAACCCAAGGTCCTGTCCAAAAATGTGGGGATGAATTCGAGCATGCAGACGCAGTTAAAACGCCTGTTGTGTCCCTTCCTGCTGACTATGGCTTTTTAGTTTCCGTTGCAGCTGTCCATGTCACGTCTTACAGCCTTTACCGTGTTCACTGAACATTGCGCAGCAGATGTGATGCCAGCATTTTGATACACGATACGAATCGTCATGATAGAGGTAAGTGTTTTCTAATTGTTGTTGTTGGCACTCCATCGCTTACGACGTCGAGGGTTCCAGTTGATCCGATCAACGGAACAGCCTGCTCGTGAAATTAACATGCAAGTGGCTGAGCACTCCACAGACACGTGTACCCTTAACGTAGTTCTCGGAGATATTCAGCGTGACACAGAGTGTGACAAGGCTGACCCTTTGAATTACAGGCACAACAGAAACAGAAAGTAAGAGTGAGAGAAAGTTGTGGTGAAAGAGTATAGCAGGGTTCGCCACCATCCCCTGCCGGAGCCTCGTGGAGCTTTAGGTGTTTTCGCTCAACAAACACTC
>NC_068986.1:69555331-69563318 GCF_001194135.2 Octopus bimaculoides | reverse complement strand
TTACGACGTCGAGGGTTCCAGTTGATCCGATCAACGGAACAGCCTGCTCGTGAAATTAACATGCAAGTGGCTGAGCACTCCACAGACACGTGTACCCTTAACGTAGTTCTCGGAGATATTCAGCGTGACACAGAGTGTGACAAGGCTGACCCTTTGAATTACAGGCACAACAGAAACAGAAAGTAAGAGTGAGAGAAAGTTGTGGTGAAAGAGTATAGCAGGGTTCGCCACCATCCCCTGCCGGAGCCTCGTGGAGCTTTAGGTGTTTTCGCTCAACAAACACTCACAGCGCCTGGTCAGGGAATCGAAACTGCGATCCTATGAACGCGAGTCCCCTACCCTAACCACTGGGCCATTGCGCCTCCACAAGTGTTTTCTAATATTCAGATAGCTTCGAGCATTCCATATCAGCTAACTTTTCTCAATTACAGATTAATATCTTTATGCTCTCCAATGCCGCTTTATGTGCGCCAATATATCAAGCTATTCTCGAAAAAGAAGACATAAAAATTGTCAAATTTATCCCGAACACTCTGTACTAATGCTTTTTGTTGGCAGAATTTGATCTTGTGATTGTGAAGAAGGAATGTAAATATTTTCATTCATTTACTCTCTATTTTGTTGTCTAAGTTTTTGTAGCAGTGTTTAAAAGAAATTATTGAAAGTGGAATTTGTAGTGCATCGGACATTACTTTCTGGTATTTTGTAACGTCTCTTTATGTTCTGTTGCCCAAGTCTATAATGCTAACCATCCTTGCAAGATCGATCAAACAAATTCTCGGCAAGTACTGAATTTAATAACTTCGACTATATTCATGAAGCGGGTACTTCAGAATGGCTATAGTTTTATGGCTGTAACCACAAAAATAACGAAAAAATATTCTTATATAATTTTCGCTGTAATCATTTATCTTGTTAGCTGATATGCTTTCATGATATATGCATGCGTGCATTTGAGTATGTGTGGGGGAAGGGGGAAAGAGAGCAGCAAGTATTGAGTACAAAGTCCATACTGATTTTGCCAACACAGTTGTTTGGGCTATTTATATTACTTTAATTCGATTTTCAACAGAGGTCAATAGGTGAGTGATGGAGATATAACTGTAACCTGACAGTTCAGCGAAGGACAATTCCTTTCTATTTTCTGCTGTAAGCATAAGCCTAGAATATTGGAGGAAAGTGGGTTAATCGACTAAATCGACCCGGCGATCAACTTATTTTATCGACCCCGAAGAATGTAACCAACTCAGCTTAGGCAGAACTTGAACTCAGAGCGTAGAGACGGACGAAATGCCGCTAGGCGCTTTGTCTACCATGCTGACGATTTTGCCAGTTCGTTGCCTTTCCGCAAAGGACAATTAAGCGTCGGCAATTCAGAGCACGGCAGTTCCACTCAAAGGCAAGTCAATGCCGATATGTGAATGTAAGTATTCAATTAGATAGGTATGCATGTGTGTATGTATGCACCGGTTCGTTTAACTTTTTCTCTCTATTTCGGTACTTCTTCGGTAGTGTTGATGTGTTTCTAGCAATGTTGCTTGTAGCAGATTCCCGGATTACTGATTCATTTTTAGAAGAATATCACTACAATATTTTTCTATAGGCGCAGGAGTGGCTGTGTGGTAAGTAGCTTGCTTACCAACCACATGGTTCTGGATTCAGTCCCACTGCGTGGTACCTTGGGCAAGTGTCTTCTACTGTAGCCTCAGGCCGACCAAAGCCTTGTGAGTGGATTTGGTAGACGGAAACTGAAAGAAGCCCGTCGTATATATGTATATATATGTATGTGTGTGTATGTTTGTGTGTCTGTGTTTGTTCCCCCAACTTCGCTTGACAACCGATGCTGGTGTGTTTACGTACCCCTAACTTAACGGTTCGGCAAAAATGAGACCGATAGAATAAGTACTAGGCTTACAAAGAATAAGTCCTGGGGTCGATTTGCTCAACTAAAGGCGGTGCCCCAGCATGGCCACAGTCAAATGACTGACACAAGTAAAAGAGTAAAAGAGAGAGAGTATAAATGAATAGGAGCAGAAGAATAAACAGCTATTTAACAAGATTAACACTTATAACATTAAAGCTGGATAAGGTATTCATCGTACAGTTCCCTCACCGAGCATACAACTGTTCATATCGAGTGATTGGTTGATGTATGTGTGTATGTATGTATGTATGTATGTATGTATGTGTGTATGAATGTATGTGTGTGTATATGTATGTTTGAATATATGAATATGTGTATATATGAATTTATCTAAGTCAGTACGCATGCACGTAAATTAGAATGCATTTATGGATTTACGTAAGTCGTTATGTAAATCACTAAGTCAGTATTTACACTGCGAGTCAGTGTGTATATAAGCTAGTTTCGCTAAACGAAAGATGACATTTTATTTTTGTTTTTTGGTGGGGTGGGGGTGGGTGCTTTTTTCCCGTTCTTCCTACACTTCTGAACTTCAATTCATTGACAACACTGTTTACACCTGAACAACCAATGAAGATGCTTACGAAGTTTAACCTACATAAATTAGCTCTAGGGAGTGGATTTTCTCATAGAAAGGGCAAAACCATAATTTATTACATGGATTACGCTTTCATTTAGATAGAATATTTCGAAATGGAAAAGAGTCTTGTCGTTGTACTGGAGACAAATGCAAAGGTCAGATCGACGTTAATGAAAGTTTATGGGAAAATGTCACGGGACATAGCCAAGTACTCTAGCCAGCAGTGTCAGCAATGAAGCAGACACTTTCAAGTATCACTGAGAAGTCTGGTGCATATAATGATGCCCTAAGGAAAGTAATCCAAAGGACAAAATTGTCTTTGCCATACGAAGTATACCTCCTTGCAAGGAAATGTTCAGCGTTGCGCAAAACGAGATGCTGAGCCAATTCCAGCACCTAATAATGAGATATTTTATTACCTGACCATTTGCATGTAACATATTCGTCGTACTCTTATTCTCTTGTTTCACTCATTTGACTGCTGCCATGCTGGAGCACCACCTTCAGGGGTTTTATTCGAACAAATCGATCCCAGGACTTATTCTATCATTCTCTTTAGCCGAACCGCTAGGTGATGGGGACGTAAACACACCAACACAGGTTGTCAAGCGGTTATGGGGGGGGGAGACACTTAGACACAAAGATACACACACATATACACACACGTATATTATATATCTATGTACGAAGGGCTTCTTTCATTTTCCGTCCACCAAATCCATTCACAAGGCTGTAGTAAAAGATACCTGCCCGAGGTACCACGCAGTGGGACTGAACCCGGAACCATGTGGTTGGGAAGTAAGCTTCTTACCACACAGCCACACCTGCACCATATAGCGATGAAATATTTTTAATCGATGATTCTGTCGTTAATAATAGCAAAAGAATGCTCATTAAGCACATCTAAAAATATTGAGATCCGTATAGAATACAGATACTGGCTAGCTAACAGCATATTTCGATTAACGCAAACTCACTTTGTCTCTCTAACGAGTCTTAAGTTATTTATAAGTTTCATTGAAGTATATACATACGTTATGTACATGTCTACATAATTTATACATATTCACATATATCTGTGTGCGTATGTTTGTGTGTGTGTGTATGTCTGTGTGCGTCTGTGTGTGTGTGTGCGTGTGTGTGTGTGTGTGTGTGTGTGTGTGTGCGTGTGTGTGTATGTGTGTCTTTGTGTGTGTGTTTGTCCCCATCACCTTTTGACAACCAGTGTTGGTGTGTTTACGCCCCCATAACTTAGTAGTTCGGCAAAAGTGACCAATAGAATAAACGCCAAGCTTTACAAAAAAAAATACTGAAGGCAATCCCCGAGCAGTCTAATGACTGGGGAAAGTAATAAAGATAATAGATACTTACTTATGAATATCTGGATCATAATCCAGATACGATCCTCCGCAATTTCAAGAAAGGTCTTCCCCAGTGTATTTGCATCTTTTACTTGAGCCAAAGTAAAGACAAAAATTCAGAATTTACGCCATACTTTTATTTAGAGGAACATAATTGTAGGTTTTATAAGATGTTAATAGCCTTAACTTTTGTACCAGTTGATATTTTTTTTAATATGTAGAAGAAGAATTTGAATCGTTGCAAAATGTGATGTTAGTGAAATTAACAAATTATTTCGAAGTCACGTCGTGTGCTCACTGCCCCCTTCTACTGCTGTAGAAGAGACGTTGCATTTGAAATATAATTATGGAATATTTTTACTTAGTTTCAAGGAAACCTACCGAAGACTAACAATTCATCAGAAAAGTGGCAACACAGCATCTCCATATAATTGAGGCATAGTCAACCAAACTTTTCAAAGTGATAGGTTTTCTGTTAGAGCAACATCAAACGGGAAAGAAAAATTTTAGGCACAGGCACGGGGATGTATCTGAACATCATCGAAGAACTCATTCAACAAAACAAAACGTGTTAGTTAACGATTATGGAAATAAAACAGATAAACTGGTATGCATGTCAATGATGCGTTACGAAATTGAATTACACAAGAAAATTAATTTTCTAACAATTCAATACTTCTAAAACTAATTGTAATTTTTGTATCTAGGTAAATTGTTTTAGCTTCAAAATTTGTTTTGTTGGTAAGTGCGTTGAATTATCTCTGTACTGATTTATAGTGCTCTGCACTACAAAAATGTTGATGATTTATCGTAATAATTAGTACTGGGTATTTTTATTTTGATATATTATAAAAAGCATCAGAGCGACCGAATTTAATCACGAAGTGAATACATTTTGAGAGAAAAGGTGCTAGGAATCATTTAATTACAATTTCATCCCTCTCTTATGGTTTTCAGCAACATTTTTAGGTGTTTCTGTAGCCGATCTGTATATTGGTTTCAAATTTTGGCATAATGCCAGCAATTTCTGACGAGAGGTAAGGCGATTACATCAACTGATATTTTATTGACCCCGAAAGGATGAAAAGTAAAGTTGGCCTCCGCAGAATTTGACTTTAGAATGTAAAGATGGACGGAATGCCACCAAGCATTTTGCCTGGAGTGCTAACGATTCTATCCAGCTGGCCGCCTTAGTTGATCTATATATTGTCGGATGATCATTTCCAAATTTCTTGTCATTGATCAGTTTTCAATCTACTGGTTTATATAAAACAGACCAAACACGTTCTCATATGAACTACTGGACAAAACCTTGCTCGATAGCAAACATGTACAATGCTACATTATACTATTTACCTACATCCAGTTAGAAATGTTTGCACTGTGAGTTCAGTGTCTCGTACTTGCATACATAGCAAACAGGTTACTGTTCAACAGTAAGCCATCAGCGATTAAACTAGTGACCCAACAAAGCTTCTTACTTTCTCAAAGGCGGATAATTTTTGGACATCTGGTGAGATGAAAAAACATTTAGCAAAGAACAAATTATGTTTATAATTACATTTGCATATATTTTATTACCTACATGTATATATAAATATATTTTAGAGAAGGATATTCTGACACTTGAAGCCAGTGGTGTTTCGAAGTTTTGAATTTATGATCATTGTGCTTATTTTGCGTGCATGCAGCGGCTGTTTCTCACATGTAGAGAGTTAAACTAGTGTTACACAAGGATTAATTTCCCATAAGAAAAAATGATGCATCGGTATTTGTCAGTCTTGCATTCTTTCTTTCCGAGTACAAGGCAAGATATGGGTTTCTTCCAATCATAAACAGATGGTGTATCTCCGTTGTGATATTCGATGTATTATGCGCCTCTGTGACAATGAATCCCCGCCAGCTTCATAGATCATATATTGGTGAAGACATAAAGAGTGTTGTATGGGAAGAAACATTTTTGATTCTCCGATCGCTTGCGTGCTGGAACGCCATTAGTGTCTAAATGGTGAAGAAGCTTTTGTCTTGACGTACTCATTTTTTTGTCTTCGTCATTTTGTGATCGCATGACAAAAAGAAACTAAATTGGTATTTTAGCGAAATTGATAGCTAATCTACTCCACATGTATGTCTGTATATATTTAACTATGTATGTGAAAATATACATACATGTATGTATATATATATATATATATATATATATACACACACACACACACACACACACACACACACATATATATATATATATATATATATATATATATATATATATATATATATACACATTATATATACACATTATATATACATATATATATATATATATATACATACACACGCATATATATATATATATATGTATATATGTGTGTTTGTGTGTGTGTGTATCTTTTGTGCACTCTCCCCTCCACACACACAGATAGATAGATAGATAGATAGATAGATAGATAGATAGATAGATAGATAGATAGATCAACTTTAAAAATTCCCTGACAGTCACTAAGTGCTTTAGTGAAGTTTTCAGCTTGCACTAAATAAATTTAAACTCTACGATATCTGGATACGTAAGATATTTGAGGACAGATTTATGTATATAACAGATAAATTTATTTATCAAAAAATGCTATGAGGATACAAATAATCTTTCTTTTCTATAATGTTATCCAATAAAACCACCTTCAGCTTCAGCAACTGCTTCTATGAGATCTAAATCATCTATATGAGATCTAAATCATCTATATGAGATCTAAATCATCTACATGCTCGAATCAAGTGGTCCTGGTTCATTTTGGACATTACTCTGAATATGGCAGCTTTCAAAGAATCTTTGGTGTTATGGGTGTTTTTATTGACCTTTCTCTCAACAATGTTCCACATGTAATAGTCCAATGAAGTGTGATCTGGGGTATTTGGAGGCCAAATGTTAGGGGTTATATGATCATGAAAGTTTTCAGCCATCCTTTGTTGTGTTATTAGAGCCATGTGTGACAGGGCAGAGTCTCACTGAAATTTTGTATGCAAAACACTTGGAACTTCAGATGGGTCTGCACATAACCATCTGTTATTTCTTCTGTTTACTTGGTTGAAGTTTTTCTCGTTTGATAAAAATCCAGTCAAATCTTCTGCGGGATTTTTCAGTTTGTTTAAGAGCCTTTTAGATCTGGTATAGTGATTTTCTTTTGCTTTTTCTGACAAATTTCCTCATCATATAAGACTTATATCTGATGTCTTCGGGGACAATATTTCTGACTGTTCCTTCTGACACATGGTGATCAAAGGTCGTTAGCAGGAGCTCCAGGACACATCAGCCATATCAACAAGTTCGTCAATTGTTTGGCGACGGTCTTCCAAGATCAGCTCATAAATTTTTTCGTGATGCTTTCATTCGTTCAGGAGGTCGACGGTCACCCTGAACGAGATTGGTATTCAAGCGAAAAATAATCATTCCCAAAGCGTGAAAACCACTCATGAACTGTGTTGTCCTCATGGCAGCGTCCTTGTAAGTTGTAAGAAGCATAATAGCTGTTACAGCCGCCGTTTTCCCCAGCAGAAAATAGAATTTTACAAAAGCACGTTGTACCTTCGTTTCAGCCATCACAAAAATCGACCAACAGGAGCGAAGCACTACAAAACAAAGACGCGTCACATAGCAGTACAACCGCAAACAATGACGCCGGTCGGCAGACTGAAGCCTGAGGGTCGCATCAAGTGGCTTCTAGCGGCGGAAACCTAAACTACAACGGGCTTGTCTCACAGAGGTTTTTGGTACCTCCTCGTATACATACATATGTCCTTGTTTTTGTATACATTCGCTGCTTTCTTCCAAGGAATCTAATGCTCTTAGCATAGTTTTTCCTTGGGGCTGGCCAGATTGGAGCAATATCGAGAATAACGAGCCGAAATTGAAAGGATAATCTCAATAATCTAAAGAAAAAAACTCCGAATGACCTGTCCGTGTTTTCTTTGTATCGTCTATTTGGATGTTTTGTCCCCTTCTTGTATCACCTAACTGTCTGGATGTTTTGTGTTCTTGTCCCATTCTGTATTATGTATATATATACACGATGAAAGAGAGTGGGATATTGAGATATATACACTAAACATAATTCGTATGTTTGG
>NC_068986.1:69550378-69555229 GCF_001194135.2 Octopus bimaculoides | reverse complement strand
TGTATGTATGTATGTATATATATATATATATGTATGTATGTATGTATGTATGTATGTATGTATGTATGTATGTATGTATGTATGTATGTATGTATGTATGTATGTATGTATGTATATATGACATAGTAAATTTGGTTTCGTTTCTATTTCTCTTCCTCCTCTATTATTACTTTTACTTGTCTGTAATAAAAGCCATAATCCGTTGCTTCATTTTCGTTGAACATATTTTTCAATTGCTTACCAACCACATGGTTCTGGGTTCATTCCCACTGCGTGGCACCTTGGGCAAGTGTCTTCTACTATACCCTCGGGCCGACCAAAGCCTTGTGAGTGGATTTGGTAGACGGTAACTGAAAGAAGCCCGTCGTATATATGTATATATATGTATGTGTGTGTATATGTTTGTGTCTGTGTTTGTCCCCCCAACATCGTTTGACAACCGATGCTGGTGTGTTTATGGTCCCGTAACCTAGCGGTTCGGCAAAAAGAGATCGATAGAATAAGTACTAGGCTTCCAAAGAATAAGTCCTGGGGTCGATTTGCTCGACTAAAAGGCGGTGCTCCAGCATGGCCACATTCAAATGACTGAAACAAGTAAAAGAGTAAATGAGTAATTCCTTCCATGTTCCTGTGTCTTCACATGTATTGTGCTTGTATAACTCCACATGTTGTCTCCTACGTTGTCTCCTTGTCTTTACAACTTCCATGCATTACTTGTTTGCTATTCATATAGGGAGGGATAGAGAGAGAGAAAGAGATAGCGGTGATCATATATATTAATACATGTATGTGTTCAAAGACATGTGTAATCATGTTTTAATAACTTAGATAGGCCAGTATAGGCCCAGGCCACATCTAACTTAATAGCAACAGCTGTTTTTTCTGTGTTAATGTTTAAAACAGTTTAAAATTTGGTGATTTTTATATTGTTTTACTTCATGGATCTTTTTAGCACTTTGGCCTCGAAAAATGCATGAACTAAGTCCTGGGGTCGTAATGACCGATTAAATACTTGAAAGTAGTGTCCCACTAAATCCAAGAAGAAAAGAATGTGTGTATGGTTTTGTTATGCATGTATGTGCGCATGTGTGTGTGCCTGTGCGTGGTTCTGTTTATTTATGTGTGCATATCATGAGAGAGAGAGAGAGAGAGAGACAGAGAAAAGGAGAGAGAGAGAGAAAAGGAGAGAGAGAGAAAAGGAGAGCGAGAGAAAAGGAGAGCGAGAGAAAAGGAGAGAGAGAAAAGGAGAGAGGCAGAAAAGGAGAGAAAGAGAAAAGGAGAGAGAGAAAAGGAGAGAGAGAGAAAAGGAGAGAGAGAGAGAAAAGGAGAGAGAGAGAGAGAGAGTCTAAAGAAATCGTACTTCATTAATATAATCACTTTATATAAGAAATACTGCTTCTTGGACTTTCACGTTTCGTTGACGCTAATCCGACTGCTAAATTTCTTCTTATTTTATAATTAAAAACAGCCATAAAATATATACATATACGAATGCTAATTTAGTGTATTTCCTTTGCAAATAGTGTATTGAGATCATGATTTGTATTTAGTGAAGCCTTTAATATACTAGATATATATTTATACACACGATGGGAGTTGTTAATCACTTAGAACATTCGAATTTTTCTACCACGATGAAATACTCATTGGCTTGGCCCTAAATACGCCTGCAGTTACACCCAACCACAATTAAAACGGAAAAAGACATACTGGATAATGTGTGTCTGGATAATAAACGTAGTGGCCTCTTCTGGAATGCCTTTGATCATAGGTTTGTTTTATCAGGGCTGACTTGGGGTTATACAATTCGCTGGAAATTCTAAATGCTGGGTGGTAGATTTAATCCCTCATTCAGCGGTATTTTTCACCAGAGATTCATTTTCATAATTTTAACAAGAACGGCCTATCAGATGAACATTTCTAGAATGATCCCACCCTACTAATCTCAACTGTTTTTATTTCCTTATTAAATCTTTGTGCATTCCTTATTAAAACATTGTGCATTTTTATTAGTTATATGGGTAGCAGTAGGTATCTTAAGCACAGGACATAAGACTTAACTTGTTCATAAATTGCATTTGTTGTCGCTGATTAGCCGAAATCGACCAGATCGTGTCGTATAACCAGCTGGAGACGATGTCTCCTGGGGCCAAATTACAGAAACATTAATCCTAAACCAGGACTGCCATGTTATGTTAGCAAACAATCTTTACTACAAAGTTGCTGAATATCTCACGTTGTGAGATTTAGGAATAGTAATTTTCTAACGACTTTACTGTAACTTTCATTCATCATACTCTCTTATAAAGTGTACATACCAATGGACAGCAGTCTATTATTTGTGATGCAGATCCTATGAGACATGCATTGTCACAAACCACTAGATATATACTTCACCAGAAATATTCAACAGTTTTGTGTGATTTAAACCTAAAAAAAAAAGGTACAATCATTTGAGTACAAAGTTATGTACATTAAATAGAAAAAATTGCGTTGGAATGTCCTTGTCAAATAAATGAGCGATCCAACTGCAAATATTCTTCCACAAGTTTGACTTTGAAATAACTTTGAGTTAGTACTGTTCCCATCTGGCCCCTGACCAAACATAACCTTCCAAACCTAGGATAAAAACGATCCTGTTTATGTAAAACTATATTATCTGTAAAGAATAAAAAGTTTTGAATGGTACAACAATGCACAATAATACAAAAAATGGACTATATACTTATTGTAATTTAGTTATCTATAGTCCGATGATATTTCGGAATACAATTCCTTCTTCAGATCTTCCCAGATGGAGTCTCTGCTATCAACTGTTTACAAAAGGTTTTTCTTCTTTCTTTTTCCGGAAGTGTCTCAGTAGTGGTCTCACGAAGCTCCTTCCGGAATTCCTCATCAGAAGTGCGTGAGGTCGGCTATGTTTCAATCTCGTGTGTGTTGGTGTATCTGCAGCGCTGCTTCTAAGTTATGTGTTATACGTGCAGCTTCTCTTCTTTTTTTTTGTTATAAAGAATACATGAGCATGTTATTAAGAATGAACCTACACGCGTCCAGATGTAGCTAAATAATATATTGATTATCAATCTCCTGCCTGTTGTTAATTTGGGGTCCTAGTCTGTGTATGAGTAATGCTTCCTTAATTCTTAAATTACCCAAATTTCTTTCATTGTCCTCAATTGTGACTGTTATGCTTTTGTCAGTGTTCCGACATCTGTCTAGATGTTTTGTGCCTCAGATGTAGTATATCTACGATTATCTCTAATAGATGCCATTGGCTCCTGGAGTATATTTATTGGTGTTGTTGTTGATGCCCTTATTGTTAATTAGGCCGAAAATACTTTATGTGCGATAAACACAGTTAAAGGAAAACCTGGAGAGAATTAAGAAATGCAATTGCCAGGTTTATTTCACTAGCAATTCCACAGAACTCAGTCGTCGGTATATTTCTATGACTGAAGAATATTGTCCACACAAGATGCAAACACGATCTTCTAGTAAATAGCACCCAAATCTAATTCATATCATAACATTAATTACCTTAAAAAAGGAAGATGACATTGGATAAATTCTTCATAAACTACGGCTTAATCAGAAAAGAAAAAACAAAAAAGACCAGAGAGTTTTTTTTTTTTTAATGACTTGACATGTGGCAAAATAATTATAACAACTATATCTGAGGCCCTTGGACAATACATTAAATACCGACCACGAACAGAACATAGCTTCGTCATGGCTCTTCTAAACATACGATGTTGGCGGAGACGGTGATGATGATGATGATGATGATGATGATGATGATGATGATGATTATCATTATGATGATGATGATGAGGAGGAGGAGGAGGATTGCAGCGGCGGTGGTGGTAGTGGTGGTGGTGATGATGACGACGACGACGACGACGTAATGATGATGATGATGATGATGGCGACGACGGCGACGATGTCGACAACGGCGACGACTTGGTGACGACGATCATCACCATCAACCATCAATCATCAATCGTCAGCAGCATCACCGATAAGCAACAACTACAACTACAACAACAACAGCAACAACAACTCGGCAACAAAAACAGCAGCAGCAGCAGCAGCAGCAGCAACAACAACCATATCAACAGCATCAACACCAACATCAAATAACAACGGCGACCATTACAACAATCAATAATTGCAGCGGCTCTATCTTAACGGCTTAGTACATCTGTTCCTGCCGCCACCGATCATACACTTGTCTAGTTTGTGCCTACAGAAGCTAATCTGTGTTTGCATGTGTCTATGCGAGCGGCAGCGTCTATCTGTGTCTGACCGCATTTACGTGGCTCAATCAGGCTTTGTATTTGAGTAGAAGTGGAGGTTCAGAAAGTCGTATGTAAGTATAAATGAATACATGCGTCAGTGTGCGCATCAGCTTGCTCGTTGGTGTGTATGTGTATCTATATGAAGGTTATGAGTGTGTGCCTGTATATGTGTGTGTTTGTTAGCGTATTTGTATGTATGTGAACGTATTTGTGTGTGATTGTGTGTCTGTGTGTGTGTATGTGTGTGTGTGTGTGTGTGTCTGTGCGCATGTGTTTGCGTATGTGTATGTATGTATGTGGGAGTACGTGTGCGTGTGCCTATCTGTGTGTGTTGTGCGTGTCTGAGCGTCTGTGCGTGTGTATCTGCGCGTGTGTGTGTCTGCGCGTGTGTCTGTGTGTTTATGTGCGTCAGTATGTATGTGTGTGTTTGCTTATGCGTATGTATGTGTATATATATATATATACGTGTGTGCATGTGCGTGTGTGTGTGTGTACGTATGTGTGTGTGTGTGTGTGTGTGTGTGTGTGTGTGTGTGTGTGTGTGTGTGTGTGT
>NC_068986.1:69549077-69549909 GCF_001194135.2 Octopus bimaculoides | reverse complement strand
ATATATATATATATATATATATATATAAATATGTGTAATGTTACATATTTATAACAGTGAGCCTATGTCTTCTACAGAATAACATGTGACAAATTCCATCGTTTATAACTGTATATGTGTGAGTATAATGCAGGGTCTAAGGAATAGTGGCTGTCTTCCCTATTTCGCTTCATGTACAACTACTTCAACTCTCTTCCTACTTCCACACATTTTCTCTCTTCTTTTCCTCCTATGCGTCTTCCCCTTCCGCCATTCCAAAACTCATCCGATCGAAGCCCTTCTTTCTTCCATCACTTCCTCTATTTTAACTCGTCAGTGAGCCCCTTTCTTTTCTCCCCAACAGAACAGACCATGTTTATGAATGCCTTTTCCGTTTCCCTATCGTCCACTAGTGTTCCTTCTTCTTTATTCTCTACCCTCTCTCCTCTATCTACCCATCTGATTTTTTTCCTCACTCGCTAAAATATCAATCGCTATTTGTACTCTTTGTCACGATGACTCTCAATATTCTTTCGCTTCTTTCTGTTCAACCCTGTCAGACTGTCTGTCTATCTGTCTGGTGCCTGTATGTATGTCTGTATGTATGTATGTGTACGTACGTACGTATGCGTCCGTATGTATGTTTATATCTATGTTGTATCTATCATGCATGTTTGTACGTATGTATCTGTGTATGTGCATATGCATATATGCATAAACGAATGAATGTATGTATGTTTGTATGTACTTGAGTATATTTGCTCGAATGTACTTACATATGTATATATAAGTATACGCATGTATGCACGCACGAATGGATAGATGCATGTATGCATATATTTAGGCATGGATA
>NC_068986.1:69545801-69548391 GCF_001194135.2 Octopus bimaculoides | reverse complement strand
GTGTATGGAGAGGGTACATAGCTGAAAGGACCGCTCGTGATTGGTATGCCAAGTTTAAAAATGGAAATTTTGACCTCAAAGATGCAGCACGTTCTGGCCGTCCAGTTGAGTTCGATGAAGAACGATTAAACCAACTTTTGCACGAAAATTCTCGTCAAACGACAAGGCAACTGGCAGAGAAAATGGAATGCTCCCACACTGCTACAGAGAAGCATCTTCACTCGATGGGAAAGGTTCAGAAGTATGGTGCATGGGTTCCGCATGCTTTAAGTGACAACAACAAAAATCAACGAGCCACAATCTCCGCTGGTTTGCTTGTTCGTCACCTCTCAATTCATGGATACAAGCAACGATTTCTTTACCGAATCGTTAATGGTGACGAAAAATGGTACCTGTACATCAATATGAAGCAGCGTATGGAATGGCTTAGCCCCGGTAAAAGAGCGACACCGCGCGTGAGACAAGATCTTTATCCGCGTAAAACGATGTTCTGCGTATGGTGGGACTGGGAAGGGATTATCCATTACGAATTGCTTGAACGGAACCAAATGGTCAACGCGGAACTCTATGTTCAACCGATGGAACGACTCAACACGGCTATTCAAGAGAAAAGACCTATTCGGCAGCATAAAGTTCTACTGCACGACAACGCCCGCCCTCATATCGCCAATATGACCTAGGAAGCCATTCAAACGCATGGCTGGGAAGTGCTGCCACACCCGCTGTACTCTCCTGATTTGACACCAACGGATTCCCACCTCTTTAAATCTCCTCCAAATGCTATGCGCGGAGTTTCGTTCAATACTGATGCAGAATTGAGAGCTTGGTTGGATCAATTTTTCGAGTCGAAATCGGGTGATTTCTACCAACGAGGTATTGCAAATCTTATTGAATGTTGAGAAGTTGTAAACAATAAGGGTGAATACATTAATGATTAATTAATTGTTATTTTTTTATTAAACCTTTTAAAAATATAAATTTTTAAAAAACGGCGGGAACTTAGTTGCCAACCTAATACGTTGTAGATACAGTTAATAAACAGTAAAATGCCTAAAACAGAGTTGAGTGAGTATGAGCGAGGTCAAATCGTAGCTCATCATGAAGATGGAATGTCTCAAAGGTAAATTGCTCAGTAGATGAAATGTTCTCGATGTGCGGTGCAAACGACTCTCGCTTCAGAGAGATGAAAGATGTGAAGATAATACAAAGAACAGATAGAAAAAAAGCATACATCACATCGTGATGACAGATCCATCATCCATCAACCGCTCAGAAACAGGAGAAAAACATCGTCGGAGCTCTGTGCGAACTTCAACGAGGCAAGTACTTCACAAATATCAACCAGAACTGTTAGAATAAGGCTTGTAGAGTACGTTCTGAAAGGCCGTAAAGCCAGGAAGAAGCCATGGGCTTCTGAAGTGAATATGGAAAAGCGTCTTCAGTGGGCCAAAAATCACTCAAATTGGACCAGTGAGCAATGGTCGAAAGTCATATGGTCTGATGAAAGTAACTATAAGGTAAGATAGTACATGTAGTCAATCAATGTATAAATTTAATGTAACTGGTTTGTTGCCCAAAATGTATATAAAAAAAGTATCCAACATAAAGCTAATACTATTTTTCATGCTTTTACTCAGGTTTTCAATGCGTCGCAGAGTTGGGGAAGCATTTAAGACTGAATATCTGGTACCAACCATAAAACATGAGGGGGAAGGGTTCTATCATGGCGTGGGCCTGCATGTCTGCCACTGGACACAGAGAAATGTTTTTGTGTCATGGAAGAATGAATTCAGGTACTTATGTTTCTATGTTACCGGATATTTTAGAGCCATCAAGTGCTACATTGCATCCAGGAGTGTCGAAAAACAGTGTTATCTTTCAACAGGACAACGCTCCATGTTATACAGCAAAGAATACTCGTCAATGGTTTGAGACACAAGGTATTGTTCCCATGGACTGGCCAGCTCAAAGTCCCGATCTAAATTCGATCGAACACCTATGGGGAACTCTTGGTGAAGTTATCAGAAACACAACAATTAAAAATAAAGAGCGTTTGTACCAAAAGTTGAGAGAAGAATGGAGTAAAATTGCGCCTAGGACCTGCAAGAAACTAGATGACTCAATGCCTAACCGTATAAAAGCGGTAATTGATGCTAAAGAAGGTTCAACCAGATATTAAATCTAATGTATACTGCGAAATATATCATAATCTACCATGTGCACGGGTTTCGTTAACATTGGGATAGCAGAACCCCAAAACATTGGGGTGGCCTAATACTTTTGGACAAGGCTGTACGTATACACGTACGCATGTAGTTATTTATGTATCTTTGTAAGTATGTATATATGCATACATGTATATATGTATATATGCATATATGTATGTCCGTATGCATATACGCATGCATATAGGCATATATGATTGTATTCGTATAAGTATTACGTAATGTCTACCTTCATGTATGTGAATGCATTCGTGTCGATGTATGCATGTGTGTATTCAGTATGGCCGTATCAGATCCTGTAAATACCAAAAAGCTGCCATTTTCTCGTGGAGAGAAGATGGGTAATTATTCTCTGATGACGATCT
>NC_068986.1:69542257-69544082 GCF_001194135.2 Octopus bimaculoides | reverse complement strand
AGATAGATAGATAGATAGATAGATAGATAGACAGACATGAACATACACGTACACAAACCTCGCTTTCAATCCTCCTTCTATCTCTCCTTTTCTCTCCATCCTCCTCTTTCACCTCTCTCTCTCTCTCTCTCTCTCTCTCTCTCCATCTCTCTCTTGCTACCTTTTTTTTTTATTTTCGTCTCCTTCAGTCTTTGATATATCATTGTGATCTCACATTAGTATTTCACTGCCTTCCATCCTCAGCCAAACATTAGTCCACTCGATAATCTTCAAAAAGACTATGTCAACTCGTATTATTTTGATCAGTTGTGGATTGGAACTGCGAATGATCATTCCATAGAATGTGTTTCTAAGCATGACGGTTTTTCGTTTTATTGTGCCTTATTTCACTTAGCTGTAAAATAGGTACATAGTCGTTCGTTGAAAAACGACTTGCAGCATAGTTGGCACCTTATCCATTTATGTGATGTTAAGCATCGGCCGGTCCTATGCATTAAACATTTATCCTCACATATAAGTGAATCTGAAGACGTGTGGCATAGTGTTTAAGGTGTTGCATTCACGAACGGAAGAAAGTGATCCTGATTCTCAGACTGGCGTTGCTTTGCGTTCCTGATCAAAACGCTTCACGCTGCTCCCGTCCACCAAGCTGTAAATAGGTAACCTTGCAACGGACTGGCGTTCCTTTCGGGATGAACGTTGGCTTGTCTGCATAGCCAACGGTGTGGAATCATTCGAAAGCTACAATAATGCGACCTATAGTGTCCAGCGATGAATAGCATCAGATAGTTTGATCCATACAGTGTTACAGCGGTCTGTATGTATCATCGTTTTATGTACAACTCTGCCTAAATAAATTATGCACTCATTATCCAGTCTTTAACCCTTGTTTTTCTCTCTACTCCTATTTCATTCACGATGTACCCCATTTCTTATCTAAAACATATTTAGAATTCTTGCGGCGAGCACTATGATATAAAAGATGGATTCCTCTCTAGTGAAATCTGCTGCTGATTTTCAGCTCCCGATAAAAAAAAAAAAAATGTTTCACTTCACTGGTGCTACTAAGGCCATTTGGAAATGTATACGTGTCATAACCTCACATTCCCCTTAACCTAATACATATGACGTGTATTCCTTTTCAAAACCAAAATCAATATTTACATTCTTGTTATAAGCACCGTTTGGCAAAGGCAAGTTAGCAGTGAATCAACACCGCAAGTCAGTTTTTGATTCTTCTTAGCAACCATTTCGTTCTCTTTGCCCTACTAAAGCTGTTGCAAACAATAAAGAAGAAGACAAAAACAAAAACGGCAAAAACAAAAAGAAACAAGAACGTTACAGACATTCATTTCCCATCTCTTCAATATATTGGACCCAGTGCCTAGTCAAAAGAAACTAATTTGAACGATCGTCGATTCAATGTACTCCGCTCTTCTTTTCAAGAACTGGCCTTATGCCTGAGTGAGAAATCAATACCTCTATGATCCATCGTAGAACTCGATCAATATTCAGCCCTTAATTCCAATAACATATGACCCTTTAAAAAATACTTCTCTCGCTCGTTTCAATCGATAAACCTCAATAGGTGCCTCATATACAATAACGCTTTTCAAATCTTTTTTCTTCTTTTTCTCCTGCACATAATACACTCACAACAGTTCCCAAGATCCTGCATATGCACACTTAAATCCAATACGTAAACATATACAACAGCATATACCACATATAAACACACAAATACTACACCTACACATTCACGCATATTAAGACGTATTTAGCAATGTTTTCATATATATATATATATATATATATATATATATAT
>NC_068986.1:69537576-69539058 GCF_001194135.2 Octopus bimaculoides | reverse complement strand
GTGTGTGTGTGTGTGTGTGTGTGTGTGTGTGTGTGTGTGTGTGCCTGGTGGAAACTAGGGTTACAAGTGAACAGCTAAAACTTTCCTCCTGCGACAAGAAAGGTTGATGGAAATTTCACCGAGATATATAACCGTAGCTACCAGTACACACATACGCACACACATGCGCACACACACATGCGCACACACACACACATACATACACACACACACACATACATACACTCACACACACATCCATCAACTCTACACGAACCTTAATAGGAGACTTTGTTCGGTCACTCGATCGTCTTAAAGTAGCAGCCAAATTTCCTCAAAATGCATTCTACCACTTTAATAAGAGACGGACATATTGAAATGTTAACATTGAATACCTTTGGTCAGTGCTGATCTGGGTCTTAGCAACATGATAATATCTACGAGCGTTGTTTATAGGACTCTCACGTTTTCTATTATGAAGTACAAACGCAAACAATATACACTTACATATACATGGCAGCATGAGAGAGTTTCCTATCGGTACCTCCCGTCCAAAGAATATATAGTTATGTGCAGGATGTCACAGTTAAGGTGGCGAGTCGAAAGTGGATTTTAGTTCATTGGAAATGTTACGTGGATGAGAAGAATAATCATTAGCCTTAAATGAAAAAAAACAACCTCAAATGGGAAAGCAGCTAGAAAATTTCACTTGACCAAAAGTTGAACGGAGTGAGGTGGTGAGTCAGAACTTTGATGGTTATAGTGACAACTCCATGCATGTTTCAACCTTACTGGACTTCCAGACCCTCCCAACACATAGAATATCTCCAATTAAAATTTCTTTCCGTTGTACATGTTGAGATTAATTTTCCAAATAGTAATTATAGTTACTAAATTGTGTGTGTGTGTGTGTGTGCATATGCGTGCATAATGCCTTAGATGTGTGTTCTGTCAAAATTTAATTGTCAAGTGTTTGTTTAGATTTAACTCTAAAACTCCCTTTCATAAGTTGTTTAGCCCCAATTAGCATAGATGAAATACAGCGGTGATCAAAATACCCCTGTCGTTTTGTAGGGTATATAAGGCCACATTATCTGCATACTTCCCCCTGTTTTAAATTGTTGGCTGTAATTTGTGAGGGTTTTGCTGTTATTTTCAGCAGATGCTGCAACAATAGAGAAGCTCTTTTAGGTCCCTTTGATAGAGAGACCTAATCACTGTACTTTTCTAACCATAAGGTAAAGTACAACACATACTTCAGGATCTCACATGCGTAATATAAGTGAGTTAAAAACCTTCAATTGACTGAGATTGCCCTTGCCATTAGAAGGCAAAAACTCCTTCCATGAGTGCTTAAACATCTATGAGAAATCACTAGCAAAGGAATTAACTCCCAAAAAAAATCATCCAATCGTATTCTTTTGGAAAATATGAATGAAGGTAAGAGTGAATCTTTTTTGGCCTTTCAACATTTTATACTCCTCAACACTCTCTCTCTCACAC
>NC_068986.1:69536434-69536723 GCF_001194135.2 Octopus bimaculoides | reverse complement strand
ATACATACATACACACACACAAATATACATATACATATATATATATATAAATATATTTTAGATATATATACACACACACACAAATATGCATACATAAATATATATAAATATATTGTATATTATATATATATATATATATATATATCATATTATACACACATATAAATCTGTCTGTCTTATTCCCAGAGCTTTTTTTCTGTTTTTGTTTGTTTTTACTTTTATATCACGCTCTCACAATCTCTCATTCTCCCTTTATTCGTTTTCTCTCTCTCTCTCTCTCTTTCTCTCT
>NC_068986.1:69533650-69534194 GCF_001194135.2 Octopus bimaculoides | reverse complement strand
TACCTACTTCAGAAGCAAGGAAAACTGATACAAATAGCCACAAGACACGAGTAAAACAAAAAACTGTTTTCAATATTTAAGGAAACTGACAAATACAAACAAGAAATCACACTACCTAACAAAGAAGAAGAAGAAGAAGAAGAAGAAGAAGAAGAAGAAGAAGAAGAAGAAGAAGAAGGAGGAGGAGAAGAAGGAGAAGAAGAAGAAGAAGAAGAAGAAGGAGAAGAAGGAGAAGAAGAAGAAGAAGAAGAAGAAGAAGAAGAAGAAGAAGAAGAAGAAGAAACAAAAGCTATAAAACAAATGAAATGCAAACTAATTCTAGAACAGCAACGGACCATGATAAAACGATGGCAAGAAAAGCCTCAACATGGTAAATACTGGGCTAAACTAAATGCAAAAGAAATAGACAGAGAAAAATCCCAGCAATGGTTGAGAAGCTCAGGACTCAAAGCAGAGACTGAAGGACTCTTAATTGCTGCACAAGACCAAAGCCTCCCCACCAGAAATTACCAAAAACATATAATGAAAAGAAACATAACAAGTA
>NC_068986.1:69526772-69533640 GCF_001194135.2 Octopus bimaculoides | reverse complement strand
GAAAAAAATGCTTTCTAATTGATGTATCAATACCAGCAGATGACAACGTTTCTCTAAAAGAAATGGAGAAACTTTCAAAATACAAAGACCCGGAAATAGAGGTAACTCGAATGTGGAATCTAAAAACAGAAACAATTCTTATCATAGTAGGAATGTGAAGGCCCATTGCTGATCTCCTTCTCACCATCTGCCGAACCTATTTACAGACCTGTGTAATTTGGTCTATTCACCATGCTGCTTCTCTTCCTCTTACTATTCCCTTCAGCTCTCACATATTTATGATCATCTCAAGTACAAGACAAAAGTCGAAACTAAACAACATTTAATAATACCACACAATATTAGTAGAAAACGTGGCAGTATACTGTCGCCATGGTTACAAAGGTTAGCCACAACTATACAGATCAAGGCACTATTGGTGGTAACTCACGATGAGCAATGCTGTAGTAGCAAGGTTAAAGTAACAGTAACGGTATTAATGACAGAGTCGACAATAGTGGCAGAGGCAACAACCGCCTCTACATCTGCCACAATACAGGACTCAATACTAATAATTTTACTGTAGCTAAAATATGTCTAACAAAACAAAAAGGAAAACTATAACAGTACACCAAACCGCTTGTCCTATTGTTAATCTGGAAGCGCGTCATCCAGGGGAGAGACAGCCTGGGGTCGAAAAGTCATCCAATGGCACAAACCCTTCTCTGAATACGAATCTGGATGGTCACTTGAACGAGAACTGCCACATCTCGAGCCCTCCAAGTCCACCACCACACCCACCACCGAAAGAAGAATGTAAGAGGATCAAATGGACCCGAGAAGAGTATACAGAAGTAATATACGTCTATTACTATGCATTAGGCAGGCCATCTGAAGAGAAACACACCGCACACTCTTATCAACTATAGAGAACACGAAATCAAGACAGCAGACTATATTTGGACGGAAACAAGTTAGCAAATGTTAGGAGAGATATCTTTAGAAATAAAAGACCCACAGATAGTGAAATAACTGCGATCGAGCACACGGCGGAAAATGACCTAAATATAAGAATGCAAGGAAATGAAGAACCAGACAAAGAGAGCAAATCTCCACAAGTCTGAATTGAAAGACTGCTATCTGACAAGAACACGCAAATGTCTGGAAAAATAAATTGTAATGAACCTTATAAAGATAGCGAGGAAAGTAGTAAAAAAACAATATTTGAAGACTACACATTTACTGAAGAACATAGAAAGTCTATGAGAGAGCTGAAGCAGAAAATCCTGAAAAAGCTAGCAGTTGTAAGATATGTCAATATGCATGATAGAGAACCATATGGATGCAAAGACCAACTCTTAATCAATCGCATGATGCTCGAGAACTGTCATAACAAACGCAGTAATCTGTTCTACATGAATTGGTTATAAAATGGCCTTCGACAGCATAGCGCATTCATGGATCTTGAAATCGCTGGATATCTTCAAAATTTCTCCTGTGATTTCAAACTTCTTGAAGCACATGTCAATGTGGAATATGAATCTCCAACCACACAACTCTAATGGAGTACTGACCACAAATAATATTAAGATCAACTGCGGTATTTTCCAAGGTGACTCACTTTCACCTTTCATTTTCTGCATAGCCCTAATATCCCTTATAAGTGAACTTAACAGAACAGGGTGTGGATATAAAATTGGCGACAAGAAAATAAGTCATCTATTTTATATAGATGACTTAAAATTCTATGGCAAAGATGATAAAGAGCTTGAAGGACTACTGCGTACTGTGAAAGCATTCAATGATGACATTAGGATGGAATTTGGACTTGATAAATGTGCCAAGGCCACTTTCCAGAAAGGGAAACTGAAGAGCTCACATTCAGTGGTGTTGGATGTTGACACAGTCATAAAAGAACTCGAACAGGAACACACTTACAAATACCTCGGAATAAACGAGGGCTCTGGCATACAGCATGGAAGTATGAAAGAGAAGATCAGGAAGGAGTGTTACAGGAGAGTTCGAGCAGTCCTAAAATCCGAGCTGAGTGCCGTAACAAGGCGTTAGCTATGAATTCCTTAGCAGTTCCTGATATTTACAGTTTCAATGTGTTGAACTGGAATATGAATGAAATAAGGAAGATTGACAGGAAAATCCGTAAGCTGTTGACTCGCAATAAGATGCACCACCCAAAGGCAGACACAGACCGTCTTTACCTAGCCAGAGCTCAAGAAGTGCGAGGTTTGATCCAATTTGAAATCTCCAACAAAACCACCTCAATTGGGCTGGCAAAATATCTTGAAGCATTTAACGACTGGATGCTAAAGCTCGTTGAAAACCATGAAAGACTTAAGAAGCTTCATTCTGTTATGAAGGAGAGCAAAAAACATTTTCAAGTGAGTTTATGCATAATACCCAGGTTGAACAGCATGAGGGAAGTGCAGTAACTGCAGTTGCAAAGAAAGTGAAATCAATAGCAAAGCAAAATGGCTGATAGGTGGGAAGAAAAACCTCTGCAAGGAAAATATGTGGCCCGTAGTAAACAAGCTGATGTAGACCAGAAGCACACCCATCAGTAGCTACGGAGTTCAGGGTTAAAGACTGAGTGTGAAGGCTTTATCTTGGCTGCTCAAGATGAGGACTTATTGATCCGGAACTATAAATCCAATGTGAGAAAAATGGTATGGACCCAAAGTGCCGATACTGCAACGATGGGATTGAAACAGTGGACCACCTAATCTCTAGGTGTAAGGTTTTAGCGCCTGTAGAGTGCAAATCAAGACATGACAGAGTTGGCCAATATCTACATTGGATAATGTGTCGGCATTATAAAATCAAATCTACTGACAAATGGTACAAGCACCACCATGAGGCTGCAACTGAGGGAGAAAATGTAACTATTCTTTGGGACTTCCCAGTATGTACAGACCGGACTATCAACGCAAACAAACCAGATATCGTTGTCAAAGACCAACACAATAAAGTCTGTTCACTGATTGACATGAGCATATCCTGTGACCATAATAACTCGGCAAAAGAATTTGATAATCTCAGAAAATATAAAGATTTGCTAAGCGAAAATATGTGACATCTCAAGACGGTTACAATACCAATGACTGTAGGAGCTCTTGGAATAATCAAAAATGGAACTGAAAATTATTTCAGAATGATACCTGGCTTAGCATCAATGCAGGAAGTGCAAAAAATTGTCTTAACTGTCACGTCACACGTACTGAGAAGAGCATTGTCGCTGTGAATTTTTTTCCTTTTTTCCCCTTTATTCTATTTGTTTACTGTTTTATTTTTTATTTTTCCTTTTTCGTTCTGTCTTTCTTCCCCTTTTTCTCTACCACATGACTTTGTAAATGAACAATTTGGTGTGTTTATTTTAACAGTTTCTCTGTCCTAGGTGTCAGGAAGACACTCAGCAAGAAATGGAAGTAGAATTGAAAGAAGATGATGATGATGATGATGATAATAATAATAATAATAATAATAATAATAATAATAATAATAATAATAATAATAATAATAATAATAATAATAATTCTTTATTTATACAGCGTAGGTAATTGCACTCAGTTTCATACCTACAAGAAATGTTAACAGTAGGAGTTATTAACTGAAAGTGCTGAGCAAGACGACTTCATCTAGTATACAATAGTAGTAGATAAGGGGTGTTATACAAAGTGGTTAATTTAAAAATTTGAGTAAAATTTGACATTTAATAAATAGATAATTATAAGGAAAAAAAATCAATAAATAATCCATTGTAGGATGAAAGGCAAAGTCGACCTGAGCGGAATTTGGACTCTGAACGATGGACGAAATGCAGCTAAGCATTTTTGCCCAGCGTACTAACGATTCTGCCCGCGGAGAATTGCATTATCCCAACAAATATCAGATGAAGCTGATGAAGAATCCGGGACGAAATGCTGCTTAGAATTTTTACCCGGTGTGCGAACGATTCTGCCAGATTGCCGTCTTAACATAATGAATAAATAATAGTATTGAACATATGCACAATACTATGTCACGTTAAGAGAATATGTAACACGTAGTGATATACGCATATACAAGCAGTGGCAATTGTTATGTAATCACAACACCTGGAGGTACAAGATAACTTTTGTTTAATAGTTGAACATTCTGGCTTTGTGAAACGTATCTTAAACAAATTGTTTTAAATAATAGTTTCTTTTTCTTTTTTCCAGATCGCGTTGAAGTAAAAACTTTATGGTATCGCCTTATAATTTACATTTCTAAAACAGATATTGGCACAGGTTTTAAAATGCCATGTAGTCTTCAGTTAAGAGAGTGCTTGCAGGCCTTAACGAACAATTGAACTTGGTTAATTAAAAGGAAACTTGACCCCTACAAATAAGTTGTCAGCTGAAAAAAATGGGGTAGATGCTAACATGTTTCCAAAGAGAAATCTAACACGAAGTGTGTTCAGAGATGCTGGTTGTTTCAAGTGTAAATACTTTCTGATATAGGCTCAAGACTTACAATTTTCGGGGAAGAGCTAGTCGATTGAATCAGCTCTAGTGCTCAACTGCTACTTTATTTTATCGACCCCGAAAGGATGAAAAGCAAGATTGATCTCAGCGGAATTTGAACTCAGAGCATAAAGCCAGAAATGCTGTTAGGCATTTTATGAGTCAAGTTAAAAAACATATTGGATGGTTATAAAAGAAAACAGAAATAGAATACGAAACTCAACAAAGCATCGACATTGGAAAGTCAAAGCAATACGCCTTGACAATCAAAAAAATGTGCAACACACAAATGAAAAGCAATTGGACAAAAGAAGGAGTCGACGTTTATAATAGAGCTATGAAACATTGGTTGAACCAAATGGCATTTACGTACAGAAAAAGCCAAATGAAAACCAGTACTAACACCTCCACACAATAAAAGACAGTTGGCAGTGGGCTAAAGAGAATCGAAAATGGAATGTGAATGATTGAATGAAAGTAATAGTTAATGATGATTCATGAATCTATATTGGTGAATGTGATAATGTGAGAGATTTTATTTAGTACTGTTCCACATAACTATGATTGTCTGAAGAAAACAATCAAATTTCCCCACTCATTTATAATTTAAGGATGCATGTCAGTTAAAGGATCAAGGGAGATGGCAGTCATTATCTCAGAAGTCAGAATATTGGCATATATTAAAATTTTAACACTTTTACCATCGACGAATAAGTAGGCTTCGTGAACGATAATACATCTTGCCACAGAGGAGTAAAATGTTAAAGCTTTTCTTTAGGTAAGTCATGCCAACTTAGTGACATGGTCAACAAACAACCCGGATCTCTGATTAAAAAGTTTTGCTGGAAATGTTTTAAATAGTCAAGGGCATGTTTCATCCTGGAAAGATTATCTGTGCTGTTCGAAACAACCAGAGCCAACTCGTTGGAGAATATTATTTCTTTCATTAGTGAAGAGAATTTAGAACGTCATAAAAATCCGAAGAAGAAAAACAAACTATTAATTGTCATTCATTTTTTGTTGGTTCTGCAATTTTTTCCTCAGCGCCGAGTAATTCCATGATATAATCTGGAGAAAAATATGTTGCTAATTAAAATAATTCACTCTAATTTATTGGAGACGTGTTTGTAAAAGTCAGAGTTTTTTGGGTTTTTTTTAGCTATTAAGCAAAAATTGTTTCTCATTGGAACTAGCTATACTGCTCGCAATCTATTCTAATTTTCTTTTTTTTTTTCTTACCCAGACCCGGTATGAAACAAACCTCGAATACCTAAACCATGAGGATGGGGTTGAACTAGATAAATTCTCCTGAAATCATACACATCCGAGTGATCTCAACTTCGCAACGCACGATTAGCACGTACTTCATACAATTCTCCTGTTTAGCTACTAAAATCATAGTGACCTACTCTGGTATGCATGTATAAAACTGGTAGAACAGATCATTCAAACCACCTCATTCGTCCCTTCATAACCAATCAAGCAATCAATTTTTTTCTATATCTCTGCTGCTATTATTAGTTTTTCGCCGCACTATATCTTTCCCAGTGAGAGACGCATCAGGTTTAAGTGATAAGTGCATCTCCGGCTATATCTCCAGTCTAACACTTATCTCAACAAAAGTTGTGAAGCTATGCTAGGAAACGGTCTGGAATCGTTTAGTACATTTGATACAGTCTGTCAAAACAGTATATTTGCTGTGACGTCGTGTCCATAATTCAGGCTGGTCGAACAGTTTTTTCCATCCTTGTATTTAAAATCAAGCATCATATATCAGACAAGAGGGACTACGTGTTCTGCGTTGAAATACCAGTTTCACCACTAACATGGCTGCAATGTCATTTTTTAACAACTTTTAATTTGATAACTAGGTCCCCACTTAGTTTATTGTTTATATCGCTACTTCTGTACTAAACCTTATCATGTCTACTCGATAAGTTCACTTTAGAGAAACCCGCCACGGGTTGGTATATCCTTACCTCACGATACAAATATTTCCACTCATTCCGGGCCGTTCTAAAAATATACAATCGCGCAGAGTTGTTGTAATTAAATTTTCGAATGCGAAATCTTTATCTCGCCGATGACTCCTGCAACTATATCTAGTGACGCAAGACAGTTAAGTAAGTGACTCTATTTCCAAACTAATCTATGGCTATGTGCATTCACGCAATCTACCTTCAATATTTCAGAAACAGTTACTAGCCTTACACCTGCGACGCCTTGAAAATCCGGTTTGGTGGGCGGGAGATTGTCCCCTTTCCAACATTGCGTGTGCTCGGTTAATTCACTTATTCAAAACCGGTTAAGTAAATTTCTACAGAAAAAGTGCTTACATTTGCTCAGAATCGAACCTAACTTGTCTATTGTTATGTTTCAAAAAAAAAAAG
>NC_068986.1:69520288-69526762 GCF_001194135.2 Octopus bimaculoides | reverse complement strand
ACTTGTCTATTGTTATGTTTCAAAAAAAAAAAAGAAAAAAAAAACTGCAAGATACTTACATAATACTGCAGGTCTTCCTTCAGGACCAGCATACAATTTTCATAATATCGTGTCTTAGATGCACCCATAGTATAAACAATGCACACTTTGAATGTAGTAATGGAGAAATTATTAAGACGGTCTCTCACCTTTAACATTTCATAGTGATTTCTAAACTAGGTACAATGTTCACAGAGAGAGAGGGGGGGACGGGGAACACTCCGACTATATTGACATCAGTATTTGACTGGTACCTATTTTTCATCGACTCGAAGTTTGAAAACCATGTCGACTCCGGTGCGAGTTGAACTGAGTGAGGGGAGGTAACTAAAGGTTGTGAGATATTTTGTTGTTTACTCTCTCGATTCTACTAGTATTATTAAAAGTATTAATCCACATAAGGAAATGGTGACATAAACAAAAGACTGGGTGAGGGGGGGGGGAACTCATTAATAAATTAAAAGTTTCTAAGGAAAAAAAAAACATTGCCAACAGTGAGACTGGTATTTCAACACAAAACACGTAGTCTAAGTTGTCTGTCATAAGATGCCTGCTTTTAAATACAGATACGAAAACTGAATATCAAAGACTCAACATCACATCAAATACAATGCTTTGACGAACTCTATCACATGTGCTAAACGATTCCACACACACCGTGCAGCTTCCTAACACCATAAGAACTGTAAAAGAGAGATAGTTTTGAACGGCTACGATGTACAAATGGCTCCATATTTAGTAACCATAGAAAGAGTCTCTCTCTCTCTCCCTACCTCTCTTTTTCTCTCTCTCTCTCTCTATACCCTTCTCTCTCTCTCTACCCTCTCTCTCCCTTTTCTCCCTCTCTCCTACCTGTCTCTTTTCCCACCGACCTCTTTCGCTCTCCCTCTTTCTCTTCCCACACATCTCTCTCTTTCTCCCCAATGCTTAAGGATAAGTGTCCGATATTTCACTCACCTACCACTTCATATCACTTCACTGTATGATATACACATATTACGTTCTTTTATGGAGTAACTTCCGTTGAAATTACTCATTGAATTCAATTATACTGTTGTTGCTGAATAGTCCAGTTAAATCCTGATCGTGTAGACCATGTGATATAAAAAAATCCATGTCTATCCATCCTGTTTCATAATATACAAGACTATATTGTCTATTGCGGTGGTCCTCAACCGGGATCCATATGGTCCTTCGGGGTTAATATAAGATTTTTTTGTTAAAATTAATCTGCAATACATTGGTTATACTCCTGTAATACACACAATATTTTAACCACTTTTTAAATACGATTCCTAATATTTCATTATAAAAATATATGATTATTTTAAACATAGGATGTCTAGGAGGGTCCACCCGAGTAAAATAGGAATCAAATGGGTTCATAGGTAACAGATAGTTGAGAAACACTGGTCGAATGTATCGTCGCCGAACCTTTTGTTTTTGAGTGCGATTTGGGTTAAAAATTGGAATAGCATGTCTAGCATACTGACCGACCTCGTAAAGCTCTGTCGTTGGCTACTGTGTTTTTTTTTTCTGCTACTGGTTATGGTTCTATCTAAAGATATTTCATAAAAATATATATAAATGGTAAAAGAAAAAAAGGTTATAACAAAGGGATTAAGAACATCAGCTTTTCAAATGTTTTAACGTAGCGGAGTTAAGTGTGCGTGTGATAATTAGTAGAACAGTTTCAAAACTGAGGTCCTTCATTTGTGTGTGTGTATGTGAATAGAGTGAGTGTGTGTGTAGGGGAGTAGTATCTGCTAGATTAATTATCATTCCACAGACATACACACAGATAGATAGAGAAAGAGCGAGAGAGGGAGAGAGAAGGAGAGAGAAGGAGAAGCACGCATGTGTATGTGTGTGAATCACCCCTACAGGATATCTCTAGAAACGTGAATTGTACTTTCACGTTGGTATAATCATTATTTTCACTAATACTGATTGAAAGAAAGTCATTGCCGATCCTTCGAGTTGGCTTTCCCAGATAAAACTTGCCTCCTTATATAAAGCAATATTTCATGGATCAAATTCACCAAACAGAGAGAGATTTATATCTTAAACTGGAACATGATAGCGCTGATAATTAGAATAAATCAGAAAAAGAAACAAGAAAGCGATAGTTTTTTAAAATGGTCTTCGTAGCTTACAGGGTAAAACTCAGTACAGTTGGCGTAGAGGTGAAAATGAGTGTAACACATATGACAAGTGTGAAGACAGTGTGGAAGCTACTCGTCGTTAAAGATTTGCATGTGTTAAAAGGAGATCTTAAAGGTCTGTATATTTTGAGGGGTTACGATGTCATTATTATTCAGTTTAAGTTCTTGTCTTAATATTAGTTTCAAATTTTGGCACAAGGTAGCAATTTCTGGAAGGACGGGAAAGTCGGTTACATCGACTACAGGGCTCAACTGGTACTTAATTTATTGACCTCGGTGGAGTTTGAACCTAGAACGTAAAGACACACGAAATGTCACTAAGCATTTTGCTCGGATGTTAACAAATCTGTTAGCTCGCCGCCTTAGTTCTTGCCTTAATATTACAGAATTGTGGAAGACGGCAAGTTGGCAGAATTGTTGGCAGATCGAGCAGAATGCTTAGCGGCATTTCGTCCGTCTTCACGTTCTGAGTTCAAATTCCGTCGAGGTTGACTTTGCCTTTCATCCTTTCGGGATCGATAAATGAACTACTAGATGCGTACTGGGGGTCGATCTAATCTACTGGCCCCCTCCCCCAAAAATTCGGTCCTTGTGCCTAGAGTAGAAAAGAATATTACAGAATTGAGGAAGGCGGCAAGCTGACAAAGTCGTAGGCAGACCGGACAGAATGCTTAGCGGCATTTCGTCCGTCTTCATGTTCTGAGTTCAAATTCCGCCGAAGTTGACTTTGCCTTTCATCCATCCGGGGTCGATATAATAAGTACCAGTTAAGTACCAGTAATCGATTTACTCCCCTCCCCCTCCTGAAATTGCTGACCTTGTGCCAAAAATTGAAACCAGTATTTCAGAATTGTTATCGAGCCGAACAAACAGTTTGGCGGCATTTCCAAATTCCGTCAAGGTCAACTTTGCTTTCTTCTTTTCAGGGTCGATAAATCATGTTCCATTTGTGAACTGGGGTCGAAGAAAACAACTTCCCCATCCCCTCAAAACTGCTGACCTTGCGTCAAAAATGAGAAAGAATTTTGCAAGCTTAACTAATAGACTGATTTGGAAATTTTTATTTTATATCAAAACCCAAACGAATGAAAATGGTTTCGACAGTCCCAAGTCATTCCGTCAATATGACTACTTACGTCTTCAGCCTACGAGACATTAACAGTATCAATGAAAGAGATTTTGTGTACAGTCTCCATCTTGTCAAAAACAGCAAACCGATCTCCCTGAAATCACACCTTACTGTTTATTTTTTTTAAAAGTTGCATTGGATATTGTAGTCCGCGATCCACTGCCTCTAAATAAAGACGGCGTGGTCCTGGTTGGAAAATATTTCATAATAAATGTGATCGATAATGATTGACCAGGGACTAAACCACAACAAAAACAGCTGTAGCAACTTAATATACAATATTATTTAGGAATATTTTTAAGGCAGCACGCCGGGCAAAATACTTAGCAGCATTTCCTCCGTCTTCACATTCTGAGTTCAAATTCCGCTGAGGTCGACTTTGCCTTTTATCAATTCAAAGGTCGATAAAATAAGTACAAGTTGAGCACTGCGGTCGATGCAATCAACATAGATCCTCCCCCGAAAATTGCTGGCCTTGTGCCAAAATTTGAAACAATGTTTAGATATATGATAATCCAGTGATGGAAGCATTTTTGTTTCAAGTTTTACTCAGAGAAGACTTAGTGAACGAGTGAAAGCATATTTTTTTGATGCTTGCTAGATGTCACTGACGTGAAACATTAATTAATAATTCTACCTACTAAAAACAAAAGGCCTAAAATTTTGGAGAAGGGAGCTAGTCGATTACATCGACCTCATTATCTAATTGGTTCTAATTTTATCGACCTCATTATTTAATTGGTCCTAATTTTATCGACCTCGAAACAGAAATTCGATCGCCGCGGAACTTGAACTCAGAACGTAATGCAAGAAGAAATACCACTAAGTATTCCGTCAGATATGCTAACGATTTTACCAGCTCACCACCTTGACATGAACAATAATTAATAATATGGGATAGCTGTGTGGTTAAGAAACTCACTTCATAATCATGTTTCTGAGTTCGATACCACCATGCAACAACTTGAAGCGTTGGGTGGAGCTATATTTTGTGAATGAAATTTGGTAGACCGGAAACTGTCCAAACTTTGTCATGTGTGTTGTATACGTGTGCCCGTATGCCTGGAGGTATGTGTGTGCAGGCGTGTATGTGTGTGTGTGCATGTGAGATCGATATAATCAAATGTAGACACTTCATGGTGGTGAGTCCAAGTTGGCAGAAGTCTAATAGTGAACTTAAGAATAAAAGGATTGAAATGGTTGGTAATGTTCACATCAAAAGTTATATAGATAGAACAATACAGTGCCAACTAATCATAGCAGAAACATATACTTACAAAACTGTGACTTTAAAGAAAATATGAAGACAATGTCAAAGTGACACCACAAAAGCAAATTCCTGGCGTCAAATGAAACTGAAAAATGGTATTTGATAATATAGTGTATGTAAAAATAGGACCCACTCGAGGGTTACAACACACCGCACTGCGGCATTGAAAGTCAATGGGAAAATTGTTAGCATTGACAGAATTCCTTCGTTGATGAAAAATCTTTTGACTGCCTCTCAGGCAAGAAATTTGAACAAATGGCAAAGTAGTCTACTTTGACAACAATATCAATATCCCAAAACTGGTTTTATCAACACCACCCCAAATTAATGGCCTTGTGCCACGAATTTTTTGGGAAGAGAATAAGTAGATGGCATCGACCCCGGTTCTGATAGCTCGTTGCATTTATCATTTCAGATTTTGGCAGAAGGCCCGCAGTGTTAAATGAGGGGTTAAGTCGGTTACATCGGCCTCCGTTGCTCAGCTGGCACTTACGTTATCGACTCCGAGAAAGCAAAGCTAACCTCGGTAGAATTTGAACACAGAATGTAAAATCAGAAAAAATGCCACTAAGCATGTTGTCCGACGCTCTTGTTTCAAATTTGTGCACAGCAGCAGCAATTTTTAAGACGAAAGGATTAGTCGATTACATCAACCCCAGTACTTGTCTGATACTCTATTTTATAGACTCCAGAGAGATGAAAAGCTATGACCTTCAAATGATTTGAACCCAGTAAGTAAAAGAGCCAGAAGAAATAACTGCAAGCATTATGTTCGACGCTCCATTTTCTCTGCAAAAACACCACTGTCAATAATGCTTTTTGAATTAAGGACATAGCTACCTGTTTTGAGGGAGTGGGTAAGTTGATACCTGAATATCACTACTTAAATAGTCCTTTATTTTAATGTCTCTTAAAAAATGGAAGTCAAACATATATACGTCTACCAAATCCGCTCACAAGGCTTTGGTCGGGCCGAGGCTATAGTAGCAGACACTTGCCCAAGGTGTCACGTAGTGGGGCTGAACCCAGAACCATGTGGTTCGTAAGCAAGCTACTTACCACACAGCCACTCCTATGCCTAGACATATGAACAATAAAAATGAATAATTTCAAACGACCTAAAAGATGCAACAAAAGTCGCTTGGAGACTATCACACTACACATGAAAATGAGTTCCAGGACGCATTCCAATACATGAAAGGTCGTTGGGAATAGCATATAAACAATGGAGTCAAATATTTTGAAGGCGACCAGTTTGATTAAATTTAGAATAAAATACGTTCTTTTGTTTGTCTTTTTTGAGGCCGGTGAGAGTGTCTTCACAGACATCCCTGAATGTACGTATGCATGCATGTATGTATGTATGTATGTATGTATGTATGTCTTACCTCGTTTACTTGTTTCAGTCTTTCAACTGCAGACATACTAGGGCACCACATTGGAGAGTTTAATCGGAAGGATCGATACCGTAGTTATTCATAAACAGGGTACCTATTTTATCGAACTCTCTTTGCCGAACACTAGTTTAAGGGGATGTAAACAAACCAGCATTGGCTGTCAGTCGGGATGGGATGGGTGCAATCGCACGCACAAAGATATATACATATATATATATTTGAATGTATACGCACACATACATGCATGCATATATATGCATATATATATATATGTGCATGCATACATATACATACATACATACATACATATATATATATTCACGGTGGTGCACCAGCATGACCGCAGCCACTTGGCTGAAACACATAAATAAAAAAAATATATATATATATATACGTATGTATGTATGTATCTATGTATATGTAAGTATATATATTCAATCGACAAAAAACTCTTGAAGGCGTGAAAAATAATAT
>NC_068986.1:69518260-69520174 GCF_001194135.2 Octopus bimaculoides | reverse complement strand
TGTATATGTATATGTGTGTGTATGTGTGTGTGTGTGGAGAAATTATACAAAATGTATAAGTGGATGATGAGTAAAGCACCAGCACAGTTTCGATTATCTGTTATTATCTGTTGATTGCAGGACCCGTTCTGGGTCTCTTCGGCTACATAAATAGATTAAAAAAATATAATGTCTCACTGGAGATTCGGTTTTACGTATCTATTTGTGTACCCGAAGAAACCCAGAACGGGTTGAAACATCCATCTATTTTATTAATACTATATATATATATATATATATATATATATATAGTGTCTATCTCTACAGGACTCCTACTAATTTTCTATTTCACATCCAATGTATAACTTATTAATTACGAAATCGTTATTCTCTTATGTATGCATGAAACTGCAGTGGTGGTTGTTTTTACGGACCACAGTAAAGTTGACTACCTTTTGTCGAGGTTTGCATTCCTTTGGCTTTGACAGCGAGCTTTTTCTCATATTGTCTCTTATTTCAGTTGTTCTGTTACTACACCTTGTCAGCTGTACCAGTTTTCACTTGTACCCATCGTCGCGAGATTATATGGAGCATGCTGCTGGTTGGGAGAGGAATTCAGCTTGATCTTCGACTTTTTGATTATCTTCCTAGTCGGATCTTCAGACCAACGACAAGATGAACTCCTCCGTAGTTTACGGATTTTTGACTGTTGGTAGTCAGAAATCGTAGTGCTTGCCATTGCTGTCTACCAGGATATTAATCGAGAAACATCAAGAAAGGAAGTGACTTCAAATCGAAATATAGCTCCCAATAAACGAAAATATGCCTGCAAGATGTATGTATATATCTAAATATATACATACATCTCAAAAGCGAGTAGACACCATCATTTTAGAAGGATTATTTCTGCTTTCTTCTTTGGATATTTGCGAGTCGAAGGAAAGGTTTCCTTCTAGCTACTCTGTTACAGTAGCCAAGTTCATTGAGATAACTCACAGAAGTAGTCCGACTCATGTGGATTTGCGCTGCAACATCAGTCACATTACAACGGAGTCTATTTTCATAAATCCGTTTGCACGGTGAAGACACTTGTCAAAGGGCTCGGGTCGGCTGAGCAGAATACTGTTCATTCCTTTCCTGTGTTGGTAAATTTTACTATCTCTCTGTTGAGTGCGGCAAGAGAAACTGCAAGGTTTTGTGCAATCTTACGCTGGCTAAGTCCAACCTCAGATTGACTCACAATACGCCTTCTTTGAAAATCAGACAACTCTTTTGCTTTCGGTGTTCGCGACTTGGTTAGATGCTATAAACAATAAATATAATGTAACATACAGTAAAATAAGACTATAAGGAAGTGGAAGCACATTACTTAGACTACATTCAAGGTTATTCAAAGTACAAAACCAAAACAAACGATGAACAATTTCATGGCATATAAGACTCCAAACATACTCAGACACTCAGAAACACACACATATACGCACATATTCTACACAATGAGTATTATCATAATCTAATTAATTATTAATTGTCTTTCAATAATCATACTCCAAAACTATTTCAAAACGTAGCTATAGTTATTTATTATATTAATATGTGCTTATTAACTCCTTTAATTGCCATTTTGAAATTAAACTGTAGTTCACAATTATTTTTCTTTCAAAGCTCTCTCTTATATTACGAGCATACCCAGACAAAATGATATACACATACATGTAAGAGTCTGTGTGTGTGTGTGTGTGTGATGGGGTTGCGCGCATGCACATACACAATCGCACACACACGTACACACGTACGCGCACACACATACACACACATACACATAAACACACATACACGCTCATATATAATCATACAGGCGCTGACAAACACTGATATGCGTATGTCTCTATGTAAGTTTTCATATATATATATATATGTGTGTGTGTGTGCGTG
>NC_068986.1:69517225-69518250 GCF_001194135.2 Octopus bimaculoides | reverse complement strand
TGTGTGTGTGTGTGTGTGTGTGTGTGTGTGTGTGTGTGTATGTGTGTGTGTGTGCGTGTGTGTGTAAATGTATATATATATATATGTGTAAGGCGGTGAGCTGGCAGAAACTTTAGCACGCCAGGCGAAATGTTTAGCGGCATTTTGTCTGTCTGTACGTTCTGTGTTCAAATTCCACCGAGGTCGACTTTGCCTTGCATCTTTTTGGGGTCTATAAATTAAGTACCAATTGCCCGCCCCCAACCAAAAAAAATTTCGGGCCTTGTGCCTAGAGTAGAAAAGAATATATACATGAGTGTGCGTATGTATGTTTGAACATGTATATATGTATGTATGTATGCATGTATGTATTGGCGCGTGGCTTAGTAGTTAGTCGTGAGTTCCATATCCGGTGGCGCGTTGTGTCTTTGAGTAAAACACTTTATTCCACATTGCTCCACTTTATTCCACGTTGCTCCACTCCATTCAGTTAGCAAATATGTGATGTACCTGTAATGCAAATGAGCCAGCCAAGTCACATTCTGTGTCATGCTGAATCTCTCTGAGAACTACTTTAAAGGTTCCCGTGTCTGTGTAGTGCTCAGCCATTTGCGCGTTAATATCTGGAGCAGGCTAAGGCGGCGAGCTGGCAGAAACGTTACCATGCCGGGCGAAATGCTTAGCGGTATTTCGTCTGCCGCTACGTTGAGTTCAAATTCCGCCGAGGTGGACTTTGCCTTTCATCCTTTCGGGGTCGATTAAATAAGTACCAGTTACGCACTGGGGTCGATACAATCGACTTAATCCGTTTGTCTGTCCTTGTTTGTCCCCTCTGTGTGTAGCCCCTTGTGGGCAGTAAAGAAATAAGAAACGTTAGCTCAGTGGGCAAAACGCTTAGCGGTATTTCGTCTGTCTACATGTTCTGAGTTCAAATTCCACCGAGGTCGACTTTGCCTTTCATCATTTCGAGGTCGATAAATTAAGTACCAGTTGCGCACTGGGGTCGGTTTAATCGACTGGCTCACTCCCCAAAAACGTCGGGCTTT
>NC_068986.1:69513312-69517215 GCF_001194135.2 Octopus bimaculoides | reverse complement strand
TTCGAATTAATCGATGGACAGCCAGGCGAAGTATATAGATGTATGTACATACTTCACACACACACACACACACACACACACACACACACACACACACACACACACATATACACACAAACACACACATACACACACACACACACACACACACACACACATATACACACAAACACACACGCATACACACAAACACACACGACAAACACACACAAACACACACACACATACGCGCGCATAGTAGTCTTCACAACAGCCCATGTCTCGCCGACGCTGTCTTGTGTGACTGCGAGTATCTTAAACATGCAAATATTCCAAACTCACTGATTTAGATAATATTTAGCTTTTAAGGCTCTTGACACCATTATCAAGTATTTTTGAACTGTAACTCGACTACTGGCAATATGTTTTTTTCTGGTTGTCGTTCGTTCAGCAAATTATAGCGGCACAGTGCGTTGAGAACGTGGATATGCACGTGTGTTTGTATGTGAGGGAGTGAGAAAGATAGAAAGATAGAGAGAGAGTGAGAAAGATTAAGAGGAAGAGATAGAGACTGAGAGAGAGAAAGAGACTGAGAAAGGGAGAGAGAGAGAGAGAGAGAGAGAGAGAGAGAGAGAGACTTCATCCTTATTCCTCTCTCAGATTCACAAACTTATTGCAGCGGTCCTTCAGGTTTTCTAAGCCCTGTAAAAGAACTCAGAAAGATGGGCCTTGAACCAGGCCTTCGCGATACCCTTAAAGCCATGAACTTTTCAGCACTCTCGTACATACGTATGTATGTATGTATAAGTGTCTGTATACATATATTCTAAATTAAAAAGAGACAGAGAACTTATATACATGTTAGGTGCAATTCGATTTCGAGCTATGCCATGGCTATATAGTTCTCTTAAAGCAGCACGGATGTGGCCTTTTCGTCCTACTCGGAACCTTCACACTTTTGCACAAACGTAGCAGCGATGCGTCTCTTGCAGCCGATGTCCAGAAAGCTCACTACCCACGCTGGCACATATCTTCATTCCATCATATTATTTTTCATTCAGTGTTTTAGTTTTATCGGCAAAGTCGGCCATAGTACACAACACACACAAACACATCCGTGTTGTTATGATATTCAGCTCCTAAGAACATGGTTTTGAGTTGTAGTCGTGGTTCACAGCTTCATCTATATCTTATGACTGAAATTTCGAGGTAAAATATCATATATATTGACATATATATATACGATATATTCATATATGTCTAAATGCGTCTGTATAATTTTGTGTACACCGAGTAAACCAACAGACATAAAGCTTTGCGTTCCGATTTTTTACACTCACTCAAATTACAAAACATAGCAATTCAATAAACGGAATCGATAAAGTATCAGAGTGAAATAATTACTGGAATCGATATGATCGACTAAAATTCTTGAAAGCATTACCTCAGCATAAGTGTGTGTGTGTGTGTTTGTGTGTGTCTGTGTGTGTGTGTGTGTGTGTGTGTGTGTGCGTGTGTGCGTGTGTGCGTGTGTGTGTGCGTGTATACGTGCGTGTGTGTACGTGCGTGTATACGTGCGTGTGTGTACGTGCGTATGTGTGTGCACGCGTGTGTGTGCGTGTTTGTACATGTGTATAAATGAAATCGTGGATGCCATAAATTGCTTTGATGTTTGAATAATAGGACTTGATTAAAGAGAAACGTATTTAAAATTTGAAATACGCATATTTATAGCTATCATTTTTACATTATAACTTTCTATTTTTATCTGAATTGTAGATGAAAATATAATTTAATAATACAAAAATAAATCATCAAATATTTTAACTGCCCACCGATCAATCGCAACAGTAAAGGTCGATAAAATAAAGGATATTGTTTAAAATAATAGGTATCTTACAATGGAGTAAACCAACAAATTAGAAAGGAAGGTATGCTGTGTTGAAATAGTCTGAATTCAAAGCCCATTACACATCCCATAAATATATTTTGTCAGTGATAAGGATTAAATAAGGATCTAGAGTGATTTGAGTTAAGGGGAAGAAATCATTTACTGTTCATAGCAGCTATTTATTTGGAAGAAACAAATTACGTTTCCATAGTTTATTTGGAAAACGCTGTTGCTTTTCTGAGACTAAAAGTATAGCAGTATTTAATTTCATCCATCATGTTTACACCTCTCGTTTCCATTAGTGTCTAGTTTACTTTTCATAACAGAGTCGATATAATAAGTACCAACAATATATTGCGAGATATTCAATCAAGTAGTCCCCCTTTATAATTAAAATTTATCAATATATTTGAAATATAACTGAAATAGTTGATAAAAAAATAATATTATACAATATGAACACGTTAATATAACAACCAAAACAACAACAAAAATATATACTCTAAGAGAAATCAATTTTATTTTTCAATTTAATATTTTCAATATATTTGTATCTTCCTAGTTGAATGTAAATTATCTGTTTTCAATAGCAAATATGTTAAGATCATTTAGAAAACACATAAAGGCAATAAAACATGAAAGTGGCTTGTTCTTTACAACAACACATCGTCTTTTAAATATTAGTATTCGAAAAGTGACGTAACTAAATACAAGCCATTTCGTTCAAGGCTATAACGATTCTTACGATTTATAGCGCTCAATAACAGCAACAATAATAATAATAATAATAATAATAATAATAATAATAATAATAATAATAATAATAATAATAATAAGAAGAAGAAGAAGAAGAAGAAGAAGAAGAAGAAGAAAACGGTTTGTCTTTAGTTACGTTACTTTCCGAATACTAATATTTAAAAGACGATGTGTTGTTAGAAAGAACAAGCCACTTTGGTGTTTAACATAATAAATGCCCTGGTACTGAACCAGGCGCTGGCTTTCATGACTTCTGATGTTAACTGAGTGGAAGTGTTATCATGTCTTGGTGTAAAAGATGGGCTACAGCAAATATTCTGCTAAATACTACAGATTTGCTAGTCAGTTGCTTGACCATAACCAGTTAAGCATTCCCTAAGTGAATGATAATATGTGCATTTCTGATCACAAGCAGAAGTAGTGGGGGAGCATCATAGCCATGCGTTGAGAGCAATTCTTTGGGGTTTGAATAATTCACCTGTGAAAAATGTGTGTTTCAACATCTTTAAACGATCCTTATTCAGGGACCTTTTGAGTGGGATGGGCTACTCAACCTGAAGAAAATTTTAACTGGACCCCACGTACAAGGTCATATGCTGCGTATCTTGATATGAGATCACCATGTCGCGCACATACGGTTGTGATGCATGTACCTGGTGTATCCTTATAATGGGCTTCGAATATTTTACCCCAGTGTCATTTTGATAGTATGTGTTGCTCTCTTATTCAATAATAATGTTAATAGTTTCAAATTTTAGCACAAGAGCAGCAATTTCGGGGAGGGGTAAGTTGACTACAACAATCCCAGCACTCAACTGGTACTTATTTTATCAACCCCAAAAGGATTAAAGGTAAAGTCGACCTCAGCGAAATTTGAACTCAGAACATAAAGGCAGATGAAATGCCACTAAGCATTTTGCACGGCATGCTAACAATTTTGCCAGCTTGCTGCCCTCGCCCTAGGAGGCTGAGTGTGTCTCGGCAAGTGATTGTAACAAACATGCAGATTAAAAGTAAATCACAATAAGGATAATGATTTCAAATTTTCCCACAAGGCAGCCATTTTGGGGGAGAAGAGGTGCCGATTATATCGACACCAGTGTTCAACTGGTACTTAGGTTATCGACCCT
This sequence comes from Octopus bimaculoides, assembly GCF_001194135.2. Lineage (NCBI taxonomy): Eukaryota > Metazoa > Mollusca > Cephalopoda > Octopoda > Octopodidae > Octopus > Octopus bimaculoides. The sequence continues at coordinate 69,513,459 of NC_068986.1, read as the reverse complement.
GTAAAGATAAAAAGGTAAAGTCGACGTCGGCGAAATTTGAACTCAGAACATAAAGGCAGATGAAATGCCACTAAGCATTTTGCACGGCATGCTAACAATTTTGCCAGCTTGCTGCCCTCGCCCTAGGAGGCTGAGTGTGTCTCGGCA
>NC_068986.1:69511044-69512587 GCF_001194135.2 Octopus bimaculoides | reverse complement strand
AATACCAGCAGATGACAACGTTTCTCTAAAAGAAATGGAAAAACTTTCAAAATACAAAGACCTGGAAATAGAGATAACTCGAATGTGGAATCTAAAAACAGAAACAATTCCTATCATAGTAGGTGCCTTAGGTATAATAAAAAAATATTCAGACAAATACATAACAAAAACACCAGGACTTACAAATATATATAACATACAGAAAATTGCACTACTGGGTACTACACACATTCTACGCAAAACACTTTCAATACAGTAAACATAAGAGCACCACAGCAAACCACAGCACATACCCAAGGCGCACAGAGCTGCGCTCGGTAGTGAAGTGAAAGCACGTTATAAAAATAAAACTACTGAATAATAATAATAATAATAATAATTCTTTCTGATATAGGCACAAGGCAATGAAATTTTAGGGGAGGGGGCTGTCAATTACATCAACTCCAGTTCTTAACTGGCATTTATTTCATCTATCTCGAAAGGACGAAAGATAAAGTCGACCGACTACGGTGGAATTTGAACTCAAAACAGAGCAACAGACGAAATGCCGCTAAGCATTTTATCCCCTGCAGGGAAGAAAAAGAAGAAGAAGAAGAAGAAGAAGAAGAAGAAGAAGAAGAAGAAGAAGAAGAAGAGGTGGTGGTTGTGGTGGTGGTGGTGGTAGTAGTAGTAGTAGTAGTAGTAGTAGTAGTAGTAGTAGTAGTAGTAGTAGTAGTAGTAGTTCTGTTTTCAAAACCTTATAAGCATAGCGCACCAGAAGTCATTAACTTATCCGATAACATCACTAGACACAAAACTAAATTTAATAAAAATATATTTAGAAATTACAATATATCGACCCACTATGTGCAACTGACATATTTTAAATAGTACATATTATTGGGTACAAAATATATTGCTGCAGTAGCGTACATGTGAGTAAATAAGTTTAGGAAAAGGGACGAACAGAAGAAAGTGGAATACATTTCTGAAAACAAAATATTTAAAAATTGAAATGGAACAACGAAGTACGACTGATTGTTATTATTCGTATTACATGAAATATACTACTAATGTAACCGTCACATACGAAAATAGTGACTATACACACTCTTGAGAGAAATAATACAAAAAGAAACAAATTTTTAATACAATCGAAACAGACTATCTTTAAGTAAAACTAACGCTATCTAAAAATTAAGTCTATATATCTAAGGATAAATCAATATTTTAGCTTGGATCTTTTATCTTGCTTCAGTCGCTCAACTGTTTCAGTTATCGCAATAAAAAATTCACCTGGTCAAAGCAGTTACTCTGTGTTGATAAAGAGCAATAACCCCCAAACTTGTCCATGGATGTTGTTTTGCGCTTGATGGTAATGCTGAGCTCACTGCCTGAAAATATGAGGATGCAGTGTCGTATAACCAGCTAGAAACAATGTTCTTTGGGACAACAGTAACATCGTTCCTTTCGGGACAGCCACATTATGTTGACAAATAGCCTTTACTTTAAAGAACAGAAACTGAATGTCTCTCTTTCAGAGATTTAGAAAGAATAATATATA
>NC_068986.1:69506234-69510102 GCF_001194135.2 Octopus bimaculoides | reverse complement strand
TATAAGATTATAATTAAGGGTATCTAAAAGATACCACCATGCTAGATATAGCAGCCAAAACTTGACTCTAAAACCACATTAAATGTTCATATATTTAGCTTACCCTTAATTTTAGATACCCTTAGTTATAATTTTAATAATAATTATTACCTATGAGGTTTTTATTCCCATGCTAACCACTTGATATGATCGTTATTTTAAATACCGATCTTGGCTTCTTTTAGTTTTCGTCTACCAAATCTACTCTGAAGCCTTGGTAGGACCGAGGCTATAGAAGAAAATACTCGGTCAAGGTTCTATGCAGTGGGATTGAATTCGGAACTACGTGGCTGGGAAGCAAACTTCTTGCCACATAGCGAATCATCAACAAAAAGCATTACTCACAATGACATGTTATACAATGAATCACGTAACGAGAACACATTACAATTACGATACGAAAGCAACGTTACAAGCAGCTCATGGGAGAGCCTCTGTTAAATGTTTAAGTTAGAATTGACAGGCTTGTTTCATACTGTTTGGCATAGGAAATAAAAACGAATTAAAAATACAATGCTCACTAGTTTGAATTATTGCATTCCTATTGCAGCACTACTGTATACAACAAATACGAGCCTTGAAAAAGAGGCAAACCAGATAGAGAAGAAAAAAACGAAGTGACCGAAAATATCAATGCAAACACACTTGCAAATATACAGAGATTTATAATAAACAATAACAAAACATTAAAAATTAAATAAAACAAATTATATGACGATACACATTGAAAATATAACAAAACAACCGACAAAATTTTGAAATAACCGATCTACTACACACCAATGGAAGCACCGAAACAAAATCCACCACATATAAAACACATTAGACTCAACAAAAGAAAGAAATCAACACAGCAAATATGACCACTCATACAATAAAGGAAACCTTAAAACGCATTCAAAATACTACAAAACTCACTACAGAGAAAACAAAGAAGTCATTAGAGCAAATCAAAAATAGGCACAAAGAAAAAGTTTTAAAATCCAAAAGATAGTGAAAGCCATACAAATCCTCATATATATATAAAAAAAAAAAAACGTACCAAAATACACAGCTGCAGAAAGCTATATCTTTGACCAAACACCTAACAACAAACAGAACAAAAGCATACATCACAACAAAGTAAACAAAGTTAACATTGAGAAGAACTGAACAGAAACAATAATACATAAAACAGAAAAGAATACAAGAAAATCGATGTTCATCGATTTTGTTAGAAAATAAAAAAAGTCGAGCTGAATACAAGAAATAGCTTTCCAGATATAGATAGGGTAACAATTGCGGTTATAGCTTTTGCTTCAGCATAATGGTTTCTAATTTAGGTACAAGGCCAGCAGCTTTGAGAGGAAAGAATTAGTCAGTACCAACGATCCAACAATCTCAGTACGTGACTGGTACTTCATTTTATTCATCCCGGAAGCTGATAGGTAAAGTTGAGTTGGACGGAATTTAAACACAACCTAAAGAGCAAGAACAAGTATCATGATTCATTCCTTTCCACATTCAAACTGTTCTGATAGTTTGGTGATTAGAAAAGATCACACACACACACACACACACACACACACACAAAGAACTACTACAAGATAACAATTGTGGGGCTAGTTAGTGGCAAGCAAAGGAGAACTGATTAATGTAATAAGGAAACTATAAAAGAAAATTTCTCTCTTTATATAAGTAATCAAATAACTACACTCATGAAAAATATTTAGATAAGGACAAGACAAAAGAAAAGTTATTAAAAAAATACCTAAATATACAAAAAAGAATGAAGATGAAATGGTTCATGGTCAAGATTCTAAAATATAGGAAATATAAAAGAGTGGAAGCCAAGAATTGCTCAATGTTATTGAGAACAAACATTGATCCTTGATTAGTGAGCTTCAGAGCAAGTTCGGGTGTGTAGTGCATGCATTAAGATGACACGCAAATGCAGGAAATCAGGTGAGGTTTATGTAGACATGCTGGACCTGTTGACCCACGATGATCTCATGGCTATCTTAGATCTGGATGTATTGTCATATAACTTGTTTTATTTAATTTTATGTGTCTCTCAGCAACTCAAGATAAATGCCAAAACACAAGCAACTACAAAACCAAGATGAAAATCAAAGATAAGGCGACGAGAGAAGTAAAGCTTGTACTTTCTATGCCTACCCATAGGAAGTACATTACCGGCTCTATCTATCTCTTCCGATTCCAAATTTGTAAGAAGTACAAGAGAGCTTCTCTCGTCAATTTCGTCTCTTATGCTACTACATGTGGAGCAACTGGGTTTTCTTCTCTACATTATCAACTTGACTGACCTACTTTCTATTTTCTCCACGGGACACAGATCCAAGATGGCTTTGGGACCATCGTGGGTCAACAGGTCCAGTATGTCTACGTAGACCTCACCTGATCTCATGTTAATGCGCGTTATCTCAATGCATGCACATATCAGAACTTGCTCCAAAGCTCACATACCAAAGATCAATATTTGTATTCAATAATCCTGGTCGTGACTCTAGTATTCCTAAATGTACTCCGGCACCCTATGGATATGAGGGTGGTGCACCAGCTTTTCTTCTCTCCTGGTTTGATGCTCAGTTTTCTATATTTAGTCAATAGCACACATATCCTGCAATGCATCGGCAAGGATTGCGTCCACTAAATCCTGTTTCGAGGACATATTGTACTGTCTCTCACACACTCTCTCTCTCACTCTTTTTTTTTTTTTTTTTGAAATAAATTTTGTCAATTCCCTTCCTCACCTTTTACCGACAAGTTCTTCGAGCTCCAAGCTCTTTTGTGACGTACCTCCCTGTTTTCAACTTCTCTTTGAAATAGCATAGAACGGGAGAGTCCTTGTGATTCACAACGTCTGCAAATAATAAAACGTTGTATCTTTGATGGCCTCAGCAGTTTATCATGTAAAACAAGATATGTCATACACACTGGTTACAAAACATGTATTTGTACATATATATGATATCACGAAAGAGGAGCAAAACGTAATACAGCATAAAAATAGGCTAAACTATAACCAATCACTTCACCTACACACAAAGGTGTTGTAAGGTTCAATCTACAAGGAGCAGTGCAATTGTAAATCTGATTAAATTCTGCTCCATAATTTCCCGTCCCTTCCCAAGCTGCCTCACAGACAGAATTCAAAGAAGGGCCCTTTAAATATTGTCGACATTTGCACCCACATTTCACCAAATTTGCTTGAGGGCCGCACATCTTTCTCAATCGCTAACTTCTGCTTCAAGTGACACTTGAAGAAGTTGATAGCGGTTTTGTTCTCAGGCGTTTCAATTTCATCCATCATACAACCATTTTCGCTACATCGACCTGACGAATGAAGACTTCATGCACATCCAACTACGCCTCCTAATAATAATTTTAATATTTTCTATAGGTTGCTTTGAAACTTTAACATAGAAGGTCATCAGCAAATCGAAATAATAATAATAATAATAATAATAATAATAATAATAATAATTCTTTCTACTACAGGCACAAGGCCTAGAATTTCGGGAGAGAGAACTAGTCGATTCCACGGACGCTAGTGCACGACTGGTATTTATTTTATCGACCTCGAAAGGATGAAAGGCAAAGTCGACCTCGGCAGAATTTGAACTCAGAGCGTGAAGATGGACGAAATGCCGCTAAGAATTTCGTCCGGCATACTAACGATTCTGCCAGCTTGTCACCTTTATAGTAATAATAATAATAATAATAATAATAATAATAATAATAATAATAATAATAATAATAATAATAATACACGGCTTTACCAAGGAAATAGATATGAAATTCGGATTAGAAAAATGTGCTAGAGCAA
>NC_068986.1:69499070-69505106 GCF_001194135.2 Octopus bimaculoides | reverse complement strand
AAATACAAAGACCTGGAAATAGAGGTAACTCGAATGTGGAATCTAAAAACAGAAACAATTCCTATCATAGTAGGTGCCTTAGGTATAATAAAAAAAATATTCAGACAAATACATAACAAAAACACCAGGACTTACAAATATATATAACATACAGAAAATTGCACTACTGGGTACTGCACACATTCTACGCAAAACACTTTCAATACAGTAAACATAAGAGTCCCACAGCAAACCACAGCACATACCCAAGGCGCACAGAGCTGCGCTCGGTAGTGAAGTGAAAGCACGGTATAAAAATAAAACTACTGAACAATAATAATAATAATAATTGTACAGGGCAACAAATTTTCAAGTTGCTTAAAATATTTCCAATATTTGACTTGCACCTATTTTTTATTGACCATGTTGAAGTGAAAGGAAAAGTCAACCATAGATTTTGATTTGAAACTAGAACATAGTGTCGTCAGTAAATGGTGCTAAGTCCAACAGTCTCGTATTTGTTGCATGCTTGATATCTTGTTGCTGAAAATATCATTTGGAAAGTGCTATAATTTTGGCTAAAAAATGTCACAGGTACCCCAAACAATTGAAATGGCTTTGGAACCCTCCGGCGTTCTCGGCCACCAGATCATATCCCTGCTCACCACTATCGGGGCGGAGATGGCTATCCGCATGCGCAACCCCCTTGAGTTAGAGTGGCTGTTACAGCGCATCTCCCTCGCCATCCTCCGACAACAAACTCTTTCCCTTTTTATCTGACCTTAAAAGGCTTAAAACCAATAAGTTATACAAAACTTTCAATTTTTCTTTATTGCAAACGAGAATATTTAATAGAAAACAAGAAAATTACAGCAAAGGTGCGTGATAGTGGTGCCAGACGTGGCACGCTGAACATCGTATAACTTGTTTGACATTGTGTTTTTATTCTTTTCTTCTGTTTTATTTTGACATGCGCATTGCGTTTTTATTCTTCTGTTTTACGAATTCAGTGTTCCCATGCGCATTGCGTGTTCATACTTCTCTTTCCAGTTCCTACTCAAAACGGTTTATAGATCACAGCCATCTCACGAACCTGCGCCTGTGAGGAGCGCCGCGCGCTCTGATAGTTATGAAAACAGAAAAGCACATAATCCCAACATAACTTTAAGAGATATCGGAATGGTTCAAATAATTGTAAGGAAGTCATAAACAGAGACAAATAGATGAAAGAAGGACCTGGGAATGCTTTTGATAAACTTTTGCCGTTCTTTGCTCTTAATACATGAGTAATGAGTAAGTAACCGACCGGTGAACCAATCGTGAATTAAGTAAACAGAAGATCATTTAAGATTTAAACAAAAGATAGATTTGTAAACAGAAATCAATTCCCTATAAAAAGACAAATATTTAAAAAAAAAAGATATTCCTGGCGACTTTTTCTCTCGATTCCACTTCCACCAACACCTAACACCTTTGACCAACATTATTGACTAGACTGGATGCAGATGTAAATTCTATGAAATCACAGTCGTTGATCTACTATATGCAATTGACCTGATACTAATTGCTGTTGATGGCAGGCAGCTGGAAACCCTGTTGCACATAGTGTACGGATTCAGAAGAATTTGTAATTCGCTTAGAAGAAAAATACAGTAACACTACCTTGAAGAAAGAGAATCTAATAAAACAAATACTAATATCCTATTGGATAAAGTAAGAGAGATAAGAGAATTAGATTAAAGATATACATACAACTAATCACGAGTGGAAGAACCACAGAGTACAAAACAGACAAATTAAATAAACGGCTAGTAATTTGTATCATAAAAGGATTAGATTTATACTTAAATTGCTTGAAATTAGATAACTGGTATCAATACTCTAGCAGTTTTAGTAATATATTTACCGTAATATTTTTATATTCTCAATAGTAAGTTAAGTGAATTAGCAAGTCTGGATAAGAAAACAAGGAAAATAATCACAGCATTTAGAACGCCGACACAAAGAGATTATATTTATCACAAACACAACGAGATAGGTGTCTAAAGGGAAATTGATATAAATAGCAACAAAACATTAACAAGCTGTGAGGATGGAAAAGTAATAACATAAAACACAAACACTCACGCAAAAAGGAATTAAATATAGAACGGGACAACATAATGCATACTAACATGCCAGCAAAATTATCCCCAACATTATTAATACCCAGCCGAACTTGGCAAAGTAGAACTGGATAAAAAAAATGTCTTAACACTTGTTGAGAATAAACTACTGAAACATATTATGAAGTCGAGTTTAAAATCTAACTAAAGAATATGCAGTGGCTGTGAAGAAGCAATCAATCACTGTTTCCCGGCTGCTCATAACATAAAGTATAAACAAACACTCCAGCGATTAATGTTTTATGCACTGGAAATTATACAAATATTACGAAATATATTAAAAAAGAGCCCAGTGAACGACAAATAGGTGCCCATATTCCTAGACACGACAATTCAAACAGAGGGATTATTAAAGCAAATCTTCGAGATACCATTGTTAATTACTATCAGGATCGATTTATTGATTCCAATAGATAACGGAGAAATATAGCAACTATATAAATATGCCTGGAGAAAACAGAAATCCAGATTTTGAGGATTGAAAATTCACCCAGTATACATAATAGGTGACATTAGAAATTTTCCTAAGGGAGCCTTTTGCATGAAGTGAAAACTTGTTAATTGTGTGCTATTATATTTATATGCCGATCTGAAAATAATTTGTAATCAAGTGAAATTATAACTGTAAATTCATTTGCGATAATGAAAATTACTCTCAGAAGAGGCAAAGTAGAAATTTTCCAGAATTTCTATTTACCAAAAATTTATCGGTGATATGGATGGAGGTGGAGAAATGAGTCTCAGATCTTGGTGGTAATGTGCAGCTGCACGCTTTGTTGAGTGGATCTACTACGGCAGAAACAAATCCGTAGTTGTCACCATAGGTACTTAACATGAGATACACTACCCGCCCTTCGCATATTTTCCTTTTACTTTTTATCAGTTAACGTTTCAGAAGTTATTGCCCTCTTTGAGTATAATTTTCATCAACGTTAATGGTTTTTGTCAATTTGTTTATAATTTCAATTAATTAAACACTATTTTCGGCTTATCATATAACGTACGTTAGCTTACAATAAATTATACAATAGGCGCCTTGTAATTGCCAAAAAGAAATGCAGAGAAATATATAACAAAAAACCCCAGAGCTTGTACACTATGGAGAAAATATCCTTACCAGCTATTGCATATCAGAAACAATTATCTCACAGCAATTAAAAACAAACAATTTACGCACCCTACACATACAGAGCTAGTATCGGTTAAGCATTGAAAGCAAACAGTAACAACCACAACGGCAACTGTTTAACTTTGATTGATTATAGTCGAAAGTAGACATGGGTTTCGGTTCAATAAACAATCACAGTGAGCAGTACACTATAGATGTTTAGCGATGTAACTAAATATGGTAAAGCATTTTATCCGGAGCTGTACCGTCTGTCATCTAAGGGAGATAATTTGAATTCAGAATATAAAGGTACGTAAACTGATGTAAATTTCAAATTTTGGCACAAGGCGAGCAATTTTGGGAATGGAGTTAAGTCGATTATATCGACCTTGTGCTCAGTTGATACTTATTTCATCAACCGCGAAAGGATGAAAAACAAAGTCGACTCTGGCAGCATTTGAACTCAGAACGTAAAGTCGGAAGGAATGCCGCAAGCCATTTTGTCCGGCGCAGTAACGATTCTCCTGGTTCGCAAGTCAATTAATATTTGTTTGAAAATTTGGCACAAACAATTTTGGGGGAGAGGATATGTCGATTACATCGACCCTCGCATTCAACTGGTACTTATTTTATCGAACACCGACAAGATGAAAGCTCTGAATTCAAACCAAGATCAACTTTGCTGTTTGTTCTGTCAGGGTCGATAAATAAAGTACTAGTAAAATAATTGGTCGAGTCGTGTCTCTCTGTTTTCCTCCTCTTCTCTCTATGTATGTATGTATGTATGTATGTATGTATGTATGTATGTATGTAAGTATATTTCTATCTATCTATCTATCTATCCTTCCTTCCTGTCCCTGAATCGGCTACTTTTCGCTATCAGAAGGTCAATTCACGGCTATATTTCGCTGTAGCGGACCAGTCACAGCGCTCTTTCCCCAGAGTCAAGGAACGAGTAATTTTTTCGGCAAAAACTTATATACTACCGAAATCAAAAAACAGCTCGATGTACGGCACAGTCATAACAGTATTAAAATAAAATATACTCATTATTACAGTTTGGTATATCGTGAAATGAGAGAAGAGGAACAAAGTAGCATAGGCATGTGGTCCTCACCTTTCTGAGTTCAAGTCATTTCGACAAAATTTAACCTATAATTCTTCAAGGGAGAGTGTAATTTACAGATTAGAGTCAAGACGTTAACTTAAACATATCCTTAATCGCATTATTGTCACTCAGTGACACTAGCGATAACTTCAGCTGCCATATGGCGTACTTTTACGTAATCAAGAATTACAATTCTTGATAATAATAATAAGTGCCATAACTGCCGATTCTTACCACAACTCAGACCGGAAAAGATTTTCTTATATTTCAACAAACCAAAACGCTCGTAATAAATCTGTACGGAGTTGCCTCGTGGCATGCCATTGTTGATATAGACATATGGAATGTAGATTAACGATGACCTAAAAGAAATGGTGAGAAATTACATAAAAATGTGAAATAATTAAATATGACGTTGAATGTAGCGAATAAAATTTAGAATTCACCGCCTACAGACTGAGATTAATTCAAACATATGACGGAGACCAACAGAAAGGATGTCACATGGCTTCCTATCTGCAGATTTACATCTAGATTTTTAAGACGTTTTTCTCACTGCTCGACACATAGAAATCTTTACCTACTTTATGTGTTTCTCCAGTGAATCATGTATCTAGAGGAAATCTTCTCAAAAATCCGTATGAATGTGTATATGTATATATATGTATATATATGTGTGTGTGTGTGTGTGTGTGTGTGTGTGTGCGTGCGTGTGTGTGTGTGTGTGTGTGTGTTTGTTTGTGTGTGTGCGTGTGTGTGTGCGTGTGCGCGTGTGCGTGTAAGTCCAGGGGTGCACGCAGAACAGCGGTAATCTCAAGAATAAATAGTTCTTCATTCTAAATACGTTCTTGCAAATCCAAACATGAATATTTGATCGTTCTTGTTTTTTCGCCACCGGAGAACCCCTGCTCCTTTTCGGTGATGTCTGAAAGCGAACTTTCATATACTACAGTGTTTCGACCTTATTGTGCATCTCCTCAGTTGAAGTTACCTCATCGGAATGATGAATCTAACCGGATCACGAGCCCTTGTTTAAAGAAATCAACAAAATATTTGCGGATGCCTGCGAATGTCTGGCTAAACAGATAATAATTCATGACAAGAAAGGATGCAGACATGACTATAATTTTATGGATATGCTATTTTTTTTTTATATTCCACTTTTTAAACCGGTGAGCTGGCTGAATCGTTTGCACGCTGGGCAAAATGCTTAGCAGCATTTCGTCTGTCTTTACGTTCTGCGTTCAAATTCCGCCGAGGTTGACATTTCATTTAATTCCTTCAAGGTCGGTAAAATAAGTAGCAGCTCAAAACTGGGGTCGATGTAATCGACTTACTCACTTCCTCGAAATCGCAGACCTTGTGCCAAAATTTGAAACCGCTATTACATATTATTTTGTTCATCTAATTCTTTTGAAGGCTACAAAGAAAATTCATTAATCACAAGTACCTCATAAAAGAAAGTTGATGTAGTCACGAGGTGAAGAAGATAATGAAACCGCCAATGGAAGATGCCTCTATCAATACAATAAGAAATTTTGAAGAGTATGTGAGTCGTAGGTTAAGTAATTGAGAATGGTTTGGTCAGAAAAGTTATCTCAATAATCTGTGGAAACAATCAATGAATGATTCAATATACATATATATATATATATATATATATATATATATATATA
>NC_068986.1:69498547-69499060 GCF_001194135.2 Octopus bimaculoides | reverse complement strand
CAATCAATGAATGATTCAATATACATATATATATATTATTGAATTATCTTTTTATGAAACTAATAAGTCTAATGTAGATCAATTATCATTTGGACAATGGCAAAAAAGAGAGGAAACGTTTAGTAACGTAGGCAAATATCTCGTGTCTATTGGTCTTATATAACGAAAACCATATAAATTGGTGTATGTGTGAGTTTACTTTTAAAAAGGAAAGAAAACAGCATTCGAAACATTGAAGAATATGATAAGAAGCTTGTCTCCCAACCATATGGTCTTCGACCCAATTCCACAGTACCACCAATTGATGAAGTGTCTTCCACTATTGACCCAAGCCAACCAACAGCCTTGTGATTGGGAATTTAAAGATCGTCGTACATATGTGTGTGTGTGTGTGTGTGTGTGTGTGTGTGTGTGTGTGTGTGTGTGTGTGTGTTATTTCCCCCCTCCACCACCGCTTGATAACCGGAGATAGGAGAACGATTGAATAAATACAAAGTTTAAAAATAAGTACTG
>NC_068986.1:69492800-69495745 GCF_001194135.2 Octopus bimaculoides | reverse complement strand
AGAGAGAGAGAGAGAGAGAGAGAGAGAGAGAGAGAGAGAGAGAGAGAGAACAGTACAGAGGAGAGTCGCACCAAAATTATTAAGATAAACTTACTTGGAAATGGATGCGTGGCATTCAATCATATAATAATATAAATAAAATATATATATAGGCATATTTACATACATATATGTACATATATATAATATATATATGCATATATCAATACATGATGTCAGATCAATAAGTATCTGGACTGTTGCCATAGTAACGAAGTTAAAGCCCACAGAGTGAAACCGCTGGGCAGAGATTGACCTGGAACTCTGTTGTACATGCGCACTAAGTTTTAACGTTCTAGCTCATTTCCGCTGTCTACAACAGAGCTTGGAAGTAACGTGTGTAGCGTGTGATCGTCCCACTGACCATGACAGAAAGTTGTCATGGCGATACCTGCTCAGAGGCCTACGCAAAGTAGCAGTAACTATATAGAAAGGAATGTATGAGCCGCACACAAGTGTAGGAGTGGTTTAGACGTTTCCAAGATGGCCGAAAAAATGTCGATATTTACGACAACAAGCAGAACTGAGAAAAACATCAAAGATGTGCGTGCAGTTGTGAGGAGAAATCGTCGAATCAAAATCTGTGAGTTATCAGAGGGTGTGCAGATTAATTACGGTTCAGTCCGGATACTTATTGATCAGACCATGTATGTGTGTGTGTGTATGTGAGTGAGTGTGTGTGTATGCACGTATGCCTGTATCTATGTATGTATACACACACACATACATACATATAGATAGATAGATTGAGGTGATATATATATATATATATATATATATATATATATATATATATATATATATATATATATATATATGTGTATATATATATATATATATATATATATACTTTTGTATGTTCATATACGGTTATGTGTATATGTATACGGGCATGTATGTGTGTATACATATACAAATACGCTTGGCGTTAAAGTACCTGATAATTATAGACAAGCGAGAGAACACGCTTCCGATAACACTCAGGAGTGGTGGACACTGATATTTCGCCTTTTTTTTGTGGCTTGTCAAGATTACGTACCTGAATTTGTATATAACTATATACAAATAGTGTAAGGACCATTTGCTTGTATGCCACAATGATGGACACACAAGATTAAATTTAGTAGCGAATTAAAACAGCGCTAGATTTGTAAACATTATCAACCGCAAATACTCAGCCCAGTCCATCACAACTTAATACTCTTCTTCAAAATCCTAATCCGTCAGCCCTCTCCCCGAACACCATCTCCTTAAACCATAGTCTACTGTTGCTACCCCGCCTACATTCACTTTAGAAATTTCATTCAAAATGGTGGTTTCTGTGCATATATATAGACTCACCTCTCCCTACTGCTCACCTCTCAGTAAAAATGATTTCCAGTTACACTTAAAAATCTACTTTCTCCACTCATCAGACTAATTGTGTTTCCTCTTGTATTCCTTAAACTTTTCCAATAACTAACAGCGCTTCTACCATTCTCTTCCAAAATTAGATTGGTTATCTAATTTCATTCTACTTCAAAACTGACGACTCTTCTTAACTCTCGCATACCTCCCATGCTGACGTGGCTTATACAGAAAATTAAATCTTTCACAGACTTCAACTCTTTACATCGACTAGTCTCCTAACCTTATATGCATCCCTGACTGGAACACAAACACTTGAAGTATCATTCAGCTTATCTCACATTTAAGTCCAACCACTTTCAAATAATTCCCACCTCTGTAACCATTGCTTACATGATTAATTTTATGGTGGTTAGTTGGATTGCTTCTTTCTTGGATTTGGTCAAGGGTACCTGTGTGTGCCGCCGCAGTAGTATCGCCCCAGATGTGAGAGTAGCACTCCCTTGCGCGCCCGACCTGAGCTACAGAGCAGCAATGATTGTTGGGAAGTTGAGTATCTTTTGGCTCTGAAGAGAAAGGCTTGTCGTTGGGATATGGTCCCTGGCTATGCTAAGGATGTGCTTTTTTCCCGAAGAGATCCTCAGTAGTAAACAGCCTTAATATGTGAAACAACCTTGGGCGCTCTAATCGCGTTGCGCTCTTGATTTAGAGGAAGTGATGATTTGCTGTTTTCTTTATATGAAAACCACCCGTGTTTCCTCAGTGTCAAAAGGGACATAATTGGCATATATCCATTGGAATATGTTTTCCAGCTTTCCATTCATAGAATCGGTGCTGATTTGGTGCGTAGCCTCTAGGCTGTATCTATATGTTACATGGTTCATAATTAGTAGTATTATCATTCTGTAAAGTTCAGATATATTTGAACAGAAAGGGATGAATCATCTTTCTGAATTTTTGAATACATACATAAGTTACTTTCGAGGATTTTCTGTGTTATTTCCACACTTAAAATACAGAAGACAAAAAAGTATATCACTTTGACACGTAAACAGAATATATCAAGAGTATATATGTTCTGCATGTGAAAATTGAAAAGGTGAAAGGTGAATGTGTAGTATTTTTAACATTTTGTTTTCTAGTAACCAAAAATCGTTGACTAATCATATTTTCATGTTTATTAATATATTTGCTTATATATTATAACTCTGCTTCCTTCCTATCTTTAGCTTGGTCAGCAACTTGGAACTTAGACTTACGGTTTAAGAAAGTTCACAGTTTCTAAAAAAAGATATATATACATATATATATATACACACAATATGTAATAACTACTCTTTCATTTCGTCTGTTAATACAGCCTTTCTCATATACACACACACACACAGTGCGGTGTCGTAGAGACTGAAAGAGATAAAGAGAATTAACTCCATAATGAACACTTACACTTTGTTGCAGCTATCCTCTCGGCATGATGTTAGTTTACATATACATATAAGAATGAATAGCGGTATATAAGTGTGTGTGTGTGTGTGTGTGTGTGTGTGTGTGTGTGTGTG
>NC_068986.1:69489679-69492790 GCF_001194135.2 Octopus bimaculoides | reverse complement strand
TGTGTGTGTGTGTGTGTGTGTGTGTGTGTGTATGTGTGTGCGCGTGTGTGCGCGTGTGTGCGTGTGCGCGTGCGTGTGTGTATTATATATATATATATATGCACAAATATATACACATATATATACATACATTATATAGATAGATAGATAGATATAGATATGCATGTGTGTGTGTATGTATGTTTATTTGAATGTAGCGTGATGTGCGAGTGTGTTGCGAGTCTGAATGTACTTTCAAAGAGAATGTGTGTGGTTGTGTGTATATGTGAGTGTGTGTGTGTATGTATTTGTGTATGTGTGCGTGTATGCATCTGTGTGTATCTGTGTGTGTATGTGTGTGTGTGTGCGTGTCTGTGTGTGCTTGGCTCTGCGCACACATATTGAAATTGTTCATCAGTTTATTGATTCTTGACAATACACATTAGTCATAGTGCCCATGTTATCTATGTCATTATATTTAGCATGTAAAGCTGGATTTTATCAATGATACTATGCTATTTAATAACAGTTGTAGACGGGATGAGATTGCTACTATTGACATTGTCATGTTCGAAATCGTATAAAGTTATATTCGATCGTCAAGGAGCAAATTCAGTACGTGTTTTGTCCTAACTCTTAAAAGTAGTATATGAATCCTGTTCCTCAATGAATCTTGTAATTATTGCTTTTGTTCGTTACTGTTAACACATTGCAATCTTTCCAAATATCACACGATGATCCTTATAATGAGAACGGCGCGACATCCACTATAGAGTTACATTTGATCGAATGATATATGGTGACATATTACATTAGTAGTCAAAATAATTGAGCGACAAGTTATAGCTATTTGTGTTTGTCACGATTTGGACGGAGCCTTTCATTTTATCCCAATATTAAGATATTAAATGTGAGTTAGTTTTGAATAAGTTTTAAATAGGTACAAGGTGAATGCTTTGATACTTATTTGATTGGACACTTAACTAATTATTCTTTGTCATTAATGTATAGACAGACTGTATTGTTACTGAATTCCAGCCAGGCCTTTCTACTAAAAACATAAGTCCTGAAGTTTTAGGGGAGGAGCTAAGTTGATGATAGCGGCCTAGGGTTCAAATGGTACTTATTTTATCGATGAAATGCAAATTCGACGTCAGCGGAATTTGAACTCAGAACTAAAGGCAGACGAATTGCCTTTAATATATAGAAAGATTGTATTGTTACTGACTTCTAGCCCAGCCAGAAGACGAATCAATATCTTTTCTACTATAAGCACAGGGCCTGAAATTTCAGGGGAAGAGACTAGTCGATTAAGTGACCCTCAGGGTTCAAACTGGTACTAATTTTATCAACCTCGAAATGATGAAAGGCAAACTCGACCTCTGCGGAATTTGAACGCAGAACATAAAGGCAGACGAAATGCCGTTAAGTATTTTGTCCGGCGTACTAACGATTCTACCAGCACGCCGCATTGAAGAAGTCGAATTAATATAAATTTCTATTCTAGGAGCAAGGCCTGAAATTTTGGAGGAGGGAACTAGGCGATTACAGTGACACTCCCACCTCCAGGCTCAACTAGTATTTATTTTGAAAGGGTGAAACGCAAAGTCCATCTCTGCGGAATTTGAACGCAGAACGTAAAGGCAGACGAAATGCTGTTAAGCATTTTGTCCGGCATGCTAACAATTCTGCCAGTTCGCCGCCTTGAAGTAGCCAAATTAATATCAAAATGATTAATATTAGTATTAGTGTTCAAAAACATGTTGAACTTGTGTGAAGATTTGTAACTTTCCTATGCTCAATTAAAATACGACCAGGTGGTTTGTTTCAATGGACGACAGTTAGTCTAAGACGTGAGCTATTTCTTTCAGTTAACATACTACAAGCCTCGTTACGTCTTTATGTAGATTCACTCCAAGCCACACTTTCGGGATTAGTCAGCGGGAAACGACTTCCCTACGCTGATGCAAATATTTCAAAAATGATATTAAAGATACAAAACAAAAATATGAAAAATATGTTTCTAATAATAAAATGTTCGGAAAGAAGTTGGCCAAGTGTAAAATAAAGTTCGGGACGTATGTAAATATATATTAATAACATCTAATATGTCTTTATTCCTAGTTTGACTTCAAACAATACTGGCAAAGTAATACTTTTGTATTAACAATGAAACTAAAAAACATCAAGAAAATTATCTTTTATTTTATATTAAACATATAAATCAAGATGAAAAAGAAAAAAAATATGGTGAAAAAAGTTATCCTATTGTAAGATAAATTGTGATATATCTATGAAATAATAAGTGTATTACATGCAGGCGAGATAAATGAACAAATCATATTTTTAGAAAATGGTTGCTAGCATGATCACGTCTTTCTATTATATTGCCTCTACAGCCCTTGCACAGCTACTTAATTTGATGTTCTAATAAAGTTATAATGAACGCACTGCTGGCTTCGCTATAATGGTGACCTTTATTGTATTAACATAGTTAGGAACTGTACAGGTTTCTTCGTGATATTCGGAAATAGGCTTTAGCCTGCAACACTGTTTGAGATGCAATCCAATAAATGCGCAACATAATCGGTTTGTTACTTCCCTTGTGATATCACATATGATTCATTTTATAACCAACCTTTCCTCGCTGTTTCGCAAACGGCTCGAGACAAATTTACAAGGTTTTCCAACGATTAGATTAGATGCATAAAACTCAATCATTATATATGCTTGTGGCAGTCATTTCTTCATTGGTTAGTGTAACAATTTTGGCCGTTTCCTGATATTCAATCATATTTAATAAGCTCACAAAGATGTTATGCATCACTAATGAAATCTTGAAATGAAGGGATTCCTGGATTCGGAGTCAATAACAACGTGGATTTCCTTGCTTCGAAATGGAATAGATTTATACAAGAATTTGCTGTTTCAGAATGTTACAAGGTCTGTGCTATTGATTCTAAATACGAACAGATCCCAATTCGAATATATGGGACAATATTGTAGTTTTGTTGTATTATAAAAGCGAGAAATACGGAAAAAGAACTATTTTATTTTTTAAATTCTTTTGATATCTACATATCCTCAAACATTCTGTCTTTGTTGTTGTTGTTGCTGCTGCTGCTGTTGTGG
>NC_068986.1:69486959-69489619 GCF_001194135.2 Octopus bimaculoides | reverse complement strand
TGGTGGTGGCGGCGGCGGTGGTGGTTGTTATTTATCTTTATCACAGGTTTTTTTGGAGCTCCTAGAGTCTTGCATGCATTCTTATCAGCTATCTAATACTTTCCTGATTATTTTGGCTATGCCACGGAGGCAAACCTTTTGTAACAGTTCTACTGGGCACACTATTCCAATTTCCTTTATATTTCCCTTGATGCCTTCTGATACTGTTCCCAAGGACTCAACAATAATTGGCACTACCTTCACCTTTATTTTCCATAGCTGGGTTATTTCATACTTAAGAGAGTTGTTTTTACCTATCTTTTCGCCTACCTTCTTGAATATTCGTGAGTCAAAGGGGCATGCAATATCAGCTATATAGCATGTGAGGTGCACCTTGTCCACCACCACTATGACCGGTTGTTATGCTCTAGCACCTGATCTGTTTGGATTGGGATCTTGCTAGTCTCCGACTCCGCCACTCTCTGCGATTTGTGTTCACACTACGTCCTGCCTCTCTTTAGCCCCCACTTTTCGCACAGTTTTCATTGTAGCACTTTCGCTACCTTGTCGTGTCGGCACAACTTGTAGTGGTTTTGAGCAAGTCTAGAGCATTCGTTCGTGATATGGGCAATGTTTCATCCACCTCTCTCCTCCTTTCAATGATTTTAACGTCTGGACATCTGGTAATTGGATGCTTTCACTGTTGACTACCTGTCCCCTTCTCATGACTAATATTTCACGCTTAACTATGGCAAATTCCATGCATATATCTTTGCTGAAGAGTCTTACAGTCTGTATAAGGAATCTATCTCTTTTGCATTCTTATTAAAAAGCTTCAGATGATGCATGTAGAACAAATAGTTAATTTTCTCCCTAATACTTCTGAACTGATACCTTGCTTTTGCTTTTCTTAATACTAAACTGAGGGAATCAAACATGAGACAAATATTAAAGGGGATAACAAGTCTCTTTGGAAAATTCCTCTCTTGATATTAACTTTCCCTAACACTGTGTCACCTCAGTAGAGATCTACTTTCCATCCATCATGCTAAAGCTAATTAACTCTCTTATGTTGTCTGTTATACTGAATATACTAAAACATTCACTTCTGTCCATGCTACTTTTAGATTTTTCTTCCCAGCTTTTACTTCATTTAGAACTACCTTGTCTTGTGTTTCCTAACTTTTTCAGTTTCCAGGTTTCTATTCTACTCAGATCTTGTCTTAAAGTCTTCACTTTATTTTGTAGTCTCATTTTCCACGTTTGCTCTTTTTTAATCATTCACTGTGAGATATCTAATCTTCTGGTGACTGCTACTCATCCTGCATAGATCAATAAGTTACTGTCTCCTATATTTTAGGACCTATATTACTGATAACAGAATCTGCTTTCCTAGCCATTTCTAACAGTTTCCTTCTGATTGTGCTTTTAACACTGGCAATCTTTTTCTTACTTCTTTACTCATAACTTCTTGCAGCTCATCTATAATCTGATTTTCCTCACTTAGATCACTTAAATCGCTGGTGCCAGTTGTTCCTTCCTCATTGGTAGCGCTATTATTATTTTTCCTTTAAGGTCCTTCTTTGGATTCAGATTTATCTTTTATGTTGTTGTTTGTATTTCCAACTGCCTGGTCTTCTTTTTCCAGTTCTCTTGTGATTTCTTCTATCTCCAATTCTGTCATCCACTTCTCCTAATAGTATTAGCTTGATCAACTAATCTCTGTTCAGACACTTTAAACATGCCCTTCTGTACTCAAAGAGTTAACATCAGTTTTCTATAGCCCCTTCTTTTAGGTTCAATTTCTTAGTAGCACTGTATCACTATCCTGTTTTCTTCGCATGTTCAGTTCCTCCTCCTTCTTCTATTATCTGCTGATGCTGTATTCAGATATCAGTCTGCATCTTTACGGATCCACAGCCGAGCGAGAGGCCTTCCCTTAAAGGTCCGGCTCCGTTTTCACTGTTACAACCAGTAGTTCTACGGAAACTCCTGTCCCTCATAAACTGAGGTAAGGTAACGTTCGTCACCATCGTCATCATTACTATTATTTTTCGACATCTGAAAGCTTCAAGCAACTTTCTATTGCATCATTTGTGGCACATCATTGTGGCACTTTTGTGCCGGTGAGGTGGTGTGTGCTGCATTTTTTTTTTGGTGGTGGGTTTGTAGAGTATCAGTACGTTTTGTTATGGAGTTTTGTTTGAGTCTTCTGTTGTATTAGTTTTTATATTGCATGTGGTTTGTGCAATGCAGGTTGTGTTTGTTCTATCAGGCATTGGTCTTCTATTGCACGTGTGAGATTTGTTCATTTTGTTGGCCATTTACAGTATGAGTTTATTCTTGTATGTTTTTGGAGAGGTGTTGCATAGTAGTATGTATGTGTAACTCATAAATCAATTATTTTATAGTATTTACGATTATCACTCCTTCCTCTTTTGGTTGGTTTTGTTATGGATTCTCTTTATTATTATTGTTATTCTTCTTCTTCTTCTTCTTCTTCTTATTATTATTATTATTATTATTATTATTATTATTATTATTATTATTATTATTATTATTATTATTATTATTATTATTATTATTTTATGTTTGACTTTTGTTTTGCATTTGTACAAGTTGGATCCAAGTCTCACCCAGAGACCTCAAGAGACAACAAGTTAGAAGTTCATGTAGGTGTT
>NC_068986.1:69478725-69480144 GCF_001194135.2 Octopus bimaculoides | reverse complement strand
CTCTCCTGAAATAAGAATTTCTAACTTCCGGTCAGTCAGCCATTGTTATGATCGGCCATTATTATGATTGACCGTTGACTGAACACTATTCAATTTTTTTTCTCCGTGTTTTTCTCCTTGTCTCCGTATTCTTTCTGTTGAAGAGCGTAGCTCGAAACGTCAAAGACTTTCCGTATTCCCGAGCGTCATACTAATATATACTTTTGTTATTTACACCACCTGTCCTCGTCTGTTGTTATTTTTTGTATAATCTCCCATATATATATATATAGGTATGTACATATATGTGTGTATATATGCATATATCTATATATTATTTATATTATTATATGACCGAATGCCACGCATCCTTTTCCAAGTTACTTTTATCTATATACATATACATACATAAATACACACACACACACACACACACATATATATATATATATACATGTGTGTTTGTGTGTGCACGTGTGTGTGTGTATAATTGTGGCTACAGTTTTGATAATTTTTCAGCTATCACCGCATGATTTGTCTAACATTCTTCAATCATTTGCCTATAAATCTGGCTGGAAAACAACTTAAGGCAATGATTATTCAATCCGCTGTTACCACTTTGACTCGTAACAGCAAAGAACAACAAATGCAACAACAGAATCTTATACGATTCAACGGGGACGTCTCTATGTCATTGCTTGACTAGCCAATAAGGCAACCAAATTCTCTTGAAATCACACCACACCCCCTTAAAAAGGAGTGAGGAAACATTATAATCCAAGCTAATATAGTCATGAATACTACTAGATCGACCGGATGGCCACAACTAGAATGCTTTTAATTATGAGTTTGATGATATATTGGGAGCACTGACATGAACCATATTCGCACAATAGAAAGAGACATTTGTATACAAATAATAAATCAAATTCATAATGAATTTATTCTTGCCTTATCTGGGTCTCAGATCGTTTTTATAGAAAACCACTATTAACTACAAAAATATGAGCACACTTAGTGTTGTACACAAACCATAACCAAAAATCAGGCGAACGGATCTGCAACAGTGATCCGACGCCACATAAAACAGAGTCGAGCCTGATGAGTTTGTCGTATTTATTCTTACATTGATAGAACACCATTTATCACTGGATGCTTGGTTTTGTTCACCAAAAAGCATTTAATCCACATTAATAGTTTTCCTCGGACTCGATATATCAAAATAATAACAGCTATCTTAGCGTAAATGAAGAGATCGAAGAATTGACAATTAAATCGAATAGCTCACCGCTGTATTCAATGTGCATGCATACCTACATACATACATATATGCATGCAAGCATACATATATACATACATACATACATACATGCATGTATGCATGCATGCATGCAGGGATACGTACATACATACATACATGCATGCATGCATACATACATA
>NC_068986.1:69474698-69478715 GCF_001194135.2 Octopus bimaculoides | reverse complement strand
CATACATACATACATACATACATACGTACATACATAGGAGTCTAGAAGATCTTGTTTATCAAAGCCATAAAAAAAAAACGTGTTCAAAATAACATGTATATAGGAGAAGGGCATTTCTTTTTGTTATTGGTGAAAGCTCCAAATCTCACATTCTGTTCTAATACATGCACGACACCTTAGAAAACCACTCCGATACCATACTAGACTCCTCCTCCCATTTAGTTCAGTTTTACATTAAAAAGTATTTAAACACAACTCAACCAAAACTATGTTGGATTGTATACCATGAATGATTAGCACATGGGAACGTAACTGACTATCTCTGATTGAGTTCATTCTTTTGCTTCTACGTGGCCAAAACCAGAGACTACAAGCATGTATAAACAGTACCATGAACAAAGTGTTACTAAAACTTTTAAACCACTATACATATCGAAATTTACTGTTGTGCTACATCCAGACAGAGACATCGTATGTCTGGGACAAAAGACAGCAGAATCTCATATTAAAGTTTGATGGATTCCCTTTGCCGTATGAATCTATCATTTTAAGATCAACCTCGCTCACCTTCTCCATCTTTCACTCACTCCTGCCATTGCATAAAGTTGTATGAACGACTTGATATAAACTTGCTGAAAAGTGCTTTCAGTCGCGATTTATGTACACGAATACCCGTCCTCACCTTGAGTATTGTTGTGGTTTTCCTACACGAAATAAGTGATTATAAAATTTAACCCTTTTTTTATATATACTGGCGCTTTGCAGACGTGCGATTCTAAGTTCTTCCACCACTGAAAATTATAACTTATCTGGTCATCAGCTTGGCCGATGACATGGAATTATCCCTGTTTGTTAAATTTCGTACTCGTCTTTCACACACTGTGTGTGTGTGCACGCACGTGTATGTGTGTGCACGCACGTGTGTGTGTGTGTGCACGCACGTGTGTGTGTGAGTGTGTGCGTGCGTGTATGTGTGTGTGTTTATATACTCTATGCACATCTTTGCATATGTATGCACATATTTACTAGAAATATAGATATATATATAGATAGACAGACAGACAGACAGACAGACAGACAGATAGACAGATAGATAGATAGATAGATAGATAGATAGATACTTTTGTCTGCTTGAGTATAAAATTTCTGCTCGACATATCTGTCCGACCCGAGTCATTTTAAATCCAACTCTACTTGATGGCTGGTCACAGATGGATTTTCTTATTTCAATTTCGCCTGAAGAGAAACCGAACGTCCTGTATCATGTAGCAGAAGACTTACTAGAAGGTAAGATCACACATATTTCCTTTATATCGTGTATCAGGCGTTAACTCTTTTCGTCTGTTCGTTCACTCATGAGGATAAGAAAATCTAACATTTCAGTCCCACCCTTCTCCAATAATCAGCATTTGATATTTCCTATCATCATGATTTATTAATATATCTCAATATTCGCATTATATTACATTAGAGTAAGCGTTAAATCAGTGTTTCAAACGCAAATCAAAGTTACGAATAATACATGGGATGTTAAAAGAAAAAAAAAGCCAGGATTTAAAAAAAAAATCTAGAATAAGTAAAATATAGATAAAGAATAAGAAAATAAAGTAACATTTTGCTAAGTATAAGACTTTGTCCCCCTTTGATGTTCTCTACCCGATTAATCTCTATGATCTCTTCGTAGGTAATGAAATACCAAATAAAATTCTGAACAGTAAACTACATATTTACCCATATTTTCAGTCTTTCAATGTTACTACTACATATTCGTTCTCTTTCGAATTATTCCTCTGGCTGACCATGCCAAATGCTAATGGCCACGTGTTTTGGGTTTTTTTCTTCCTTTATATTTCCAAATAGAAAGATTCAATTATAGTCATTGACTATTCAATTCCAGTGCATTAATGGTTACAATCAGAGAGAATCAAAGTGCCAACATGCTTGCTTGGAATTACATTTGTTCTTTCTGTAATGATTCATATTTTTCCTGTCAAACAGATTAATATTGTAATAAAACAGAAACCAACGACAATTAATTAAAATTAAGAGGGATTTTTTTTTATTATTATTAAAGGAAAATAGTGACTTCATTTTTTAATGAAACATCTCAAAAACAACCCGTTTTAATTAATTATTGTTCCACAACAAGAGTTAGGTCAAGATAGTAACAGAGGTAATTTGTTATTAAAGAACAAAAGAAATTTGCAATCTCACGAATAAAAGATTAATGCAACAATTGATTTGTTCCAATTCAAACCAGTGATGAAATAAAGATTGTAAAATTGTTAGGGCTATGTTTCCATCCCATATTCTAGTAGACACAGGAACTCCAATAAAGTCGCCGTCTATAAAATATACCAACGACAAGGAGTTGAATTCATTTCTGCAAGGATTCAAATTCATAATGTCCGATTGCTAAGAGCAATGATATATTTCTTGCTTGTTTTTTTTTTTCGTTTTTTTTTTTTTTACTGGAGCGCCTATTTAAAGTTAGATAAACTGGTTTGATAAGAAGTATAGGTTATTTCCAAGAACACAACATATTGCTAGTGAGGAGATACGAACATCTGACTATAACTTGTAGAGTAAGGCGCTAATTCTCTGAAAACTGTGAAGCTAAATGATCCTTTTTATTAAAGGCACACAACCTGAAATTTTATGGGAAGGGGCTAGTCGATTACATCGACCCCAGTAAGTAACTGGTACTTATTTCATCGACCCCGATAGGATGAAAGACAAAATCGACCTCGGCGAAATTTGAACTCAGAACGTAAGGACGGACGAAATACCACTAAGCATTTTGCTCGGCGTGCTAATGATTCTGCCAGCTCGCCGCCTTTGTGAAGCTAAATAATAAAATTATAAAAACATCTTTGTTTCCCAAACTTCTCTTTAAATGCTTGGCAACTCCATTAAATCCAGAATAACACGTGCTTCTGTCTTTTGCTTTTTTTTTTTTTTTTGTTAATAATGCTGCTTAAGGCGGTGAGCTAGCAGAATACTTAGCACACCGGGCAAAATGTTTGTCGGATCGTCGACAACTAAACTGGCTGCCACACAAAGCCTAATTGATGTGGAGTGTGATTTTGAACATATTCTGGGAAACAAGTTTGTCAGAGAGCAAATGACGTTAAAGGATTCAGTGGTCAACTAATAAGGTGTACACATATATATTGAATTGATGCGAGTATGGTTGGTGAAATGTTCACTTTTAATCAAATGAAGTTTACATACAAAGTAAGTAAGCTTCATCTTCCCAGCTTCAAAATTGGAGGCAGTGTCAGGATGGGAGCAACTGGTGCAAGATGGGCCAGAAAGAATGATGGAAGACAAAATACTGGAAACATTTTTATGACACACCAAGTCACATGGTATTTCGAGATCAGGAGATTCCACCAACTATTTCAATTTCGGTAATTTCCTGCATTCTTTTACAATGTCGATTGTCTTGATTTTTCTCTAGCCACGAGACATATTGAGGGAGAAGAAGAAAATGAGTCGGACGTGAGCGCAGCTCTTTCTCATTAGAGTAGTATCTCTCATGACATGTATTTGTGTAAATATGTGTATGTATAGAGATAGATAGCTCGATACATAGAGATATACAAATGCATATATTGACACATACACACCTAATTTTTGTGTGTGTATATGTATATGTATGTGTGTATATGTATATGTGTCTGTGTACGTATGTATGTATATATGTATGTGTAAGACGCGTGGACAAGTGATTTTGGTATTGCACTAACGATCGCGATATTGTGGTTTCTATTCCCAGACAAACTGAGCGTTTTGTTCTTGAGGCAAACATTTCATTTTACTTTGGCCCAGTCCACTCAGTTGTAAATCGGCAACCTTGCGATGACCTGGCCTTCTCGTCGAGCTAAAAATCGTTCGAAGGTTAAAACAACGAGAAGCACATTGTGACCAGTGGTATATAGTAACATCCTATAGTCTAGTCGATATCCTGGTATATATATATATATATATATATATATATATATATATATATAT
>NC_068986.1:69473491-69474458 GCF_001194135.2 Octopus bimaculoides | reverse complement strand
ATATATATATATATATATATATATATAACGTGAAGTATATTTGCCACTTAAATGCGGCTAAACCCTAAGGGTGAACGTTACTGTTGCTTTTAGCCCCAGGAGAACATCTCCTCCAGCTGGCTATTGACACACATTTGTGCCCTGTCGGTATTTGCAAAGGGAAGTCATCCTTCCCATCGTTGATCTAACGTGATACGCACGGACTCGAGTATTTACCCTTCGTCAGCGTACGACAATCACCGATCTTAGATGCGAAGGGGTCCCAATGCAAATACATATATACTTTTTCTAGTGACGAAAATTCACTGATCTCGAAAATATACATACATATATAAATATGTGTGTGTTTGTTTGTGTGTGTGGTCTGATCAATAAATATCTGGACTGTTGACATAGTAACGAAGCTAAGCACGCAGATTGAAGCCGCTTGGCAAAGATTGACCTTGAACTCTGCCGTGCATGTGCTATAAGTTTTCACGTTCTGAAATGGGCTTATAATGGATCTTTAACTCTGTATTGTAAAAACGAAAATAATTATAATAGTTCTAAATTTTGGCACAGAGCCAGCAGCTTTTAAGGGTATGGGTAAGTCGATTACATGACAACTTGAATGGTACTTAGTTTATCGACCTTGAAAGGATAAAGGGCAAAGTCGACCTTAGTGGTATTTGAATTCAGAACGTGGAGACTGATGAAATGGCGCTAAGACATTTTTCCAGCGAGCTCTTCCACTTCCCCGCCTTATAATAATAATAATAATAATAATAATAATAATAATAATCATAATAATAATAATAATAATGATAATGATGATGATAATAACGCACATATAATATATATAGATATAGATATATATATATAGATATATATATATATATGTATGTATGTATGTATATATATATATATATATGTATGTATGTATGTATGTATATATATACATATATATATATGTGTGTGTGTGTGTGTG
>NC_068986.1:69464164-69473457 GCF_001194135.2 Octopus bimaculoides | reverse complement strand
TATGTATGTATGTATATATATACATATATGTACATTCTACATATACCTAGATATGAATGAATGTGTGTACATATATATTATACAAATAGATAGATATCTATACACTTATATATACAACAATTACATATATCCAGTATATCCGAATATCCAACACATCCATCATATTTCCAGGACTTTTTCAGTCCTATTAATTTGATACGCTGGTCTTCTAACCTCATACTCGTGTTTCTGACGCCCATTGTATGTCTCGTTTGAAGCCTGACCAAAAATATACATAAAAATTATCCACAAAACATGGCTGTGTTACGTTTGAAGTCTTCATGTCCTGAGGTCAATATTTTAACAGTTTTGTCTAGCGCATTGTATTACAACATTCTGATGGGGTTTTTTCCAATATATATCTAGTTGCATAAAGCAACATAAACATATATTATCGCCTTTCCGCAGGGATAAATAGTATCGGACTAAAACGGCCTAAGTTTCAGCAAAGTTTATTCTGCACTTTGTCAACGAGGCAAATGTCACAAATATTTTTGTCTGTTGAGATCAAAAATAAAACGTTTGGAAACTATTTCGCTTTCAACTCATTGATTTTCGATAGGTTAGTTCTGCATTAGTGTTTAAAACATCATGAACTAGTATTTATTTACGACTTTGCAATATTCGTGATAAATTTACATAACCACGCCAAACATTTCTGTATAAAATATCATACATTCTTTTAGTCTAACAGCAAATTTATTAACAAAGCAACTGTTGAAATAATATTGAAGACAAATATGTAACATTATTGATCTACAAATATTTTACAATCCCTTTTATCAAACAAAACAAATTATTCCTATGTGTATGCTGTGGATAGTATAATATTACTATAATAGTGACAATTAATCGATCTTCTATCTTTCGCTATTATATGCGATTGCTCCACACCTCCCAAGTGATTATTTGTACGTTGGAACGTTTGTTTTATACAGACTGTTACGCACTCTCTTATATCAGTAGTCTATAGTCTGGCGTATGGAGAGTCTATAATTTTCCAGATGGGTAACATTAGAAGCCGAAAATGAAGTAGGGTAAAGGAGCAGAAAAAATTAAATTAAATCTATGTATATAGGGAAATCTATGAATTAAATTACTTGCTTCTTGGTGGTATAATTCATAGATTCATATAAGTTGTATTTCAAAGTTTAAATATTTGGTTAAAACAAAGCATTTAACGGATACTACACAGTAATGCTACACACTTCCAGACGTATGCCTACAATCAAATATCATCTAAGCAATATCTCATGTAAATAACTGATAATTCCTGAAATGTTTAGGCTTTTAAAGTTAGGAATACCGAAGCCATCGCGCTAAAGCTTTTACAAAGTTAGGTGAAAACAGTAACAAAAGCCGAATATATCTGAGATGAAGAGTAGTTAATATGTGTTCGCTAAATTTATAGCTTGACAATCATTGTCAAGCTGTAAAGAACAGTAACACTACCACGCGAGAAGGAAAATCTTAAGTTTGAGACAGATTCAGTAATGATAGATAACAGAATTCCAGGTGTTCTGCGGTGTAATCAATATCATGGTTAATCGGTAAGGGATAAATTCAAATTCTTTCATTGGGGTTGTTGCTCTTTGGTCTCAAATTGATATTTTTAGAGTATAATACTATTCATAGTAAAATTATAGTAGTTAATTCATGATTTAATTAGTTCTTTTAGAACGTTACCGTTTACACATCTGTTAGATGTCTAAACTAATAACTTACGATCTTACGAAGTTTGTTGCTGTTTACATAAATAATTGACCTTGTAAACAGAATTTAAGTTATAAATTCTTGTACTTTGCTCAAAAGTTCCTTTTCGAAGCGATTAATATCACAGTTTGTACTTTTTGTTTTATATATTTTGTTTATTCAAGTGCTTCAGTAAAACATGTTAACTACTGATGAAGTCATATTATTTATGGAGAAATTTAAAAGCTAGATTGACTGATGTTCAAGTCTTTCTTGTTTTTAATTCAATGTCTTTTAATCTGCAGGATATATTTACCAATTACATGACTCTCAGCAGAGCATTAAAACATCTATTTAAATATTTTAGCCCCATTTTTAGCTACATATCATGCACAACTGGGAATTATAATGTTAAAGTGCCAACTTTACAGACATATCGCCAGCTGCAAAGCAGTTGGTAGTCAAAAACGAGTATTATATTACTTTATCTTTCACACAAACCCATATTTCCTTGCTTTTATACACAACGCTTTGTATTAAACCGGGATGAATCTATTTTGAGATACTAATATCATTTTAGTTTTCTAATTCAGAAAACAAAACTTTTGGGGAAAGGTAGTACATTGTATTTTACTTCTTAGTAGGTTTATAATGATGTTTCTTTCCTTAAAGAACCTAGTTGTATTTCCCCGTTCTAATTTCTTTCTTACTGATACCAAACATGAAATTGGGAATTCGTCCCTTGAAAAGATTTTGAATATTATTTCTTGACAGATTATCTGTCGCTAAGCACTTTACTTTCAACGCCCTCCAGTTGATGCCGGGTGGTGCCGGACAATCTGAAAGTAATTTGGCGAAAGATAATACCATTAATGTTCTTATATGCTATCCAATTTATAATGGTGGGAATAGATAGTCCCTGAGAAGATATTAAATGCTCTTGGATTTCATCAGTCTATATCAACTGAGAAATTTTATACGTCTACTCAGTTCGTCTACGAATTCGACGGTTAAATCATTTTAGTTTATTCCATTTCTCTTTTACTATTTAAATATTAAGTAAATAGAAATTCAAACTAACATAGAAATTAAGTCTTAATTAGTGATTAACAGTTTGTTTAATGCCGGAAAATTTAATGTCTTCCTTTTCATATTTCTATAGTCTATGTTGCAAAGTCACCGACTTAAAGTATTCACTCATCCACGCTATGTTTATTTATGTAGCTTAAATTAATGAGAAAGTCAACTTGGTTATTCAATCTGTTAGAAATAGCAGTTAAATCTCCCTCAAAACTCACCCTGCTTACTTAAGTAGATTATGTAGAGCTTCATATACAACAAGAAGAGATGCCCATGGCAGAAGCCCGTTTGGTTATATCAGCAGTCAGTTATCAGGGGTGGTTGGAGGTTAAACAGAACTGTGGGATGTACACATTGTCTTCGAAGTTTGTAGATGATGCATCGACATCTCCCTCATGTAGGATAAATATTTACTCCCCGATGATAGATGTTCAACAGAAAAATAAGAAGGGATCAGAAATAAGAAAACATGAACAGCAGCAACAAATGTTGCTTCCGGTGACTGAATAACGACAGCGCAATATAATTTATTGGATCATTACATTACATATGCTTGCACTCATTCGCTCTCTCTCTCTCTCTCTATATATATATATACACACACACACACACACACACACACACACACACACACATATATATATATATATATATATATATATATATATATATATATATATATATATATATATATATATAGGTGTTTTAACAAACTTATACAATATCAGCAGTAATACAGTCGTGGTAAAATAATAGTAAAAGTAGAGCTAAACGTATGTCATCTGTGAATGAGTAGTCATTCAATTCTCCAGCTTCGATTAATTACACCATGGTGTTGGCTTTTTGGTGTCATAAGGACCCTTATAGCTAAGGAAGAATATAAAATGAGTTAACTGACAGTATCATGCCCCACAATATTCAGTTTATCAAGAGTAACAGGCAATGAATCAACAATATACATAATACTAACACCAAAGATTATCACACCACTTGTCGACAACGATCTATCCGACTCACGTTTTACATGGAAGAAATCTGACATCCAAAATATCCAAGCAGTATATCACAGATTGAAAAATTCTAAGCTAAACTAAATAAACTAATTTTATAATATTTCGCATAAAGAATGCAATAATAGTTTCAGATGAACAAATAAAGGAAAACAAAATTCAAGCAGGAGGAATAGTAATCAAAAATATCCATTTTTTAAAAACGATTCCCACACATTTTCATCGGTTTCAATGACAGGTTGATGAATAAGTGAATTTCTCTTGGCTCCAAAAGCTTCATGTGTCTACATCATATAAAAAGGTCACATAAAGAAATAGTTCAGCTCTTTGTATTTATCTTAGCATCTACTCTGAATTATTTCATTTACTCAGTGATCAGAGTAGCATGAAAAGTTAGCAATTGGAAGCAAATCAGAGAAAATAGAAGTAGGGATTATAAACAGTAAATGGGTAAGCCTTGAGTGGCTTACAATAACTTACAATCAGTAATTCTATGTAATGACAACCAGACAAGTACGACAACATATCAAGGGTTGAAATAATCGACTCTGACATGACCGATCAAATGGTCACCCGTAACCTTAACATCACAAATCCAGGATATTGTTTGCTGGACTGACTGGTAACTTGAACTTTGCTCTTTCACAGTCGTAATTAACCGGTTTGAACTTAATATTAGTATATTCGGAAAGGTTAAGAACTGCATAATGTTCCCTTGGATATTGTTGAAATATTTTTCCCTCTCCCAAGCAATTCCTGAGATGAGTGGAAGCTGTCAATGACTTACTCAATAAAACTGTTAGAGGTTTTTGGTTACTATTGTTGTTATGCATATTATTGCCGTTATAGTAATAACTGTTGTGGAAGCTCCCATTCCCTAAAAGAAAAGTTTCTTGTTCTGTGAGCTCTTGATACCTTATAATTCTTTTATTCTAAGTTGGAAGGAGATTATCCAGTCGTTGTTGTATCTTGGAATGTTGGTATGTTATTAATAAATTTTCTTTAGTTTGGTTATTTCTTTTGATCTCTTCTTCCATTGTTATTGCTATCTTGGATATTGTTCTTCGTATATTTTTTTTGGTCCTGACGCAATATTTGGTTTGTTCTTGTATGTATGTATGTATGTATGTATGTATGTCATTATTCAGTATTATTTCAAGATTTCTTGTCAATAAAGAATGAGCAGGTTTCTAACCTAGATCCCAGGCTCCGTCATTGGAATTTTAACAACAGGACATTTTTGTATGTATGCGTGAATATGTGCAGTATTTGGAGTCAGTGCATGTGCAAATTTGTATATTTTGTTTTACGTATACATTCTCATGCATACAGTTAGTTGCATGTCTAGACACTTGCACATATATTTGAATGATAAAATCCTGGAAAGTTGTACACATTTTTACAGTTCCAGTGGTAGATTGGATTTGCAGTTTTCGAATCAGCTTTCTTCTTCTGGTTTTGAGAAGATTGGTATTTAGGCAGTGTGTTACATATCCCAATGTCCCAATAATTGTGCATGTATGTATATATGTATGTATGTATGTATAGATGTGCATGTGTGCGTCAGAAAGGCAGAGAAAGCATATTTGTGTGCGTGCGCGGTTGCGGGTGTGTCTGTGTGTCAGTATGTACGCACGTGTGTGATTTTTAGAAAACTTTGGAAGCTATTCCTAGCAGTCATTGGCCGAGAAGCTACTTACTAAATGTCTCATTGGTTCGATATATAATGGGACAAACCTCTGGTTGTTATCACTGATCCGTTGTTCCAAAATACTATTTTTCCGCTCATGGAAGACTATATTCTGCATTCAGACATGCAGAAGCTGGTTAGTTTGGAATGCAGTTTGGCATCTCAAGTAAAATATTGTTTGTTTCATTATCAAGCATGTTTTAGTATATTGTTTCGCTACATTTTTGTAGTCGTTCATCATCAGATCAACACTTAAGATGTAGATTAATGATCAATGTCTTCCAGTCATATCCGTCACATGTGCTTTCATATTTAACATATCTAGATTGGTTGTTTTTTATGGATTATTATGCTACCATGTAGACGTCCCCACCACCACCCACCTGGCTTCAATAAATGTATTTGTCGAAGGATAAATATTCCGCATTTTCGCTTCTGTGATGCTTGTGAAGTTACAGGTTCTTTTGATAAACACGGCAGAAGAGAATATAATAACTTTGATCGGAGATCAACAGTTCTGTCTTTCTGCATTTCTCATTGCTGGTGTGCAACGCAATACAATGCTTATGGCTAATAAAGATATTCATATTGCTGCTATGCTGCTATTTTTTCTATATAAGCAAGTTGTATGCTTTCCTAGGATGATTAGGTAAAATACGTTTTCTAAGGTTGTATTGTAATAATTGTGCAAAGGTATTATAGATTTCACATGTCCGGACTGTCTATCGCATTGGATATTGTTTTCATTATTTTCGTGGATCATGGATGAGCTTCTGAAGATACGAATTACATTGTTCCGTATTATTTGTAGTTTGTTATGAAAAGAAGGGCTCATATAGGAATGTATATTCTACGATGAATCTAACTTATTTGTGTAACTTCCTAATATATGGATTGAGATATTTAAATCAATTAGGTGAATGGCAGCAGACTCATGAAGCGTGTGTTCATATAGATAAGAGATAACCTTTGTAAATCTGCGCCTGATACCGACAGCATATTAACTGTGCAGACAATTATTCTACCCAGCATAATATTTAACTCTCATTCATTCACAACTACAATAACGAGAGTGAGCAGTAGTTCCGAAACACTCTGTGGTTCCTAAAGGGTTAATATATTTCTTTTATGGCAGTCGAAAAACTAACGTTAATGCCAGCAACATGACAGAAATATTTTCTTGAACACTTATTCCTCTCATTTCAAACTGAGTTTGTTTAAGCCACATGTTTCGCAAAAGATATCTTTTTCGATACATTCATTTGATATCTGTTGCCTCTTGTTTCTCGCCTGAAAATGTCCTTAATTACTAGGTTCTCCTTGTTATGTATAAATTAAGAAATGATAATAGCCTTTCATATATCATTGTCATAAAAGTATGGAGCATGAGACAGTTTGGGCTAGAGATTAAATACACATTTTTATAACAACTACATTACTTTCACTCTTACCACCATCATATGTATGTTGGCGGTTTGGTATTAAAAACAGCTGCAGATTGATATTCAGTTTTATTGATGTCCATCATTATCGAAAAGATATTGAATGTGTATGTTTGAAGACGCAAGCCATTGATATGAAACGTACTAATAATTAGCTATACTCATTTTAATGTTATTTCGATAATATTCTGCCTTTCTCATCATTTTGACAGGCCACAACCTACGTATAATAAGCTGTCATTATGATATGGAGATATTGTGTTATTATAAACCATTATAACGGAGTTGCTGGACTAATGTAATAATCTAATAATATTAACAATACAAAGAAGGCGGTAGAAAAGCAGTTAAATAAGCCTTTTAGTAATTAGTTTCGCCATTATGTTGTCAAATCTCATCAGTTCAATTGGGCTGAAATTGATACCATCTACGATGTGTATGTGAGACTGTGTACCTTTATAAGAACATGATATTACCAAACACTGGCTGTAACATTGTAATATAAAATATACTATTGTCAAATTTTAGTGATATGGAAACATGGTTATATTTCGTTATACCAGAGTCCCGAAATGTTGAAATTACAATATATCAGTGCCAAATGCTGATAATATGTTCATTATATATTATTAAACCAAAGAATATTGTAACATAATATGGTAGATGAAAGAATCCACAGAATTTCAGGAAGTATATGGCTGCATCTGATTGCGTTCTGAGTTAAAATCACATATATGATCATTTTGCCTTTAACCAATCTGAAGCTGATAAATGTAATTACTACTTGATAAAATAAGTAATGAAGTCGTTATAATCGACTATAACTTAGAATGTAGTAACCTAACATGGCTTCATTTCAATGAGCAAAACCAGAAAAATGATAACAGAAAATACCAGTCATAATACGTGATATCATAACATATTCATATCATACCATAATTATATAGTTTGGTAGTATCACAGAATATCCATAAAATAACATAACTATGAGCTCTTGATTCACATAAGAAAGAGTTCATAATTTCTAAATAAAAGGTATCAATTGTATTTGTGAACTTCACCCAGGCATTTATATATCTGAACTACAGTATCTTAGATAAGACTATCGAATATATTACTTTCTATGCAGAGCAAAAGCTGTTTAACTGAAGAGTTTCGAACTACAGCAGGAATCCTTCAGAAACCGTTCCGGTACTTACTCTGTTTTCGACTACAAGGCCAGTAATTTTGGGATATGGGCAAGTCGATTACATCGGCCCTAGTGTTCAATTAGTACTTATTTTTGCAACCTCGAAAGGATGAAAGGCAAAGTCGACCCCGGCGGAATTTGAACTCAGAACGTAAAGACGGACGAAATGCAACTAAGCATTTTACCTGCCGTGCTAACTATTCTGCCAACTCACCGCCTTAAATTTACTCAAAATATCATCTACATGCAAAGCGGCAATCTCGCAGAATCGTTAGCACGCCTAGCTTTTCGTCTGACTTTGTGTTCTGAGCTCAAACTCTGCCGAGGTCGACTTGCCTTTCATCATTTCAGGGCCGACGAAGTAAGTATCAGTTGAGCACTGGGATCGATGCATTCGACTTAAAGCTCACCCTCGAACTTTCTAGCTTTGTGCCAAAATTTGAAATCAGTATTAACGATATGCATGTCCTCCAGCTATCTTTATGCCTTTGTTGCCTAGAGAGGACTGCTACAAGAACAAAAACAAGTTCCAGCCATTGTACTTTCTTCTTACAGAAGTGAGTCAAGTCAACGGAACAAACTTCGTCTCGTATTAAGTTATGTTATTCTGAGATCAACGTTTAAATAGTATCTGGATCGACTAAGAAGGCTTCTTTTAAATTATGCTTCTCGTTAAATTAGAACCAAGAATACACTGACAGCACGCTGAAACGATTCAATATTGATTTTCTACCTAATCAAATTAATTGAGCATATACGTTTATGTATGTGCACATATACAGACACACATGCACGTTTGGGTATGTATGGTTGTACGTATGCACATACTTGAATACACACATGCATAGATATGCATGTATGCAATATGAATGAATATATGAATCATGAGGAAATGAAACAAGAGGCGGGGCACTAGACTAAATACCCTACAATACTTAAAGTTCGCTATGTAAGTTCAAATTCAACAGAAATCGATAACTTCCAGTTACATACTGAGTGGATAAAATCATTCGGCTATATTCCTTCGGAAGTTGACCATGTGACTTGTCAAAATAAATCAACCATAGATGTATGTATGTACATATGTATGTATGTAGACACATGTGTATGCATGCATTTACACAAATGAATATATGTGTATATGTATATAT
>NC_068986.1:69455918-69463217 GCF_001194135.2 Octopus bimaculoides | reverse complement strand
ATATATATAAACACACACACACAAATATGTAAAAGAAACAATGCTTCACCCTCTTCCTGTTACTGACACGCACTCACTCCGTCCTTGTCTTTCTGTCTTGTTCCACATTATCTTTTGTTTAAAGAAAGACGCTCTCATTCATTGTGTTTCTACGATTTGGAATGCCAGAACGAAGCAACACGAAAAGCAAGTGAATAATTCTCTCATATCATGAATGGGCAAAGGTACGTTCTTGGCGTGATGAGTTTCTGATTTCGATCTGCAACTGTATCATGTAATTTCTGATATAGACCATACCATTTAAAAATGCGAATTTATTTTGTAATCGCATTCCCCAACTTTGTGGTTTACAGGCATATTAATAGTTTGTCTTCAGAAGTAAATATGAAAAATTGATAAATATAAGTGATTAGCATTCATATATCACAATCTATTAGTTTTACTTAATAATGCAACTATTTCATGTACTTACTTTTTTGGATGAAGAGAAATATCCCGAAACGTTAGATTCTTAATTCCTCATGCTTAGTAAACTCAAACTTTTCCATGAACTCTCCTGTCTCATGCATCACCAAAGAGTGAAGAAAAAATATTGTCTGATTTCTTCTGTATGTATAGGGCGAAAGCATAAATATGCAATCAAGAATTTCATTTTGTAACATTGTAGTACTGGGTTCGATATACTATACAGCACATTGAGCATGGGACTTGTACTGTAACATGAAGTCGGCCAATGACTTGGTACGAAAATCGCATACACATAGTTTGTGCTACACCATAAGGCACAAAAATGGCTAAAAAACGACACTATATCAAAACACACAACTGAATGTTCTAGAGAACATTTAATGAGAGAAAATGAACAAAATTGTTGAGTAAGTAATTTGGAAGACCGCAATACCCAAACAAGAACAGCAAGAACAGAAGAAACTCTTTTACGAAGTCAAATATTGTAGCCCGTTTATATAGCGGCCGCGTGAAAAGAAAATTTCCTTCCACACTTAATAAACAGACCAAATTTTTACACCTAAAATAATTATACGGGATAAAATGTGGATAAGGGAATTTTGTAAGATCCAACAGCTATATTTGTCAAGAATAATAAATCTAGAAGTGCGCAAAGAGAAAAAATATATATCGTTGCTTGCGAAAATAACAGAAGCGGATTAAATTTTCCTAGGCTAAGTAGTTCAACAAGTCCTCTAAAACATATCAAAAGAAATTATCTCAACTAAAAAAAGGCGAACACTATAGCATTGTTTACTGTAGAATCGCCACTGAAAATACAGTCAAACACAAATTGTAATTGTCAGGTATAATTTTGACAATAAATTTGTGTCCCTGCAACTGGATCAAAGAAACATGTAACACAATAAGAAACATTAGACATGATGTAGACCCATGTTTAACAGTGATTTTTGTGTTGCACTGCGGCAGAACGGTCAAAGAGGGTTGATGAAGAAGAGAGGGGAATGTCAAAAGTACTTATAAATTCTAATGACATCGCGAATGACTCAGAGTAATACCACAGCTATACTCGGTAGAAGGCGCCGAGACAAAATACATAATATTGATTACGCATTTTTGTTTTCTTCATGATCTCTGACAACTATATCTGACGTATTGGTCTTAATTTCTCTATGTGTGTGTATTGGTATATCCCATAGTATTGTTGCTTTCTAATTTTCTGTGACCTTTTCTGGCGTATGCCCATACCATCTTTTTTCTGTTGTTATTCCATAGTGTTGGCATATTATTATTATTATTATTATTATTATTATTATTATTATTATTATTATTATTGTTGATATTATTATTATTATACACTCAACAGTTAAGACTGTTGGAAAAGAAAAGAGTCCTAACATCGGGATACAACATGTAGCCTTAGATGCCAAGAACCCTCCTAAGTATCCTAGCTGTCCATAATAACACTGTTTTCTGCAGCTGTACTAAACTAGATCTTATGCCTATTTCCTGTATCCATCTGTTCAGATCTTTAGGGATAGTTCCCAATGCACCTATAACTACTGGGATACATTTTACCCAAACTTTTCATAGTCTCTGTAATTCAATAGCTAGGTCCTGGTACTTTGCTATTTTTCTATATTTCTTGTATTAGTTTTTTCATTATTTCGGCCTGTAAAGTCAATTATCTGGCACTTTCTATTCTCTTTATCTACGACTACTACTAATACTACTACCAAATCAGGCCTTCTAGCTTCTACTC
This sequence comes from Octopus bimaculoides, assembly GCF_001194135.2. Taxonomy (NCBI): domain Eukaryota; kingdom Metazoa; phylum Mollusca; class Cephalopoda; order Octopoda; family Octopodidae; genus Octopus; species Octopus bimaculoides. The sequence continues at coordinate 69,460,987 of NC_068986.1, read as the reverse complement.
TATCAGTCTGAATGTTAAAGTCTCACAACATCTTGTATTTCTTAATTTTAGTACTTTACTAGGTACATGTTCATACCATTTATCAGCATGTTCAAATCCTAGCTTTCTACATAGCTCCCAGTGGATTGCTCTCCCTAGATTGTCATGTCTTTTCTCGTATTCTTTCTTTGCCAGCATGCTAGCCGCTAACTATATGAATAACGTTACTATATGAGTAACATTGTGCATAATCTAGATTGAGAATCTACTTAGTTTTTGTTTACCTTGGCTTTTATCCAATTACTCCTTAATGCTTGATCTTATGCAGCTGTTAACAAACTTCCTCTCTCTCTCTCTCTCTCTCTCTCTCTCTCTCTCTCTCTCTCCCTCTCTCTCTTCAGCTTTCTTTTCTGCAGCCATAACCATGACTCACTACTACTATTTGCTGCAACTATGCTTGGAATCTAACATGCAACGCCTTCTCTTGCCAGTGAGGTAATTTTTGTTCTTTTTTTTGGCTTTTAACTTCGTTTGGTGTTTTGGTTTCCCTGTCTTGCTGTGACTCTAGCAGCTTTTAATAAACTTTCTTCACTATTATCTACATAGGAGTCTATATCTACTCTAGCTAACGCTACGCAGTCTTCTACTGATATTATCCCTCTTCCACCTTCCTTTCTAGGCAGGTGTAATCTTGCTACTCCAGCCCTTGGGTGGAGTCCTCCATTCATATTGAATTGCTTCTCAGTTCTTTTGTCTAGCTTTGCTAATTCAATTTTTGTCCAATCTACTAATCGGATAAGTATCCAGTAATGATACCGCACAAATATTTACAGTCTTCACTAGATTCGGACCATTTAGCTTTGACTTCATTAACTTCCTCACCCTTCTGATGTATTCCTTCTCAATTTTCGTTTTCATTTCTGTAGTTAGTACTCTGTCAGATTCTAATACTCCTATTCATAACCTTCTCCTCCTTTCAATGATTTTAATGTCTGGCCATCTGGTAATTTGATACCTTCACTGTTGACTACCTGTCTCCTTCTCATGACTAATATTGCACACTTATCTATGCCAAATTCCATGCGTTTATCTTTGCTGAAGAGTCTTACAGTCTTTATTAAGGAATCTATCTCTTTTCATTCTTACTAAAATGTTTCAGATGATGCATGTAGAGCAAATGGTTAATTTTTCCATTACTATTTCTGAACTGATATCCTGCTTTTGCCTTCTCCAATACTAATCTGAGGGGAATCAAACATAAGACAAATATTAAAGGGGACAACGAGTACCCCTGGAAAAGTCATCTTTTGATATTAACTTTCCCTAAGAGTGTATCATCTGAGTAGTGATCTACTTTCCATTTCTTCATGCTAAAGCTAATTAATTCTCGTATGTTGTCTGCTATACTGAATATACTCAAACATTCACTTATCCATGAGTGTGGTATCATAACATAGGCTTTCCTATAATCTATCCATGCTATTGTTAGATTTTTTTCTAGCTTTAACTTCATTTAGAACTGCTTTGTCTCTATATAATAGATCATGTGCTACTCTAGCCTTGTTCCTGTAACCTTTCTGTTTTTTTTTTGTTATTTATTATTTTTTTTTTTTGGTAGTAAATTCTGGTTGTCAAGGTTCTCGTAAATGGTTTCTGAAAGCTTTCCTGTTAACAGCTTCCACACTAATGGTAAGTAGGTGCTTGGCCTATAATTGCTAAGCGTATTACCCTTGTTATTATCCTTCATAATAATCTGGATGACTAGATTAAGGCAATCCTGAAATTGTTCCCTCAGCCTCCCGTGTAAACTACTGAATTTCTTTAACCCGTAACCTTGAACTAACTCTGGTCCTGGGCCCTTCTAATTCGACACTTTTCCTAACACTTTATACATTAATGCACTAGTTAATCTATATCTACTTCTCACTCACCACTTCTTCCTTCACTTTCTTTACCATACAACATCTCCATTATGCTTGACTGGTTTATCTTAAATATTACTCCAGAACTTTCTAGCTTCCTCTGCATTAGGTTTAGCATCTTCAGTACTTCGTTCTCCACTATTTGGTTATAAAATCTCCTCTGGTTTGTCTCAAATAATCTGTTCTGTTGATAGTGAGCTATCCTTTTCTGATAACTGGAGAGCTTGCCTGCTACTACTAGGATACGCTGCTCCAACTCTTTTATTGTTGTTCCAAATCGTTTCTCTTTGACTAAGTATCTTTCCCCAAGGGAAGATTTGCATCTTGTGCATCCTGACTTGTTTGTTTTCCAGACCTGTTTGTTTTCCAGACAAGATCTGATAGTTGTTGTTGACAAACAACAACAGTAATTTTATTCAGCTGAACACGTCATTGATTGGTTAAAATTACCGAAATACAACAACTTTAACACGAAATAACTTCGAAAATAGAAACTTTTCTCAACAATGCTAAGAGTAAAAGATGTTCTATATGACACATTCTACCAGTATACGAAGTTTCAAAGTGTTTAGTTTGAAACTTAATTAATCGAACTGCCCATCAAAAGGAAAAGATCCCAGTCTTTTTTGCAATTCCTGCATGGATGGTAATCCAGGGATGATTCTTAAATAATATTAATAATAATAATAATAATAATAATAATAATAATAATAATAATAATAATAATAATAATAATAATAATAATAATAACTGCCCAGATGCAGTACCAAGCAGTGGCTCTCATGGCTTCTGATCTTAATTGATTGGAAGTGTTATCATGTACATTGTTTTGTCTTGGTATAAAAGATGGGCTACAGCAAATATTCTGCTTAATACCACAGATTTGCTTGTCAGTTGCTTGACCTTAACCAGTTGAGCATGACCCTTAGTGTTTGACGATATGTGCATCTCTGATCATGAGCAGAAGAAGTGGGGGAGCATCATAGACATGTGCTGAGAGGAATTCTTTGGGGTTTGAATAATTCACCTTTGGAAACATGGGTGTTTTGCTCAACATCCTTAAACAAACCTTATTCAGGGACCTTTTGAGCGGAATGGGCTACTCGACCTGAAGAGAATTCTAACTGGGCCCCACCTGCGTGGTCATGCGCTGTTTATCTTCATATGAGATCTCCATGTCGCGCACATATGGTTGTGATGCATGTGCCTCGTGTGCCCTTATCAGACGGGTAGTCATGATGGGTATAATGGGCTTCGTATATTTTACCCCAGTGTCACTTTGATGGCAAGGACTGCTCTCTCACTCAATAATGATAATGATAGTAATCATTATTATTATTATTATTGTTGTTATTATTATTATTATTATTATTATTATTATTATTATTATTATTATTATTATTATTATTATTATTATTATTATTATTAAGGCGGCGAGCTGGCAGAATTGTTAGCACGCTGGACGAAATTCTCAGCGGTATTTCGCCCGTCGCTACGTTCTGAGTTCAAATTCCAACTTTGCCTTTCATTCTTTCGGGGTCGATGAAATAAGTACCAGTTACGCACTGAGGTCGATATAATCGACTAGCTCTCCCCCCAAATTTTAGGCTTTGTGCGTTTAGTAGAAAGGATTATTATTACTATTATTATTATTATCATCATTATTATTATTATCATCATCATCATCATTTACCTTCTCAAAATTTGTTGGTGAGAATCAGTATGAAGTCTGAAGAAATTTTTCAGAAAGACATGAAGAAAGAAGAGATACAGCTTGCAGAACTATATGTTTTTTCTTGTGTGTGTGTGTGTTCGCGCTTGTGCGCATCTTCCCGAGATGTATATCAGCGAAAGATACAAACGTTGGCGAGTAAATCGTAAAACCCTACTGGTCTTGTTCAGTCTTAGTTACACAACACGTCCCTTGTGATTCTCATCATCGTAAAAGCAGTGAACTGTGATTGACCAGTTGGGAAACTCTAACTACTATTATTCACAATATACGATATAAAGCATAAATTAAATATACATAATAGCATTCAACTTACATAAATAGTAAAGCATTGAGCTAGATGTTTTGGTTTATTTTAACTTTGTTTATGGTCATTATTTATTAGATCAAATAACATGTGTTGATTCTTTATCTTTCGCGTGATCGATAAAATAATTATCAATATATTATTAAGACTGGTTTAATCGATTGTAACGCTACAGAAAGAAGTTGACCTTATGCCCAGACGGAAGATATGCAATTTTTCTCAACTCTTGCTTTTTTTGTAAGTGACTTTCAACCCCATATTAACACAAAAAAACCAGCTAGAACTGTGAATGAGTTCCAACTATATTTTATAGTATCATGATATTATAATGTACTATCATGATAATATTGTTATAACTCAGACTTCTTGCCTACTTATTTGGATTTAAACTTTAAAAAAGGGGTTAGTCTTTACATTCCTCTGCAATTAAGTATTTAGCAATAATACAGACTTCTCTCTCGTAAAATTGTCCAATGTAAAAAAACTGATATATTTCTACTAGATTTTGGTTATTAGTCATTGGTTACCATTGAATACAATTTTTAAAGACCTAAATATCTTTCGATTACCTTTCTGTTATGTTTTCTTTTATATCACAGTATGTAAATAATAACATCATTGATTACAGATTTCTAACAGAGTTCTGCTGGTTCACAATCTTCCTGAGGCGGTGAGACTGACAAAGGAGTTTCTGTTAAAAAGCTATTCGCTATTTTCGCCAGTGTTTATATCCTTTGCCCATACAGGGCGAAGATGTGGAAAATTCAGGATGGGTCAAAAGTCATGCACAATATAAATTCAATACGTCCGGAATTGTTAATGACATGCTTCAATTTTCCTAAAATTGAATAAAATATATAAAATAAAGATGAATACAAACGTACTTGTACATTATGAACAAAGTGAATAATAATAATGCTGTAATATAAATAAAATATCAAATGCGCGGGAGCACGCAGACGCGCGCGCAGATACACACTCACACAAACACACACATACATACGCACACACACGCAAACACACGCAAACACACACATATAGCCACACACGCATGTACACACGGCACACATACGCACAAGCACGCATACACAGGCCATATATATGTATATATATATATATATATATATAT
>NC_068986.1:69443786-69455908 GCF_001194135.2 Octopus bimaculoides | reverse complement strand
TTTAATTCAACTCACAATGTATTGATCAATTTGTGACTGTTGTAGAAGATTCTTACCCAGGGTGATATTTAGTTTGATGGAATCCGGGACCGCGTGATTGCTAAGCAAACTTCTTAACCCCACAGCCATTCGTGGATTTATGTTTGTTTTATGATACGTACTTGTCTAGCTTTTAATTGCATTCCACTATATTATGTAAAGATAATAGACTAATACAACATTTGTTAAAACTTGTCTTTTCATTGTTATCTCTTTGTGCTCATTGCCTAATAGATATTTATGCATATGTGTGTGTGTGTGCGAGCGTGAATGAGAGAAAGAGAGAGAGAGAGAAATACTAGCATATCAAATACCATAGAATCTAATTTTTTAATATATTAAAATTATTTCCCCCTTTGCACATCTAGATGATGTGTCATAATTACCAAATGGCAATTAAGACCAGCTTCATATATGAAAAGGGGAGATAATTTCAAGAATCAAGAATTTTCCAAAGTTCACATGCCATAAAGGAAAAGGATAGGCTAAGAAGACCGTAGTGGACACGTATTTCTTCGCCAATATGTGTAATCATTGTGCCAAACGCCCTACCTTATCTTCAGTATGCAAGAGACTTAATTATGTACGAAACGAGGTATGTACATATATGTACATACCTACAATATATATGTATATATACATGCATATATGGGTACAGGACATCATAAAAAACGTTAAACACAATGAGAAATGAAAACATAAACTGGCAGGCATCGCTAGAGTTTCCGTTTAATTCAACTCACAATGTATTGATCAATTTGTGACTGTTGTAGAAGATTCTTACCCAGGGTGATCTTTAGTTTGATGGAATCCGGGACCGCGTGATTGCTAAGCAAACTTCTTAACCCCACAACCATTCGTGGATTTATGTTTGTTTTATGATACGTACTTGTCTAGCTTTTAATTGCATTCCACTATATTATGTAAAGATAATAGACTAATACAACATTTGTTAAAACTCTGAGAGTCCAATGACAAGTATTAGAAAAATAGACAGATACAAGAATATCATAAGTAATACGGATATAATTTTAATAAATCAAGGGTTATGTTATACGGTATGTAATATATCTGTATTTCTGTCAGGGTAGAGGCACAATGACCAAGTGGTTAGGGCAGCGGACTCGCACTCGTGGGATCGCGGTTTCGATTCCCAGACTGGGCGTTGTGAGTATTTATTGAGTGAAAGCACCTAAAGCTCCACGAGGCTTCGGCAGAGGGTGGTGGTGAATCCTGCTGTACTCTTTCATCATAACTTTCTCTCACTCCTTCTTCCTGCTTCTGTTGTACCTGTATTTCAAAAGGCCAGCCTTGTCACACTCTGTGTCACGCTGAATATCCCCGAGAACTACGTTAAGGGTACGCGTGTCTGTGGAGTGCTCAGCCACTTACACGTTAATTTCACGGGCAGGCTGTTCCGTTGATCCGATCAATTGGAACTCTCGTCATCGTAACCGACGGAGTGCCACGGAATTTGTGTCAGCACTAAGAGATTTCGATTTATCACCCAATGAAAAAATAGTAGAAAAAGAATATATATTATATCCTTAAAAAATATATATCTATGCCCATGAAAGAAAATTGACAAAGACGAGTGGACACTGACAGCATTCTCTCTTGCAGTGGCTACAACAACTGGGGAAAGGCGTGAAATACATTCTTTTTTGACAGAATCTCATGAGTCGATTATGCTAGTGTCTTCTCATATCTCAACAGATTTTCTTTCATATACATAAATATTTTCCTTTAAGATGTAATATATAAGTTAAAATATGCATTCATATCTACGTCATGCATATGAATATTCCACGCTCATCAAAAATAAACAAAGAACCGTACCATGAATCACAGAATTGATTATAAATGTATTTATTCAATGAAACATAATACCTATACTGTTTTACAATTCCTTGTTTGTTTTTTATATAAATTATTGTCAATTTATTCATCTAAAATTATTAGTGGCAAGAGGCTTCTTCAAATTTAACTTGCCGTAGCTTATGCGGTCAGTAAACAATCAAAAGGGTTTCTACTTGGTTGAGTTAAATATTATCTTTTTCTCATGTTAAGATCAAAGAAGTTTTAATGCCATAAAATCTTGAAAGTTATCTCAAGAATCGATAGTAATTCGAAGTGGTCCTACAAATAAAGTTAGCGAATTCTTACTATCGATTAATTTTTCCTCTTATTCTTTGTTTGTTTTGTTGCTGTTGCCGTTCTTGAATTTCTTTGTGGCAATCATTGAGCTGCGATATTGTTGCTGTTGTTATTATCGCTATTGTTACTTTGTCGTCTAGTCCCAGATCAATTATGACCCATGACCGATGACCAAAGATAGTCCAACCATGACCTTTCCGATTATTTTCAAGCATAAATTATTCCGGCTTACACTATGTTCTTTTCAAAGACGGTAAGATGATATTTGAAGAGGACTTTGCTGGTATTTCTTGCAGGTCATGAGATCACGTAAAGATTTTTTGTTAGTAATATTAGTTGTTGCTAAGTCGGCGAGCTGGCAGAATTGTAAGCATGCCGTGCAAAATGCTTATTGGCGTTTCCTCCGTCTTTACGTTCTGAGTTCAAATTCCGCTGAGGTCGACTTTGCTTTTCATCCTTCCGGGGTCGATAAAATAAGTACTTGTTAAACACTGGAATCAATGTAATCGACTTATCACCTCCCCCCGAAATTGGTGGCCTTGTGGCAAAATTTGAAACCAATATTTGTTAAGGGGGCGAGCTGGCAGAATCGTTATCGTACCAGGCAAAATGCTTAGCGGTATTCTGCCTGGCTTTACGTTCTGAGTTCAATTCCGCTGAGGTTGGCTTTGCTTTTCATTCTTTCGGGGTCGATAAAATAACTACCAGTTGAGCACTGGGGTCGATGTAACTGACTAGCTCCCCTCCCCCGAACGTACTGGCCTTGTGCCGAAATTTGAAAAAAATATTAGTTGTTGGTGGTGCTGTTATTGCTGGGAATGTCACTGTTATGACTCTTACTGATTTTTCGTCGAATGTATATACGAGCAAACCATTTGAATGTGTTTACGCTGTCATGTGTTATACGTATGTAGACGTCTATTTCAATTACATTTAACCATTCTATAAATGTCTCTACTATGTCTATGTATTTATAATGTGTTTGTGTTCTTAAAAAAGATAAAAGTGTTCGAAACACGCTTCAAGGGGAGTTTAAATATGATGCATGCATATATGTGAAATTTCTACGTAGAAAATCTTTAAATTTAAAAAAGTATGTATATGCTGGAGAGAGAAAGAAAATGTGTTTCGGTATATATAAGTTTAGTATGGAGTAATTGCTTGTGTATGAATAGTTACGCTTTTAATCTATGCGTGAGTGAGCGAGTGTGTTAGTATGTAGTGTTTTTGTGTGTCTATCATGTCATTAAATAAGCGAACTGAATTTAAAAGAAGCTATTTAATGCTTGATTAATTCTTCTAGTTAATGTCGCCAGAAAAGTGTTCAAAATATTTCTTATTTATTTTACAAAATAAAAAAAAATATGAAAGAAAATGAAAATACAGTAGCAATAATGCCGATGTTTTTGTTGGTAGCGTTGAACATGATGGTGAAGACGAAGGCGGCGCGTTTCTTTTGATTATAACACAAGACAATTTTTTTTTTATTTAGAGGAGCGTGAATAGTTATTTCGTTTGACCAGTGTATTACAGGCACTGATTTGATGGAAGCTGGATATCATGAACTGCAAGGTCAACGAAGACGATATTCCGTCTCCAAATATATTTCTGCAAAAGTGTAGTTCTCTACCTTCTGCACCTGTCTACTTTCATAATGATATTTATTTCATCTAAGATAGAAAGCTAAATTCTCCACGGAGGCTGATGAGATTAACTGATCTTAACGTATAATAATTATTTTATCGACAAGATCTCGTTACGGAACGCGGTGAAATGAAATTAAATGTACTACAGTATTTATTCCAGCATTACAATTTTATCAATATTAATGGCTTCTAATTTAGACACAAGGTCAGTGGTTTTAAGAGCTGGGGTTAATCGATATCACCAACCCCAAATTTTGCCTTGAAATTTTTATTCTATCTACCCACAAAAGAATGAAAGGCAAAGTTTACCTCGGCAAGATTTGAACTGATAACGTATAACGTCAAATGCCGCATGGTATTTTTTCCCATAATTACCATGCTGCAAATATTAGGGATGGGGATTAGTCGATACCATCAACCGCTCTGCTTAACTGGTAAATTATTCTATTGGTCCCAGGATATGAAAGGCAAAACTGATTTCTGTGGGATTTGAAATATGAACATAGTAAGCCATAGGAAAACTGTAATTGAAAGCTTCGCTGGTGAGACGTTTGCTGTTGCTGATTGTAATTTTTTTAAAGCTTGTTTTGCACCTGTTGTTTCTGCTCTTGTTATCAGTGTTTTTGGTGTGTCTCTTGCTATTGATGTGACTGATGTTTTAGCTCTTGTTCTTCGTGTTACTGTTGTTGGTTTGTCTCTATTTGATGTGCATGCGTTATTCGTTTTCTTGATGACGTTGCTAATTGTACTTCTGCAATTATTGTTACTGCTACTGTTCTGGTTGCTGTAATTGGATTGTGGTTGGTTCTCGGTGTGCCGGCTGGTTTGACTCTTCTTAGGCAGTTTGGCCTGGTATTTTTTGCTTGGAAGAAGGGCATGGGGGACCAAACCAGTAGATTCATCTGTACAAAGTCTATTCTTTATTGATGGTCTTTCTACAATACACCAGTTGGGTGCGGTGGTATCGTTTGCCTTATCTACATCTGAAGGCTTGTAGGACGTGGAAGGAGTATAGGTTTTTGTTTCGTTTGTAGGGCTTTTTATGTTGCTGGTGGTGATATTGTCGTTGTTGTTCTTGTTTCAGTTATTCTTGCTGTTAGTGACGGTGGTAGTCTTAAGGAGACTTGCTCCAGGCCCCTCTGCCTATATGGGAAGAGGAAGTTCTTGTTTTTCTCATTCTACCCTTTCTAAGTTTGGGTGTTGCTAGCAGCGATAGTTTCCCATGGGGAAGAATGCCTAGGGCTGGATTGTTTTTCCACTACCCTTTGACAACCAGTGGCATTTTTTGTGTCATCTTCGAACTAGAGGTAGTTCCAGATACCAGCTAAGTCTGGAGGTGCCATCAACAACCGGAATCCGAGAATCATACTGATTTTATTCTACTGGAAAACGGAGTGCCAGTGACCCGTAATTTTGTCACCAATCTTCCAAAATATAGAGAGATCACAATAAAACTTTGGACGTGAAAGTAGCTTTTACCTCAGTGTTGCAAACAACAATAACTGTTCCGTGTTGCTGGTTTTGGGTTATATATCCTATACCGGACTACACCTCTTGCAGGCATCTTCTAATTCTGATGGACTGGGATACTACATTTAGAAATAATACATTTCTAAAACTCTCAGAGAGATTTATGCAGTGGTGATACGATGAAGTATTTGTATGCTGTCAACTTAATGTGACAGTTCCCTGAAGGGAATAATACTACTGTTGATTAAACCTAGGAAGCTGCACTACTTCCTGTCGGCCTTGACACATTTTCTGTGTCCTTATGTTTACAGTGGGGAACAAGCAACTCCACCCAGCTAAGCCTGCATCCAGTGACATGTTTCTGAGTCTTTGCTCGTCATCAGCCTGGAGTAGAATTATTCACTAGAAGTATTATATGTTTACAAGAGCTTGACAGGCATCTTCGATTAGCAGGTCATGCTACTCCAGACTGATGACGAGCAAAGACTCAGAAACATGTCTCTGGATGCAGGCTTAGCTGGGTGGAGATGCTTGTCTCCCACCCTTGTAAACATAAGGACACAGAAAATGTGTCATGGGATACTACATGTTTTTCAGTTGGTTTGTATTTCAGCGCCTGGAAGTTTTATGAATCCAGGGCTAGAGCATCGCATTTATATTTTTAACAAATTCGTCCTAGTGATGGAGTGATGGTTTAAGATAGTCGCTACTGGTTATAGCAGCAAACAAAAGTTACCACCTGGACTCGTTGTCGTTGCTGATATTATTGTTTTTGTCAATTACCTCGACCACAGTGCTCAGCTGGTACTTATTTCATTGACCCCGAAAGGATGAAAGGCAAAGTCGACCTCGGCGAAATTTGAACTCAGAACACAAAGACAGGCAAAATACCGCTAAGCATTTCGCCCGGCGTACTAACATTTCTGTCAGCTCGCCGCCTTAACAACAACAACAACAACAACAACAACAACAACAACAAATCTAATAAAAGAACGATTAAAGTTGAACTTGTCAAAAAGAGACAGAATACACAAAGAAAAAAATACATAGAAATATGCAACAAATGTTTACACAATGAAGAAGAAATACAAGAAGCACTTGGTAAATTAAAAAAATAGAAAATGAAATGCAATTAAACATTGAATGCACACCCATCACAAAAAAAGTAGTTCCAGAATGAAAAAAAGAAAGGACTGAAGAAATACTACCAAAATATGAAAGGAATAAAAACAAGAATTAAATCAAGATATATATAGAACCCTCAGATAAAGATATCTCTTCTGAACGTAGTAAGAGAAAAATACAAATAGTCGGACGATCAATGACAAGAAGTTGGAATATTAAATAACCAACAGATATCCAAAGAAATGCATGATAAAATTAACGAGATCACTCAGCAAATGCATGCGAAAACAAAAGTGGAAAAATATTATTTGATCACATGCAGATTGGATCAAGATGGATTGAATAGGCACAACTCTATGATTATGGAAACAGGCCACCTATGCGCATTCTGAAAGCTGCTAATGGAACCAAAATCTCAAAAGACGTAAGAAAAGGGCAATAGAATCAATGAGATGGAAAGGCAACTCAAGCAAAGATATCAACCAAAGATCAAAATTAAATTGTTGTGACCGGGATCTAATAACACTCTCTTGTAATGTAATATGATGGTAGACATTTCAAGACTGTAGAGACTAAGCAGACTAAACAGACTAACGAGTATAACTAAAGAATTACGAAAATCATCCAATGAAGAATTACATATAAAGAACAATGAAGGGTAATGCAAATTGATGGAGGCTTTTGAAGGAATATTTAACTGAGAATTATATATGGAAGACCTCTAGACATAAACCAAGATGCTTACATATACTTTATATGTTTACGTATATTTGACACACTAAAATGTAAATATGATCGATGGTCTATTAGAACTTCGGATATGTCACTAAGACCTGGTGCATTCGGAGAATCCAGTTGGTATCTCTCAAATTGGAACTGAATAGAATGCCCCAGTTTTCACACAATCCAAGCATAAATCCTTCCATTTCTGTCTGCCTTTACTGTGTTTAGCATCATATTCTGACGCTTTCGTTATTGCTATTTTGGTTGTTGATCCGGATTGTGCTGTTGTGGTTGTTGGGGTTGGGATTTATCCTGTTTTTGCACTTGTTAGTCGTGTTGTGGTAGTGTTGAATGATAGACTGACAAGTTCCTACGAGGATCGTCAAATCTTTCTATTTTTCGTAATAGTACAACCGGCATTGAGCCTTTTCTTATTTTGCTATTTATGGTGACGGCTTGATTAGAGAAGGCTGGAGGAGGAAAGCAGATAAATGTTTGAGCACGTATAACGTTTGATCATGTCAACGTTGTTTGCAAAAACCCTAACCACCGTCCTCGTTTTTCTTTGTTCCGTACGCTTCAGCACCAGCCTTTGGGCAAGAGTGAGATGCATCAATCCTAACTATCATCTCGACATGTCTTTGGTCTAATCAATAGAACATTCGTAGTTGTACAGAAAGACCAGGGCTTCCTCTAACTTTCCTTCTGTTGGCAAATAGAAAATGGAAAAATAAATCACAAAAAAAGGCCCGTAACTTCTTTCCATGTAATAGGTTCATGCAAACACTGCATTAAAAATATTCTATTTGAAAAGTAATCCGACATTTTATTACTGAAAATCAAAAATAGTGAGTTAGTGGTTGGTAACTCAAAATAACTCTATGCATTTCCAACTTTGATATAAGTGAGAACTGTGTGTGTAGAGAGAAAATCAGTTGAATCGATTTCGATAACGTTTGGTAAGTAATTTATCTTCTAATCTGACTTGTTTTTCAGTAGTGTCTTTCCAAATAGTAAACATTATTTCATTTCTCTCCAACAGTTTCGACATCTACACTAATCTGAAGGACAAGCACTACTACCATCTGTCCTTGAGGTTAGTGCAGATGTAGTCGAAAAGTAGTTGAAAATTTTCTTAGTACCTATCACAACACCAGCAATTCAAGTCGATTTCTTTCCCGATTCTCAACGGTTAGTAACCTTATTATCAGTAATATTTTGATGCTTACATCGCCAGACATGAGGCAAACTGAAGCCGAGTACCATTCTGCAATGCATTTAATTCACATGTATTTAATTCACTATATCATACTCATTGGATGCATATAAAATAGTTAAGAGGGAAATATTAAAACAATGTGTGCACATGTATCCAACCAGTGTTGATTAAAAAGCTTTACAAATTTCAGTTTTGCTGAATTTTCCTTTTTCTGAAGGTAGCAGGTTGACTGCTTTATCGTGGTCAACAACTTGGAAATGTTGCACCTTAGGAAAATATAGCATCTGCTGATGACCAACGACCTAATGAGTAACAGATACCTTCCAGTCCTATTTCACGGTCTTCAGAAATTCCTGTAAAAGAACTAATGTATATCCTGAAAGTTTCTTTTTTTTTTTACATAATACTTCCACAAAACAACAGATTGAGAAACCTATAGCATCACTCGGTAACTGGCATCAGATTTAAACCAATTTTAAATAATTACATTTATACCAAACCAGAGAAGATGTATTTTTTTGCAGGTGGTGGAGTATTTTATCGACTTCAGAATGATGAATGAGAAACATGATCTTTGTAACATTTTAAGCACAGAAGTAAATATAAAACTAAAATAATAGAAAATAATATCCAGCATAGATATTTTATCTCTCATTCAGCTTGCCTTTTTTTTTCGTGAAATGTCGCTAGTAAACAGACAGAAATGTATGTCGTGTGTATATGAGTGAATATGTGTGCTTTTGTATTTAAAAAGAAAAAGATATAGTACTTTTGACAGAAAACTAAATTTAATACCATACAAGAGGTGTATTGAATAAGTTATTGATAACGTATATGTGTGCGCGGAAAACTGTATGTACATCTCGCAACGTTTATTTTACTGTCTGCTGAAAACCAAATAATAGGAATGTAGAATAACGACTGTATCTTCTGGCTCTGAGGAGAGAGACAAAGTGACATTTAATCAGGCAAAGCAGAAGGGATGTACTGAATTTCTGACATGGACAAAAAAATAATAACTGAATTAATAAAATAACCAGAATATTCTGTGAACAAAGAAAGAATGTTGTGTAGCTGTGTACAAGCTTCAGCATTTCTTCATATTCATTTTTAGTATGGGTGCGTGCATAAGCGTGTGTGTATGTGGTGGCGGGGAATCTCGCGCGCAAAGGAAATTGTTACAATCAGTCGGAAACTAAGGCTGAGTGCTAGCGTGGCTTTTATTACTAGGAATAGATTCTTGGGGCGGGAAAGGAGTTATTTTAATACAATTATTGCTACTTGTTCTTTTTACTCCTGCAAGCGTGGAAGAAAGCTTAAATAAAAAAAAAAATCATGAACACATTACAACAGTGACACATGCAATGAGGTAGGAAGCAATGTCGAAAATGACTGCAAATGAAGCCTATAAATGTTGGCTTCGAAATACGTGATGAGGGAGGTTGAGGTGATTCCTTCGGGGTAGTATCGAAATAGGATTCTTGGTTACGTGTCGGTGCTATAGAAACCATGTTTTTGAATTGAACATCTTTATGACTACACCACACTACCTTTCTAACTCCTCATGAAAATAGTTTAATATAACGGACATACACTACAAGACAAATGTTGGTGATTTAGGAATATTGTTCCTATTTAAAAGTTGCATGAAATTTAATACAAAAATACGTAATTGCTTTCTCAACCATTAGCATTTTGTAACGAATTCTTAGATTAAAAGGAAAAGCTAAAGCGACTTTCAATAAGAAATTAAAATTTGATGAACGACTCATTGCAGTTAGTCAATTAGATTTTGTTGGTAGTAAGTTAGTTTACAAGTAGTGAAAATAAGGCCTAATCGGGTCTCATTTTAAATCTTACAAGAAATATTGTGATAGTAAGTTTTCTTGTTATAAATGACAGGATTTTTTATCTTATCTTCATATCGTTATCCCAACGTAATAATTTATCTTGATGAAAAGCATGTTATACCATTTTATTACATATTTAAAATAATAAATCTGTAATACGAACGATGTTCATAAGTAAAAGCATCAACAAACATTTACTATGAATATTATACATTCGAATAAGGCAGCGAACTGGCAGAATCGTTAAGGCGCTGGGCAAAATGTTTAGCGGTATTTCGCTCGTCTTTACAGTTTGAGTTAAAATTCCGCCGAAGTCGACATTGCCGTTTATCCTTTCGGGGTCGAGGAAATAATTAGCAGTTAAGCAATGGAATCGATGCAATCGACATATCCTCTCCCACCAAATTATTGGCCTTGTTTCAAAATTTGAAGCCAACATCATACATTCCAATGCTTAGCGGCACTCCGTCCGTTTTTACGTTCTGAGTTCAAATTCTGCCGAGGTCGACTTTACGTTTCATTATTCCGAGGTCGATAAAGTAAGTACTGGTTAAGTACTGAAGTAGATGTAATCGACTTACCTCCTTTCCCTTCTCTGAACTTGCGGGCCTTGTGCCAAAATTTGAAACCAATATTATACATTCCACAAATGAGCAGTGAAATGGCAGACTTGGTCAAGATCATGATATTTAGTTTCGCTTATTTTTATTCAAATCTTTATTCTGCACGGCTTTGTTTTTCTTTTATAGTGGTCCATAAAATAAGCACCAGTAATTTGCTCGAACTGAATATATTGATTATACCTGACCCACGTAATATTAAAAATAATTGTAAGACCAACACTACATCATTTCAGAAACAAACAGCATTGCACTACTAGATTCATTTACTCTACATCAAAGGATAAGAACTGCTTTAAAAGTAAAACTTCTGAATAGATTATGCCGTAGCTATTTCCAGATAAAAAGAGCACGATAGGAACCTCAAAGAGATTCTTTGAATATTTTCCATCGTTCAATGATATTTTCTTCATCTTTGGGGATGCTAATTGCGTGAAATTCTAATGATGATCCTCTTCCTCCCTTCATGTAATCACCATCATTATCATCATAAGAATCAGAACTGATTATTTCATCTTGATCTTGTTAAAGATCACAATAATCAAAATGATAACTGTCACGATAGTCATAAGACAACAAAGAGAGCGATGGTAACTAAGATAACAATAATTATGATAATCATGATGATGTTTATAAGATTTATGATCATTATTATCGTTAAAAATCAACACTGCTGAATATTTGGTGCAATATTGAACTACAGTAAAGTATAAATGATCATTAAAATGACGGGACACAATGCTGGTGTCTGTAAGTGAGAGCGATAAGCAAGATTTGATTATATTTTATTACAAGGGAGGTAGATCTGATTCCGATTTTTAATTGATGAATCAGATAATAAACGGAGGTTTCTAGAAAAAATAAGAAGAAACCTACGACACGATTTGAACTCATAAGCAGGTATATCAGTGTCTATCAAATTAGCCACATCGTCTATATACTGATGTTTATTATTCCCAGTTTTCATTAACTAGAATGAAATAATTGTATTAAATAAAAATGTTAAAGAAATAATGAACCGGCTTCTGTATTTCGTTTCGAAATATTTTAACGTCATTTCAAGAGAAATAACTTTAGTGTTTATATTTTGTGTTTGATTTAGCTATGTTTTAATACATGTCTGAAAAATTTGTTAATAATTAGCGAAACGAAATGCTTGAATGTCACATTCCCAGACATATAAGAAGGCGAATAAATTAACCATTATATATATATATATACATATATGTATGTATGTATATATATATATATATATATATATATATATATATAT